>NW_011888932.1:3721997-3738939 GCF_000151845.1 Pteropus vampyrus | reverse complement strand
TTTCCAAGACTGAATCAAGAAGAAACAGAAAATCTGAACAGACCAGTTACTACAAACAAAATCAAATTAGTAATCAGAAACTCCCAATAAACAAAAGTCTAGGACTGAATGGCTTCATAGGTGAATTTTACCACAGTCAAAGAAGAACTAACATCTATCCTTCTCAAACTATTCCAAAAAATTCAAGAGGAGGGAAGGCTCCCAAGCTCGTTTTATGAGGCCACTATTACCCTGTTTCCAGAACCAAAGACATTACAAGAAAAGAAAAGTATAGGCTGATATCCCTGATTAACATACATGCAAAAATCTTCAAAAAAATGCTAGCAAAACGAATTCAGCAATACATTGAAAAGATCAAGTGAGATTTATTCCTGAGATACAAGGTTGATTCAATATCTGTGAATCAATTACTGTGATACACCACGTAAACAAAATGAAAGATAAAAATCAGATGATCATATCAATAGATGCAGAAAAAGTGATTGACAAAATCCAGCACCCAGTTATGATAAAAACTCTCAACAAAGTGGGAATAGAGGGAACATACTTCAACATGATAAAGGCCATATATGACAAACCTACGGCTAACATCACACTCAATGGGGAAAAGCTAAAACCATTTTCTTTAAGATCAGGAAGAAGACAAGAATTTTCACTTTCGCCACTTTTATCAACATAATATTGGAAGTCTTAGCCACAGCAATCAGACAAGTAAAAGAAATAAAAGGCATCCAAACTGGAAAGAAGTAAAACTGTCATTATTTGCAGATGACATGATACTACATATAAAAAACCCTAAAGACTCTGCCAAAAAAAAAAAAAATTGGAACTGATAATGAATTCAATAACAGGATACAAAATTAATACCCATAAATTGGTTGCATTTTTATACAACAATCAGAAACTATTAGAAAGAGAAATTAAGAAAGCAATCCTATTTATAATTGCATCAAAAAAAGATACCTAGGAATAAATTTAACCAAGGAGGTAAGAGACCTGCACTCAGAAAATTATAAGACATTGAAGAAAGGAACCGAAGAAAATACAAATAAATGGAAGTATATATCATGCTCACAGATAGGAAGAATATCATTAAAATGTCCAAACTACCCAAAGCAATCTATGGATTCAATGCGATCCCTATCAAAATTTTAGCGGCATTTTTCACAGAACTAGAACAAATAATCCTAAAAGTTATATGAAGCCACAAAAGACCCTGAATAGCTACAGCAATCTTGAGAAAGAAGAACAAAGTTGGAAGTATCATACTACCTGATATCAAACTATACTACAAGGCTATAGTAATCAAAACAGCAGGTACTGGAATAAAAACAGACACATAGATCAATGAAACAGAATAGAAAGCCCAGAAATAAACTCACACCTATATGGTCATTTAATCTGACAAAAGACACAAGAATATACAATGAGGTAATGACAGTCTATTCAATAAGTGGTGTGTTGAGTCTATGGCCATGCCACCCTGAACGTGCCCAATCTCTGATCTCGGAAGCTAAGCAGTGTCGGGCCTGGTTAGTACTTAGATGGGAGACTACCTTGGAATACCAGGTGATGCAGGCATTAAAAAAAATAATAATAAGTGATGTGTTGAGAAAACTGGACAGATAGATGCAAAAAAAAATGAAACTGGACCAGTTTCTTATACCATATACAAGAATAAATTCAAAATGGATTAAACAGTTAAATGTAAGACCCAAAACCATAAAACTCTTAGAAGAAAACACAGGCAGTAAACTCTGACTGCTTTCAGTAATATTTTCTTCTGATATATGTCTTTGGGCAGAGGAAACAAAAGAAAAAATAAACAAAGGGTATTATATCAAACTAAAAAGGTTTTGCACAGCAAAGAAAACTATCATCAAAACAAAAAGACAACCTACAGAATGGGAGAACATATTCACTAATAATATATTTGATAAAGGGCTGATATCCAAAATTTATAAAGAACTCATACAACTCAACATCAAAAAAACAAATAATCCAATTAAAAAATGGGCAGAGGGTCTGTTTTCCAAAGAGGATCTACAGATGGCCAAGAAATATATGAAAAGATGCTCAACATCAGTAATTATCGAAAAAATGCAAGTTAAAACCATAATGAGATATTTCCTCACACCTGTCAGAATGGCTTTCATCAATAAATCAACAAACAACAAGTGTTGGCGAAGATTTGGAGAAAAGAGAACCCTTGTGCACTGTTGGTGGGATTGCAAATTGGCACAGCCAGTATGGATAACAGTTTGGAGGTTCCTCAAAAACTAGAAATAGAACTACCTATGACCCAGCAATTCCACTTCTGGGTATTTATTTGAAGAAATCCAAAACACTCATTCAAAAAGATATGTGCACTCCTATTTTCACTGCAGTGCTATTCACAATAGCTAAGATTTGGAAGCAGCCTAGGTGCCCATCAATAGATGATGACGGGCTAAAGGAAAAGTAGTCCATATATACAACAAAATATTACTCAGCTATAAAAAAATGAAATCTTATTGTTGCATCAACATGGATTGGCCTAGAGAGTATTATGCTAAGTGAATAAGTCAAAGACAAATACCATATGATCTCACCTATATGTATAATCAACAGAACAAAATAAATGAACAACAAAAAAAATAGAAACAGACTCACAGATACAGAGAACAAGCTGGTGATTGCCAGATGAATGAGGGGTTGGGGAACTGGGTGAAAAAGGTGAAGGGACTAAGGAGTACAAATTGGTAATTACGTAACAGTCACAGGGATATGAAGTACAGCATAGGGAATATAGTCAATAATAATATAATAACTAACTATAGATCGTGCCAGGGGGGTACTAGACTAATCAGGGGGATCATTTTGTACATTATATAAATGTCTAACCACTATGCTGTATACCTGAAACTAATATAAATAATATTAAATGTCAACTGTAATTAAAAAATAAAAATAAATCAATTTTTTAAAAGAAACTGAATATTTTTGAGGATTTCAAGACTCTTTCCTACTATAATCTTAACTTCAGAGTAAGTAGCATAGGTTAATTTTGCCTGGTTTTGGCTGCCTACAAATGAAATCATTCTACATGTACCCGTTTGGATCTGGTCTCATTTACTCTACATTATGTTTGTGAGATTCATTCAGATTTTTGCATGTGATTATAGATCATTCAATCTTCTTGATGTCACATAAAAATTCCACAATTTACATATCCATTGTACTGTTTATGAGTATTTAGATTCTTTCCAGGTTCGAGCTCTTATAAATAGTGCTGCTAAGAATTTCATGAAATTTTTAAGCAATATTTTTCACATAATAATTTCTTTCAACTCAGAGTCACAAATCCTTGAAGGTGGCAAAGTTCTAGCTAATGATACATTTATATAAGCAAAGTCCGCCAACATTTTGGGAATTACCTTTCTATCTTATAGTTACAAAACAAATTTAGCTTGAGTCTGTGAGGAAGAAACTTTCCTTTACCCTTCAACATTCTTTCAGTTAGTCTAATAATTAAATCTACATGAGATAGCTTAATAGAGAAAATAACCAAACTTAATTACATATGTACATATGGGAACCCCTCATGCATGAAAGAGTCAGACATTTGCATAGCTGAGAGATTCAGAGACAGAAAGGAAAAAAATGAGGTATATATGACATTCTGAGCTAATGATGGCATAAGGTGCCTTGGGGCTTCAGAAGGGAGGAAAGGTCAATCACAGGATGATAAGTAGAGCAGATATTCAGTAACTGATGTTTGTCTTCCTCTCTAGATAGGTTATAAAAAGTCATCTTTGATAATAACTCTTATTATGGGCAAGGCCCCAAATTTAAACTTTTTAAGGGAGAGGTAAACGTTTCTTGTGAGTCTGCAGGGTCTCCATTGCCTTCGGCTCAAAATAACTCACACACCAAAGTGGCACATCTTTGGAAAGCCTGTGCTGAACTTCTTCAAGTCTCAACCCACATATAGCAGCATCCCCTCCCACAAATATTTCTGAGGAATTTGGGATGCCTTATATTTCCTCCACTCACCTTTTTGTCCATTGTACTCTGAATTATCTTTATCCTGTGACTCACACCACAGCTCTCCTCCTTTCCCTTAGCCTACATTAACTTCAACATGCAATCTCCTTTTCTTCATCTCCCCTCCCCCTCCCTCCCATCTCCCTGGATATACCAGAACTCCAAGTCATAAACACTGGATTAAAGGCATGAATGATAATCTGGACAAGGGAGGAAGAGGAAGTGGGGAAGCTGGGAGGATTTCACCCCTACTCAGCAAACAACTGAAATGTTATTAGATATCCCTGTTTTCGAGTCCTTGGGCTGTCATCCTCAAAGGAATGTTTCATTGGCACTGTTTAGCCTCAGGCCTCAGCCCTTCCAGGCAGGATTTCTCTCTCTCCTTGCCCTGGACTCCTCTTCCTCTGATGTATCCCTCTACCCCAACCACACACACCCCTTCCTCATTCTGAAGCAAAGCCAAAATTCTCTTGCTTTATTATGCAAAACATTTTAAACCCCTTCCCCTGTCCTGGGGCCCAGCTCTTACTGTTCAAATGGCTCCTCTGAGTTTAAATAAACAAAAAAAACCATTCTCCTCAGAAGAATTGTGCTGCCAACCATTAAATTAGCAACTCCCCCCTTGCTTGTTAAATAAATTAAATAAATGTAGTCCAAGGGCTAATCCTCAGAAATCACTTTCCTTTTATTGTTAGTTTAAATTTAACCAAGTATGAGCCCTGACAGTAAGTATGCCTAAATTACATTAAAGTCATTTCTCAGAATTGCCACAAGGAGGTGGTAACACCCAAGCATCTGCATGTTTCTGGACTATCTCCTTCCCTCACCTACCTCGCTATTTCACCCCTTCTGCTAAAACAAATGTTAACATCCTCAATCTTCACGCCTCAGGGACAGACAAACCAAGTGGAACTGCTGGGGATGTGGCACACCAAATACAACACTATGAGGACATAGTTTGGGTTATTTTGGTTTTACACAGCTTCTTTGCCAACTTCATTGAAAACATGTTTTCATGAGAACTCATCTTATTCCACCTACTGCCAGCTAAATTTATCTCCACAGAGTTTAACAACATGGAATGATTAATTAGGGACCAAGCCATTTCCTGAGTACTTTGGACATAACTGATTCTGTGTCTGTGATTCACCCTCAGTCTGTCCCTGAACAAAATGCATTTGTTTATGTTTTCTGTGCTTTGTTGGTCTCTTTTTTCCTTCTTTCAAAGACAAACAGTTAATTTGGAAAAGCAAAGTGGTTTTTCCCTCTTTTTAATTACAACACAATTAAATGAATCCCATTAAAAGCTAAGTCATATCACTACTCCTGCTCAAATCCCTCTAATGCCTTTGTATCGCTAAAAGTCAAAGTCATTACAATAAGGCCCATAGTATCTGTCTAGCTCCTGTACACACTACCTCCCTCCACTTTCCCTGAGTGCTCCTTGTCAGCCATCAGGCATGTTTCAGCTTAGGATCTTCCCACCTGCTCACTCCTCTTCTTGGAACCTCTACTCCCCACTGCCACCCCCATAACTTCATGAGTCATTCTTCACTTCCTTCAAACGTCATCTTTAAGTAAGCCTCTCCTAGCCACTGTATCTTAAGTGGAAACCACTATCACTTGCCCACACCCGCACCCACACTCACATACATTATCTCTATCCCTTCGTTTTTTGTTTTGTTTTGTTTTGTCTTGCCTTACCATTTCCACTAATGTACCATACATTTTACTTATTTATGTAGCTTATTCTTTGCTTCTCTACAAAAAAATAAGCTGTATTAGGGCAGGGTTTTTTGTCTATTTCATTCACTGCTGTATCACCAGGTTCTAGAATATCTGGCACATAGTAAGTGCTCAACAAAACTTTATTGAAAAAATGAATAAACAAAAAAAATCAGAATTGCACCCTAAAAGTCAGTCCCGTCATCATGCTTTTTCCTTCTCATTATTCAAATCTCTGCTCAATAATCATCTCTATCTATCCTATTTAAGTAGCCTTTTCTGTAAGTCATTCCCTATGCCTTTATCCTGATTTATTTCCTCATGGCATTCTCCACGGTCAAATTTTATTACTCACTTTCTTTTTTACTTTAAAAAATTATTTGTCTTGCCCATTTGAAGGTAAGCTCCCTAAGAACAAAGAATGTGTCCTGTTCATTGCCATGTCTCTTCAGCTTAGAATGGTTTTTTAATAAAAAATCAATTGATCTGTTTCTGAATCCTTAATGCTAGTCCATTGATCTATATGAATGTCCTTTCTCTAATATCACATTGTCTAAACTAATGTACAATCTTATAGTAAGTCTAGAAATAAGGTAGTATATTAATTTCTTCCAAAAATCTTTCTGGGATTTTGATTGGGATTGTACTGAATCTATAGATCAGTTTGGGGAGAACTGACTTCTTAACAATATTTAATTCAGTTCAGGGATGTATATCTGAATATCCCATAAGCAATGATGACCATGCCTTATTCCCTGGCAGCACTCTGAGAAGGTGGCAAAACCAGAAAGGGAAAGAAGCCTTACAGTTTAAAGCCTCATCAGATACGTTTGTACCAATGGTGGCCTCAAAGGTGCAGAAACCAGTGGTCCTAAAGAGATCATGTAATCGGAGGCCATGAGTATCTCAGCAGTGACTCATGATGGGCAAGGATCAATGATAAGGGAGGCAAAAACTCACTCATTGGTTTAAGGTCTGAGTTCTCTCAGACCTTAGGTCTCAACTCCGAGAAAAGTGGAGTTGAATTTCCCATCAGTCCAATGAGGTAGGAGGCACAGAGTAGAAGTTGATATAAGAAAAATAAGTAAATAGGATCATTGGTCTTGGTTCTCCAAAGAACCAATAGGATATAGATGAGATTAGAGATAAGGATAGAGATAGAAATTAAGATAGAGATATGAAAAGAGATTTATTGTAAGGATTTGGCTCATGTGAATATTGAAGCTGAGAAGTTCCAAAACTTGGCAGTTAGCAAACTGGAAATGCAGAAGAGCCAAAAGTCGGAGAACCAGGAGGGCTGATGGTGTAAGTTCCAGTCCAAGTGAAATTATGAAGGCAGGAGAAGTCCAATATCCCAGCTTAGGGGGAAAGAGAGAGGAGAGAGAGAGAATTTTCCCTTACCCACCCCTTTATGTTCTATTCAGTCCACTGACAAACTGCATGAGGGCACCCACGCTGGGGAGGACAAACTACTTTACTCAGTCTATTGATGTGAATGTTAATCATATACAGAACCACCCTGACAGACACACCCAGAATAATGTTTAACCAAATATACTGGTATCCCATGGCCAGTAAGTCAGGTTGACACATCACATGAGATCGTTGTTGTACTGAAATTTCTGGACTATGATTCATTCTTGTGACACTATAATCACTTTTCTGACTGTTCAGAAAGACATACATTCACAGGCTAATCTTAATAGAAAAGTAGAGAGGGGGAAAAAAAGAAATTGTAAAAGAAGCTTTTCACAATTTATCAAGAATGAACCCAAACATTCCATTTTTAAAAGTGCTGAATGAAGGTAAAGGAACATGCATTTTAAAATATTAAGATAGCACAACAAAGCACATAAATATTCTGGTCCATCTGTGAGTTAATGTTAATTCAGTTATCAGCTCACTCTTTATTTTCATGTTGGTTAGAGGTGTGTCACACCCAAGCAAGCTGCAAAGGAAGAACTTGAGAATTTCTCATTGTGTTGAAAGAGGCAAATTTGAAAATCAGTTAAAGACATCTTTAATAAGACACCACAGAGTCCTAAATTGCCAGGGACTAAAAAGCAGAGATAAAAATATAGATCACAATCTAATCTCTTTAAACAAAATAAACCTATTCTTCACCAAAGTTATTTAATCTTTCTATACTAACCCTTCCCTAAGTAACTCATATCAATTTAATTGCCATTTCCTATTCAGTTCCTACTATGTGCTAGCTGTATTTGACCTGATTAAAATATTTCTCTCTCCAAAAAAAGAAATCCAAACCAAAGTCAATTTCATCTGACAAAACATGTAAAATGAAACACTTCTATTGCTAATGCTGCCCAGAAATACATGAGATTCAACAGTTCTCTAAAAGCTTTTGAGCACCTGGATAATCACTTGAGTCCTTTCAAAAACAATGGATTTTATAATCTGACTGATTTGGTTTAGAATAAAAGCCTATGAGAACTGACTGTTGTGAGCAGTTTCTAATCTGCATGAGAATAATTTCAGAGAACTATTTAGAAAAAGAGAAAACAAAAATTTCCTGACATTGCCTGAATTAGTCAAGTTAACAGTCGCCAAAATTTAGGTACCAGTGGCTACTGCCTCACTCATCCATAACAGCCACTTTACTTACTCTCCAACTCAACCCTCTCATCAGCGACCATAACCTGGCCAGAGTCCCAACTAGCATATGCGGACCAAAAAAAAAAGGCCACATACTAAACCCGACAGGCTCAGGGAAGGCCAGCCCCACAAACTCAGAGACCAAAAGTAACCACAAAGGATGATGTGAACATAAAAATCCCTAACTAAAAGCAGGTCATGGCCACTAGTCACATCCTGGGCCTGTAGCTTTCTTGAGGAAGGTCAGTCTTTACCTTAGGTAAGCCTGTTTATTGTCTCTTTGCATGCAAGATAACCTACCCTTGGAATGTCAGAGTAATCTATATTTTCCAGACCCCTCAGGGCACAGCCCACCACACCAGAGCAAGAGACCACAGAAGCCCTCATGGTTACCTTGTCTCCCACACACCAACTCTATGTGTTGTAAATATTAGTTATTAACTCTCCTGTACCCACCAATGTAAAAGAAATGTGTGTCCCGTTTTACTTTTTATCCAATTCCAGAGATTTCCTTGCTTTGCTTTCTCCTGTCCCCTTAATCTACCACCAATGAACCCTCCTTATGTTTCCTCCTTTGATTCTAATGTATAAAATAAGCTGCAAAACTGCCATTCTCTGGAGCATTTTCTTAATCCACTGAGATTTTGCTTCCTGGCAATTGTCGTCAGTTTGGCTCAAATAAACTCATTAAAATTCTCTACAGGTTTGGACGATTCTTACATCGACACACATAACTTCACTTCCTAGATTGAGCTGTTTCACTTACACTTTTTTATTTCTCAAACTATAAAATGCCAAAGCTGGTTGGCATATTTTTTAATGAAAAAACAAAGGAAAAATCAGTGCAGACTATTCTACCAAACTTAAAAACATATGAAGGCATACATTTTAAAAAATGTGGTACCAGTTCAGGAATCTATAAATTTTTTTAAAATCCCAAAATAAACTAGGTGGATATAAATTTTTACTACGTGTTAAAGGTAGTCTTTGAAATTATACAAATTATTTAACTAATTTACTAACTTGTTAAGATGCCAGGCTAAAGATATCAGGAAAAGTACTCTTGCCTGATATCATATACCAAGGTAAATTCTCGATGAATTAAAGATAAATGTATTTTTAATGAACCTATAAATGCTCTAGGAGAATGCATTTTTCCTCTCTTGGAAGAGGGAAGATCTTTCTAAGAATATATGCAAATTCAGATTGGGGAGGCAGGATTAACATATTGGGCTGCAGAAAACTTAGAAAATTCTGTAGGTAGAAATATTACATAAAGTTAAAAATCACAGGACTACCTTGAGCTAGTCTATTTTCTGATAAAAAAAATAGATATTTACAAAATACAAGAAACAAAGCTTAGGATATTAGTATGTGAAAAACTTTCAAATCAATAAAAAAGACAAATGCCCTAAAAGAAACGCAGACAATTCACGAGGGAAAAAAAAAGTATGACAAAAAATTCAGTATTATCAGTTTTTAAATATATGTTCAATTTAAAATAACAATGAGGGTTTTTTTTTCTGAATTAGCAATTATTTTCAATATGAAAACACATATTTTGGTAGGGAAAGAGCATTCTCAAGAACTACTGAGCAAGAAAATGATTTGGCAACATGAAAAATGTGTATACTCTTCAATCTATCTTTGCTCTTCCAGAAAAGCATGTTAAAGAATTAAGGATGTTCACAAATATTGCCACTTCCCTCAGTAATCCACACAGCTGTCTCACTTCTTTTGGAACTCAAATGGCTTCTTTACATGGCCACCCTATGTAAAGTCGCAAGGCCTAATATACTATTTATCCCCCTTCCCTACTATATTTCCCCCCATGCCACCTATCATATTGTGTATTTTCTTTTACTTCATTTGTCAATTATAGTTAACATAAATTATTTTATCTCGTTTTTATTTTTCTTCTCTCCCTGAAATATAAGTTCTATACGGCAAGTGATTTTGTCTGTTTTGATCACTGTAATGGCCAGGGACAATCTTAGATTTTGTTGGGCCTGACACACAATTCTGGAGTCTTCCTTTAAAAAAAGTGTTTTAAAATAAATTTAAAATTTTCAAATTTAAAAAATCTGAGAAATAAGATATTACAAAATCTAGAAAAATGACAATGCAGGTAAATTAAAACCTTCTCACAATCTGAATTATTTTGATATTGGCTGGATTCCTGAAAATATTGTCCCACAAAGCCTAGAATAATGGATATACTTTTGAACTTCAGACAGAGTTCCTTCTTTAATTCATTATGTTTTGCAGATTTATTGATATATAAACCAACATACCATAAAATTCACATTTAAAGCATACAATAGTTTTTATACAGTCCCAGAGTTCCACAGACATCACCACAATCAATTTAGAACAATTTCATCACTCATAAGTTTGTACCACACTTATCAGGTGATTAGGTATTTCGATTGTTTCTACTTTTCTTTTTGTTGTTTGAATTTTTTTTGTGGGTTTTTTGAGATGAAGTTCACATACTACACAATTCACCCTTTTAAGTGTACAGTCCAATCAATGCCTTTTTATATATTTAAAGAGCTGTGCAACCATCACCACTAATTCCAGAAACCCTGTACCCATTAGCGGTCATTCCTTACTTCCTTTTCCCTCAACCCCTAGAAACCACATACATACACTCTTTCTATGGATTTGTTTATTCTAGACATTTCAGATAAATGATATTATACAATATATGGGGTTTTTTTTTTCACTTAATACAATATTTTCAAAGTTCATCCTATTGTAACATCCTATTGTAACATGTATTAGTACTTCATCTCTTTCATTCATCAGTTGATGGACTTTGAATTGTTTCTACTTTTTGGCCATTATGAATAATGCTGCTATGAACATTCATTTACAAGTTTTTGTGTGATATATGTTTTCATTTTTCTTGGGTATATGCCTAGGAATGAAATTTGTGGGTCAATGTGGTAACTCAGTGTTCAGCATTTTTGAAGAACTACCATTTTATATCCCCGCCAGCAATTTATGAGGGTCCAAATGATCCCATATCCTTGGCAACATTTGTTATTGTCTGTCTTTTCTATTCTAGTCACCCCCAAGAGCATAAGGAATGTTATCAATTTAATAAAACATTTCAGCTACTCTCTAGAATAGTCTTCATTGAGAAGACACCTCAGAGATAAAGATTTCTTGAGACAGTAAGAAAAATGTGTGGGTTCACAAGTGAAGGAAAAGAAACAACTACGATAAGTAGGACCAGCTGAAAACTCAACCTGAGGAAGGTATATGACAGGGTTACCCCGTTACAAGAAATTATGATCTTCTATAAACTGCTGGAATGCTTTTTCCACTTTGCTTTGGAGCACTACCATTTTCTGAGAAAGTCATCGGGTTCCGAGTCATGTCCTTGGAAAAATGCAGCTGCAGCACCATGTGGTAATTGCACGATGTAGGTACTAGTGAGTTTCAGATGTGGGGAAGATGAGCCCAAGTCATTCATTCTTTCTGGGAAGAAGTTTGATCAGATTGCTTTCTTCTTCTCACCACATGATATCAGCTCTACTAAGAAAACTGATTTGTAGGAGTAGAAAGGTGGGTGATTTTGGAATATGAGGAACCTCAGGAGGTGGGGCAGGCAAGGAGAGCCCCTGAGTCAGGAGAGGAAGCCAGCAAATCTCACAGGAGTGTACCTGGACCCCAAGACCATTAGGGGATGGAAACGGCTGCAAAAACTGAAGTAAGAAAGACCATGTTCTTTGGGAAAGAGGTGGAAATTTACTCTCCCTCCTCCACTGTTCACCCTACCCTGTTTCCAAGACCCAAATCTCAGGCAGGCACCTTGACTACTATAGGTCGGCAACATTCGGGTTTACTGCTCCTCAAAGGCTTGGCCTGGGAACTTAATCACCAATGCATAATATTGTTTCTGTGAGAAAAGTGTTTCAAAGTCTACCTGTAAGCCAGTTGTTTGGAAAGTGATAGAAAATTCTTTCATAGGATTACTTACTTGTAGGCAATTCTTTATGTGTAATCTCAGTTTCAGAATGTAGTCAATGTGCTTTGAATCTCCAAAATATAGTTTACGGTGCATAGAAAAAAAATTAAACTTTTATAAGAAAAAAAAAATGCCCAACACTTGTCACCAAGATGAAACTTTTATATTGTACATTCATATATATAGCAATACTCCCTACTGACATGTATCATTTAAATGAAATGTAGTCACTTCCAAACAATTGTCTGTTTTCAGATACATAGCAAATCCAATAATCTACTATTTCAACAAACCATTCCATTATTAGGGAATAGACACCAATATTCTATATGCAAGTACTTTATATCAATCATTTTGGAAATACGATCAAGAGGCAATGTTTTAAGACTACACATTAAGGCTACTTTGGTTATTTGAAATGTATATAAGCAACAAAGATATTTTTGCAAAAGATAATATAAATTAAACACTATTTCCATCTTAAGAAAAGAAAAACTATTACAAGCCATCTAGACTTTCAACATAGAATCTTAAAACTTATTGCTAGTGTTCCATTGCAGGACAGAATATTGCTCGAAACTGCCCATTTCAGAAACTGCCCATATCTTTTAAGTAAGGCTATATCAGAATAAAGACTTCTAAAATTAAACTTTTCTTTTATGTTAAAAGTGAAATTTATCATAATACAATAATTGCAAATGTTATTTAAAATTCTGGTTAAAATTATAAAGTGTCTATAATTTTTCTAATATAAATATTGGAAAAAACAACTTTAATAATTCTATATGTACACAGAACATTGAAAACAAAAAATCATGCACAAGGTCAAAATATTACTTTGCATATTGTCCTTTTAAGGATCACTTTTATCTTCTTCTGGTCCCAGCATCATTCCAGGGGGTGTGCTAATTATGAAGATTACAAACTTCAAGGGTTCTGTGTTTTGAATGTATGTCAGTTCACACATTAACAATGCTGTAAAATCACTGCTTATACTCTGATTAAGTGGTTCTATTTCCCATATCTCGCTTTCTTAATAGGTCTTGGACATAAAGCTAAGCTAGAAAAACTGTGATTACAGGATCCAGCATGACACGTACTCCTAATGATTCATTTAAAAGTGGCATAAAGTTCTATAGGTATGTGTATGTGTATAAAGTCCTACAGGAAAGACAGTAAGTACATCAACACGTAAGTGAAATGAAGCAGCTCCCCGTCTGCTTGCTTACTTGGTTCCATGTCTCTATAGAAAGGAGACACCAGAGTCAGGAAGAAGGGCAAATCAGAACTGCTGGGACTGTGTGTACTGGTGGAGCGGGGAAAGGTGGGGCAGTATAGGGAAGGAGCAGATGGAAGTAACAGATTATAAAGGAAAATTAAACAAAATTACCTATTCTTCCCCATCCTGCTACAGCAGGGATTGTTTCCAGCCTGGCCTTCCTCTCCTGCATCCCAGTGGGGCTCTGGGGTTATTCTGTTCACCCAGCACTGTGAAAACGGTCATTGCCCTTCAGACAGTGTGGAGGCATAGCTGCTCTCTACTGAGACGACCTATACATTACAGGTTTGGACATTTCACAAATAACAAAGAGAGTCTGAACTAGGCCTCGACATGAGGGCAGGTGAAACGAGTTTTACAAATGAGCAACTAACACTCAGAGAGGTTAAATGGTTCAGCCAAGGGGAGGAAAAGGAACCTATATGTAATGCTTATTCTTTTATGACAGAGCTTCTCATGTGATTCACTTGGGATCTCATCAAAGTGGGTCTGAGGTGGGGGTCTCAGATTCTGCATTTATAAGCTCCTAGGAGATGATGATGTTCTTGGTCTATGAGACCACACTTTGAGAAGCAAGGGTCTACCGCACAAAGAGGGAGTCACCTCTGTGTCTCTTGGACACAAGTGTATCTTGTGAGTCCTGAGCATAACTAAGACCTGCTCCTACCCAGGCATATCCCCAGGCAAAAGGTGTAGATGCACTGCATACATGAACAGCCATAGTTTCAGAGAGCACCATGACTATATGAACAGCCAAAAAAACATAATTCAACTTGAGTAAATGGAGTGTTCTATTTGTTAGGAATAAAATTAATCTCTTTCTCATATAGTCCTCCTTTAAGTGAACATGATATAAAGGTATAAAAAAAACCCAGCATATTGAACTTCATAGTAAAAGGCCACATGTGCACACACATACATATAGTATGAATTTTAAGAAATTAAATGCATTTCATCAGAAAATGCTACCACTGTTCCCAGCTAAAATCATCTCCTCTTCCAAATACAAGGAAAAAACCTTGAATTGTAAGGAAAATGACTGCATTGCCTGCCAGCACAAGGCCACAGGCTCCCCATTTGATCTGAAACACAAGCAAAAAGGATTAAATCCTTACTTTCTTCATATTGTACTCTTTGCAAATCTGATATTTTCTGCATTAGAAATATCCAATGAAAATTACATAAAACTGCTAAAAGGCTTAATGTAACAGGTGGGAGATAGTGAACTAACTATTCAATAATTAGTCTAATTACTTCGTGATGCTTGTTAATTAAGTCTAGAATCATCCTTAACATTTTTCGCATTAGACATATCTTTCTTCTGTTTTCAGTAGACGATGATTGCCTTAAGTAAAATACAAACGGCAGATTATAAAGGGTCCGGTTATGACATTGGGTACTGAAAATTTTGTACACATTGCCTTCTTTCATGAAAATAGTAATTGGAGAGGTATGGATTGGTTTGTTTCTTTTCTAGACAAAAAAAAAAAAAAAAGACTTTAAAAAATAATCTGCATGCAAATGAAAACTGCTTTCCAGCGTGGCAGACGATTCTTTCTACAGAGGCACAATTGGGGATGAGGGTACCCTCTAGTGGGCATTTTTTGTTTTAATTTAACCAATAGAAAAATATCAAAAAAAGTTGTCATAAAATGTGATGCAGTATTAAAAGGTAAAAATAGAAATCTTTAGAGCAGAACTTTAGAGGTACTTAGTCTGAAGCATAAGAAGAATAAGGTCATGACAATCTTGCATTTGAAAACCATCAATGCTTTTTCGTTATCTAGACTGAGTTCATCCTGGCCCGGCATTCAGGATCCTTCTCAATAGGCTTCATGAACCTTTCTAACCTCAATCGCATCCACTTCTTTTTTGCTCCATCATATGGGACTGCTGCTCTTTATTCCACACATTGCACTTCCACACTTGGGTTCCATTCCATTTAATAGCCTTCTCTACTTTAATCAAAACCCTATTTATCAAAAGTGACATCAAATGCCAGTTGGAATTTCTCTTGGTGTTTCAAAGGCAGTCTGATCATGTTTTAATTATCACACATAGTACCTTTATTGTATACTTACCCATTGGGCTAGTTTCTGTGCTCTTGGAGAACAGAGACAGCATCTTTCTCTTATTTCTGGCATCTTACAAATAACAGATGTTCTAAAGATACTTACTGAATGAGTATGTAAGATTTGTGCATATCTGATATTCAATGCCCTAAGTAAATGTTTCATTAAATTAAAACAGTATGTAATTGGGAGGAACAAAAAAATAGTATGAAAGACAGTGAACATCAAAGAATGGAATAAATTATACCCACAATGTGTTTGAAGACAAAAAGAAATTTTTGCATTGGATAGAAGATGTCATCTTATTCACTGTATCTTTTTGTAGCTATATAGTTGCCTCGCAGCATATGCCTATTGTGAGATATATATTTGGTCTTCCTGCCCTTTCTGGCACAGAACTCCTAAAACACTTGGAATTTCCTAAGTGATAAAAATGATAAAAGCGACTCTTGTTAAGTTAATGAGCTGACTTTTGGAAAGCACCTAAGAATGGGGGCCGATTGCCAGAGAAGTCAACCATGTGATTAAAGGGTTAGAACTTTCAGTTGCAACTCCCTGATATTTGGGGAAGGGAGAGGGGTTGAAGATTGAATTAATCACCAGTGGACAACGATTTGATCGATCATGCCTACGTAATGGAGCCTCCCTAAAAACCCAAAAAGACGGGATTTGGAGAGCTTCTGGGTTGGCAGTTTGGTGATCTGGAGAGAGAGGTGCACTTGGAGAGGATTTGGAAGCTCCACACCCTTACCCTATACCTTGCCTTATATGTATCTCTTCCATCTGGCTGTTCCTGAGTTATATTCTTTTATAATAAACTGGTAATCTAGTGAGTAAACCAGTTTCCTGAGTTCTATGAACAAATCAACCAGACCCAGGAAGGGGTCCTGGGAAGTTCTGATCCATAGCTAGTCAGTTAGACACACAGGCAACAACCGGGACTTTTGATTGGCATTTGAAATGGAGGGCAGTCCTGTGGGAATGAACCTTTAACTTGAGGGATCTGATGCTATCCCTGGGTAGATAATGTCAGAATTGAACTGAATAGTAGGACAACCAGCTGGTGTTGGAGATTGCTCATTGGTGGTGTGGGGGAAAACGCCCCCACACACATTGGAATTGGGTGATAAGGTCCTATTTAGATATTCATTTTGGAACTAGCAAAGTATTGCTATTGTAGTTTCTTTGGATCATCCTATGATAAGAGGCAAGAATTTAAGAATAATTGAAAAAAAATAGCTTAAA
>NW_011888932.1:3696897-3721947 GCF_000151845.1 Pteropus vampyrus | reverse complement strand
TTTGGTGATCTGGAGAGAGAGGTGCACTTGGAGAGGATTTGGAAGCTCCACACCCTTACCCTATACCTTGCCTTATATGTATCTCTTCCATCTGGCTGTTCCTGAGTTATATTCTTTTATAATAAACTGGTAATCTAGTGAGTAAACCAGTTTCCTGAGTTCTATGAACAAATCAACCAGACGCAGGAAGGGGTCCTGGGAAGTTCTGATCCATAGCTAGTCAGTTAGACGCACAGGCAACAACCGGGACTTTTGATTGGCATTTGAAATGGAGGGCAGTCCTGTGGGAATGAACCTTTAACTTGAGGGATCTGATGCTATCCCTGGGTAGATAATGTCAGAATTGAACTGAATAGTAGGACAACCAGCTGGTGTTGGAGATTGCTCATTGGTGGTGTGGGGGAAAACGCCCCCACACACATTGGAATTGGGTGATAAGGTCCTATTTAGATATTCATTTTGGAACTAGCAAAGTATTGCTATTGTAGTTTCTTTGGATCATCCTATGATAAGAGGCAAGAATTTAAGAATAATTGAAAAAAAATAGCTTAAAGAAGAAAAAACAAGAAATCATTTGGTCTGGCTAAAAGTTGTAAGAGAAACAAAGAAAGCGTTTTGAAAACATGGCCAAGATATTGATAGGTAGATCTAAAATGCGGATTAAAGAAACTAGAAATACCTCTACTTTGAGTATTAAGTCTAAGTAATTTAAATGAAATTGTAGTTCCAGACACAGGCCTTTTAAGTAAATTCAGTGACAACTGGGCCAAACAATAGAGAACAAAACTTACCACAGCCACACGAGCAAGAATAACAGGAAATCCAAAGGCAGAAACAACAATTCCAGTAGTGAAAAAATATGCCAGTTCCCGACAGGCACTGCTTGTTGCATCAGAGTCATATGTTGCTCTTTTGGCAATGAAATGGGGAATGGGAGAGATGGCATGAAATATCAGGACGAACAAGGGCCAGTAAACACTGTCGGTTGATCCCAGAAGAAATGCAGAAAGAAAAGTTACAGTTAAGACATTCTATTATTTCACAGTTAATATTATTTTTAAAATCTAGGTTAAAAAATTATTCATTCAATTGTCGACATTAGCATATGAAATGATTTCTACCAGGAACAGGTAAGAAGTAATGATAATTAAAAATTACCAGTCCATTAATATGTAGATAGCTGATATTGTGTTAAGATACAACTTCACAATATATAATCTAGAATCTTTATTTTCTGTTATTACTAAACTGTAATTTCTTTAAAGACAGAAGCCCAACTTACACATCTTTGCTTTCCCTACAGAACATAGTATAGTGCCTTGGGCATGCTAATTCAACAAAGATTATATGAGTGCCTGCATATTGGAAATCTTTCAATGGCTTAGAATAAAACTCAGTTTCCTTGCCCTGACCTACAAAGTCTGAAATGATCTGGTCAACTGGTTTCATTCGTTTGGTGCCATCTTCCCTGTATTTGCTTAATCTGTAGCCACATCAGCCTTCTTTCAGTTCCTTAAAAACTCAGCCCATCCCTGCCTTAGGGCCTTTGCACTAGCTATGCCCTCTGCTTGGAATGCTTCTCCGCCAATCTTCACATTGGCTGGCTCCTTCTCATCATGCAATCTAAACTGAGAGGTCTCCTCCTAAGAGTTTATCCTGACCATCTGCATTAAATACCTCAAGTCACCGTTGAGCACATCATCCTCTTAACTTTCTGCACAGCACTCATTCCTATCTAATATTTTCTTGTTTATGAGAACAGGGATCTGATTTGTCTTAATCACCATTCATCTCCAGGGCCTAGAATGAGGTGCTTCATTATATTTATTGAATGAACAAAATAATAAATAGATTTTAAGTTTGGAAGATATGAAAATAACTATGCGTATTTTAAAATTTAAGATACACTAAAAAAAATTAGATAAACTCTAATTTTTATTATGAGATAATAATTCTGCAATGCAAAAAAAAAAGCTTTCTTCTCAAATTTCAATGTTTTGTATTTATTAAAAATTGCCATCTACTTTCCATTTCCTACATTTCTTCTACAAACACTTCGAAAATATTTTTCTCCATAAGCTAGACATTTATTATGTTTCCCTGAGAGGGGGAAAGGGCATATTCTCTAATCATTTATATATACACATCATAATAATACATTATCACCACAATGCCTTGATTAACACAGAGCCATCCAGATAGCGAGCACCTTAGAGCAGTAGTTGGAGTGAAGCCACACCGTAATGAAAGCCTTTCATTTTGGCCACAGATCTAGGAAGGTGAGATGGTCAACCAAAAAGCAAAAAAGAAAAGTGCCCTTTATCAAGAGACTCAGGATGCAAACACTGAGTTTGGACTCCTAATTGCAAACTAGAGGAATTACAATGTATTTCAAGAATCACAAAACAATATTGTTGGAAGGGGCTTTTAGAGATTCTCTAGTTCAAAGCCTTCATTGTACCAGTGAGAAAACAGCTACAGATTGGAAAAGAGGTCTGGAATAGACCCAGCTGTTACCTGACATCCCACAGCCAAGAGCTCTTAATTCTTCCTAGAATACAGTTAAGTTTTCTGAAGAAAATCTAGGAAACTATATTCCCATTCACAGTAAGCTATTGTGGGGTGGGCGGGGAGGAGTATGTACAAATTCAGTGACTGAAAATAACCTCACAGGATGATCTGATCATAAATTCACACCTCAGGCCTATAACTTCTTCAGTGAAAGGTTTTAAGCCAGTCCTGTCCCCTGTTCTAGTGTACCTAGGTTAGCACACCTTTGAAATGCCAGAGTGATCCTCTTTTCCAGACCCCTTGAAGGCATAATCACCCTCAAGGGAGCACACAGTCTTGTTAATTGTGCCTTGCTTTCTCCCACCTTCATGTAATCTTCCTTATATTCCCTCCTAATTTCAAATGCATAAAAGAAACTGCAAAACTGTCATTCTCCAGAACACTCGAAATCCTGTTTCCCAGCAACTTTTGGTTCGAATAAACTTATAAAAATTCTCTAAGGTTTGGATATTTTCTATATCAACAATATAAATTATAAATGCCAATTATAATATAAAACAAAATTTGGATCCAACTGTTTTTATAAACAACAGAGTTTTTCTCATGGCCAAAAGGTCTGTCTTTGCATCTATCTGTCTATGTGTGCTTATATACATATGTTGTAAATATGAGATAATTTTCTGCCTCCATATGGTATTATTAAAATAAATTTAAAGGCAAGCACTTGTAAGGACCAGCTATTCTAAAATTCTCAGAAATATAGAAACTAACTCAAATGCTTTTTAAGTTCACATGATCTAAGATTAATTCTTAAATAAAAGCTAGTTTGTTTGTTGGTTTAAGTAGAACAGACATGTCTTTTGAGTTATTGATATTAAATATAATATTTTACACCCAGAGTTTTACAAAAATAAGTCTATGTTAATGATTAACTTTGATGGCTATGAAATGTTTCTAGAGCTTACAAAATGTCTTCATGAATGTGACTTTCTAGTTTTCATTAGAAATTAAGATTTTAAGAGTTACAATCTCAATATATGTAGGAATAACTTTGATGTTCCAGAAGGGCCCCTGGAACATCTCAAGATCTGTAGTCTCTCCTTATAAGAGAAATTTTAAACTAATCGAGCTTGTTTTTTTTATGTTAAATTTCCTGGGAAGCATTGTAAAATAAGTAATGAAAGACTTCTACTATGTTGGAAACAATGATTGTAAATTAAACGAATACTTGGAGCTATGGGAAACCCAAGACGGCAGCGTGGTCCTTCCAGGCTCCCTGGCAAACTCCATTCTTTCAGTGTTTACATTCCTTCATGCATCCTAGTACATTTAAGCTGGACTTCAATTAGATTAAGGAACTTACGAGCTGACATGATTGAAAGGTGACATCTTACTATATTACCAAGGTTTGATAAAGTCACTTCAAGAAAATGCCAAATAGGTAACTGCTTCCTTTCACAGGGAGCAACCAGGAGATGAAGACTTTAAGAATCATTAACTACCACCTTGAGATTTTGTTTGTTGGAAAGGACATTAAATAAAAGGCACTCTCCAACCTCACTGGAAGGGACCTTATCAGCCTCTAGCCACGAACGGCCATCTACCCTGTCTACGACACCTGCCTCTACCTATTATAGATATCAAAAACTCATCTAGGATGAGAAGCCGCTGACATCAGAGGCAGACAGCTATTCCAAGACACTGACAAGGCCTGTATACCTACAAATTGATGTTGACTTCAGAAACCAATTTGTTTTGAATGTCTTTGACTGCTAATGATATTAGTCAAAATAATAGTTATACTTGTTCTCTGGGTTTTTCTATATAGTCCAACTGTTTATGATTACTGAGGATGTATAAGAATAACTGTGAATACTCTTTTCATGCCTATATAAATGTTATACTAGATGCAAAATACAGAAAAATGAGACAAATGACACAACTTGTATCACGATAGTTCACAGGATACAAATGATCCAGAGTGTTTTTCATAAGACCTGACTACATTCCATTTACTTACCCTTCCCTTTTGAGAAAATTCAGCCTCAACTCATATCCCACAGTTACAGTACTGCCCCATCTCCAACGGTCCACTGTTTCAACAACTATCCTTCCTAAAGCCCTTGTGCCCTTCACCCTTTATTCTTCACAATACTTCTATCTCTGATAGAATGTATATTTTAAAATGTTTACTGTCTGTCTCCCCCACTAAAATATGGACTGCAAGAAAGCAGGGCCTTTCTTTTTTAATGTGTTTTTTTGTTTTGTTTTGTTTTGTTTTGTTTTAACACCTACAGCACCTGGTATTTCTAGGTGGTCTCCCATCCAAGTACTAACCAGGCCTGACCCTGCTTAGCTTCCGACATCAGACGAGATCAGGCACATTCAGGGTAGCATGGCCATAGAGGACCTTTCTTTTCTTATTTCATAATCCCCAGTTCCATTAACAGTAGCTGGCACACAGTAAGCACTCGACCAGTTGTTGAACAAAGAAATTTGTTGAATGCTCCCTCTACCTGAAATGCTCACCTCTGACTCATCAGCCTGATAAACTCTTATTTATCCACCAAGTCTTGGCTTAAAGACAACTTCAATGCAGCTCTCCCCAACTCTCCTGGGGAAACTCTGATGCACTTTCTCCAAGCTCTCACTGTACTTTGCACACATCTCCACTACAGCTGTCGTTTTACTAACTGAATTGTTTATCTCTCACTCATTTAAAACTGTAAGCTCCTTGAGGACAGCACTATGTCTCTTCATTCTTGTATCCCCAGCTGATCCAGAATAGGTGTTCATTAAATGTTTATTAAATGAATACATCAATTTTAAAAAGAGCTTTTCTCAGCACAAGTACAGCTAAATAATGAAGGCAGTGGGTTCATAATTTGGGCTTCACTAACTAATTGGTTAGAGATTGGTCTTAAATTTACCAATCTCTCTAACACCCATGACACACAATAGTGACAAAGGCACAAAAAGAATAGTTTTTGAAAAAATAACTTACCCATAATCCTCTAAGGCACATCCCAGCATAAGAAAAGTCAGTCCAATAGCTCCGCTGAAGGATAATAACACAAGAGCTATGAAAAATAAAACCAAGAGTTATAGGTTCCAGATCCATGGTTACCAGGGGCTGGGGGAGGAAGGGAGGAATTGAGAGTGACTACTAATAGGTATAGAATTTCCCTTGGAGGTAATGAAATGTTCTGGAGTTAGCTAGTAGTGATGGCTGCACACCTGTGAATATACTAAAAAACACAGGGAAAGACTTTAATACTTCAAAAAGTTAATTTTATAATATGTGAATCTTATCCCAATAAAAAACTTCAATTAAAAAACAATAAAAGATCCCCAATTTAAGCAAATATAGCAACTTACTTATTTCATTAGTTGATGTTATATTTGACTAGCAAATTACTGCCTATGTTTACCACTTTTAAATTTGTAGGTAGAGAAAGGTATAAAGCATTTCCAGCACACAACATCTACCTAATGCATGAATTCCCTCTATATGTGTCACAAGACGCCAGCCAGCCAGTCTGTACAACTCCAGTGAAGGAAATTCATAACCACCTAAGGCAGGTCATTTCATTCTAACAGTTTCTAAATGTTGAAAACTCTTTCCTTAAATTACATGCAAAACTGCTTCCCTATAATATACACCCTTTGACCATTTCTGCCACCCCAAACCACAGTACTACAAGTATTCACAGATTGTCTTCATGTCTGCATAGAAAACGATTCTCAACTATTGAATAAAATATTTATTCCCAGCATCTGGAGGACATGAACCTCTGAGGAGACAGGAACATATCTGTCCTTACGCTGCTAAGTGAAAGACAGAATATCAGAGTTGTTTAAAAATTTGATCTCTGAGTCACCAACATGGGTTCAAACTTTCTCTGCCATGAACAGATTGTGTGACCTTAGGTTGAAGCTGAGCCTCTTTAAATCTGATTTCTCACCTATAAAATGGGAATAATGGTGCCACCTTATTAGGGAGTTTATGGGAATTAAATGTGATAATTTATGTAAAGTGCTTGTCATAGGAAAAGCACAGGAGAGGCTCAATAAGTAAATGTTGATTGATGTAGATATCTGCTCATTTTAACAATGTTCTTTGGGAAAGGTATATATCAAAAGCATAAGACACTATACTATCCAAATTTCCTTCTGAAAAAAATCCATAACACTCAAAATTAGTCATTGATTAAACTAATTAGCATTTTGATTGCTTCCTTTTACATTAAGAGGAGAACTGGGGGGACTGTTTATAAAAAGATGCCAAGGTATTTTTAAAAACATTTGGAAGTTTGCAGTTAGGGGTCAAGGAAGGACTGTCAATTTTAATTTACGTTTTTCCATTGAGTATATGTCACTTCAAAAAAAAAATGTTCAAAAGTAAGTCTTCATGTATTTTTTCATTGCAGAAGGTCTCTTCCTAGTTGGCTTAGTGCCCCACGCCCCCCGCATCATGCATTTGCACTATTACCTCCTCCATGACACCTTTCAAAGCTAGGAACTGTAGACCTCTTCCTTCTGGTCTGTGACACCAATCTCTCAAGGTTCACAACTGTACCTCACATTGATTCATTTAGTCCTTTTTTTTCTTTTTCAGGAATCGCATCCTCTACCATGTCTTAAAGCTGGAGCTGACCAGGCATCCAACTTCGTCGCTTTTTACTCTATACTCTTGCTGAAACACTGCATTCATTCCAAAGCTCCCTGGTACCACATGGGCTCAGCCACGTCAATGCTTCACCTCCAACTCCAATCTGGACTTCACCTGAGCAGCCAACAAGGACATCAAATTCAACATATAAAAACTGAAATATGCTCACCCTCTACTCTCAAACACACACTTCTTCTTTTTTAAGGTTCTAACTTGAAATACCACATACTCTTCTCAGCACTTGAATTAAACTCTGCCCCATCCTTTGCCAGATGAAGTTTTATTGATCTTTTTAGCTTCTATTCAAGGATTGCCTTTTGTGCAGAAATTGCCTTCTTCCTTCCTGGAGCAGGATTAAGTGATTCCATCTGTATTAGTTATATTAGTTAATACCAGAGCTGCTATTAACTAAGTACCACCAACTCGGTGGCTTAGAACAACAGAAATTTATTTTCTCACAGTTCTGGTGGCTTGATGTCTGAAATCAAGGTGTCAGCAGGGCCATGCTCCCTCTGAAGCCTCTGAGAAAAAAATCCTTCCTTGGTTCTTCCTAACTCCTGGTGGTTGCTGGCTGGCAATCTTTGATACTCCTTGGCTTACAGCTGCATTACTCTACTTTCTTCCTCTGTTTTCATATATTCTCCTTATATATCTCCATGTTCAAATTTCCCTTTTCTTATAAGGACACTAGTCCTTATAGGATAGAGCACATGCTAATCCAATATCATCTTAACTTGATTCCCTCTTGCAAAGGTCCTATTTCCAGATAAAGTCACACTGACAGGTAGTGAGGAGTTAGAACTTATCTCTATTTGGGGGACACAATTCAACCCACACCATCCTTGTGTTTTCACTGTATCTGAGTACATCTTAGACACTTAAATAGTAATTATTTCCAACTCTGTTACCCAACAGTAACTTCTCATTTACCTGTTTGTTTCAAATCTTAGACATACAGTAGTCTCTCAATAAAGGTTGAACTGAATTATCTACAAAATGCGTCCTTCCATTAGTCTATTTCCACTTCATAGTCTATCTTCTGTTTTATTACATCACAATTTCTAACATATTTACACATAAACATTATTATTTGATAGTTTCTGGACATAACTAAACACAGTGTAACACTGAGCTACGACTTCTCAGCTGTTTTCTGCATTGGTTTCAAATGGCTGTATTACACACTGGACACTGTCCAAGTAAATTATATTTAATGTTGAATATAAAAGTCAGCCAGAAAAAAATGATGTGTCTGCTGCTAACAGCTTACGCACTCAGATAAATTTCATAGTGAACACATGTATGCATGCAAATATACTGTATACATCTTTATAGGTTAACTAGGGAGGTAAGATTTTTTGGGTACAAATTTCAAATACGATAAGGAACTCCAACATAGAAACAAGTTATGCTACTCTTTCCGAAAAGATTAAAAATCTAATGGTTTCCTCCCCAAAATAATAGGAAGTCTTCCAATTACCTCTCTCACTGCTACCATCTCCTCTCCTCTGCAAGGCATACAGATAAGGGAAGTGTTCTTGGAACACTCCCTTTTTATCAACTGCACGATTCAAAAATACATACTGCACAAACACCACGCTCTCGTCTGTCCATAGATGAAAGTACTAATAAAATTCCACCTAATCTACCCTGCACAATTACGACAAATACAGCATTTCTGGGCGCCATCCGTTGACACCTGCCTGCAGTGAAGTCTGCCCAACTGGAAAAATCATTAGGAACAAGAGGATTAAGGGCCCCAAAGCCGAGAACACTGAAGACAATGGCTCCTTTGGAAGGAAATGGGAAACTGCGAGCGGCAGGAAAAAAAAAAAAAAGGCGTTAGGGTGGACATGTCAGGAAGTGGAAACCCCGTTAAAAACTCGGCAAAAGTAGGGGTGGGAGGAAGCTCGGAGGAATTGAGCTTAATTGAGGAGGAGCCCAGGAGGTGATGCTCGGGTGGCTGGACCGGGTGTCCCAGGCAGGGACCTATCTATCTCCGCGAGGGCTCCAGCCTGGAGTTGCCCGTAGTGCAAGGAGAGGGGGAAGGCTAGTGGCCTTGCAGAAAAAAAGGGGGGTTCCCAAGCATCCCTCCACCCACAACCCAAGGAGCAAAGGGAGCGAGAGAGCGCATTCCCACCCAGGGAGGTGGGAAGCATGGCGAGTCTGGGGGAGCCCCTCTCCGCCGACGCACTGAAAGCGCAGCTCCGAGCTTAGCCTGGAGCGGAGGAGGCGACTCCACCGCAGGACCATCGAGCCGGGGGCCGCAGATGTACCTTTAATGCCCGCCATGTCTCCCGAGCTGGAGCCGCGGCTGCTTCCGGCTTCCTACCACAGCCCTGCCCACCACCCCACCCCTACGGCTCTGCCGGGGGGCTGTACGGCGGGTCGCGAGCCCGCCCCCGCCACTCGGAGTCCCGCCCCTGCCGTTCCCGATCTTCCCTTGCTCCCGCCACCCGGAGCCCCGCCACTGCTACTCACAGCCCCGCCCCGCCGCCCGGAGCCCCGCCCCTGATACCCACGGCCCCGCCCCATTTCGTCATTAACTCCGCCCCCATCTCGCCGAGAACCGCTCCTGCCTCCAGATCCAGTTTTCACGCTCGCCGCACAAACTCCTTTGCTCACTGCAAACCCGACCTTTCGTCATGAGCTCATCTCAGACGGCTGTTTTGTACTTTCCTCAGGGGAATGGAGAGTTTTGTCTTGTTGGGGACAGTCTGGAAGAGAGCTTAAAATCCAGCTAGTCCTAGATACTTCATTTGACTTTTATAGAGAGGCTCAGAAAGGGTAATACTTGCCGGATTGACATAGCTCTCTTGAGGTTGGATTACGGGCCAGTACCCCTCATTCTAGCCTAGAACCACTCCACGGTACAGTGTTGCCCCTATTCTATTGCTTCTTCTTAATTTTCAACGAGACTGAAAGATTAAGGGTTACATTGGAACCCAGGTTCTCCTGGCCACCTGAGAAGTCCACATTCTCACCACCTTTCAGGATTTCCACCATGTTTACTTTTTCAAAACTGTGCACTGAGCGTGATGTCTCAACACATGCTTAAGTACCCGTGAGCTTGGTTTATTTTTCTAGCCCCTCTCATTTCTCATAGATGGAAGATACACTTATTAAAAACATTGCGTTGTTAAAACAGGCCCACTGCAGACCCATGGAGATCCAGAATTACACCGCACTCTTTACTTCGTAGCCTGCAACCTGTTTAAGATAGTTGAGAACTTCGTTCCCACTTTTTAGTATCCTGTTCTAACACGTGTTTACGCATTTGGGGGAAACTACCTATCACCCAAATACTGAAAGTCTGTCTTTTTTAGCTCCCTTACTGTAGTGCCAAGCTGCTCTCAAGAGGAAGTTAAGATATTTTCCCCCTTAACTGATGATGGTTTCCTGTGACATCAAATCTCCCATTTTCTCTTTCCATTTTCCACCACCCAGCAAGTATCTGGAAAGCCATATACGAAGGTTTGCTGGAGCCTTCTGGGTCAACCTGAGGCCAGTCCTACAGAAAGGAAATGATTTTGGAGAAAAGCGACATTACTTCAGAGGCACAGCTTGGTCTGAATGCCTTAGCCTTAGCAGTAAGAAACAGGAAGATGGTGAGAAGCAAAAAGATGAGGTGTTTGCCTGAGGGTAATGTCCAGAATTCAAAAAATGCAGAGCCAGTCTTGGTCTCCAGCAAGTTTCATCCCAACACCAGCTGTCTTTTCAAGTTTCCTAAATACTTTGAAGAGAAAGTTAGCCATCTTGCCAGAGGCTCTTACCATCTCCTTAGAAAATCTTCCTTCTTGCCAGATGTTGCACTGAAAAATTGTTCTTCCACTTACCCCTTCCATGTTTCTTCAAGAATAAAAGTCACCAAAAAAAGAAAAACTTCAGAAGCTGAATCCTATTCTCAACACATTCGCCATCAGTGTGTTACTTTGATGTATGTGTCCTCTCTCACACTGCCTAGAACTTCAGTGACTACTTCAGATAAGTTTTTATATTCTCTCTTTGCATTTGATTCTCTCACACTTTAAACTAGGTTTTCTTATGTCCATTTTTCAGATGGGAAAACTAAGGCTCGGATAGTAATTAGTGAGTGGGGAAGCCCAGATCAAGCCCAAAATGGTTCAACTCTGAAGTCAGACGGTTAGCATTTGTACTGTTCCTCACAGTAGATCTGATGCACAAAGAAGGCAGGAATTGTAGTAATTAGAAATAATAGCCCCTTATGTTTAGGCAATCAAATCCACTCATTGATTTGATTTTTCCTTATATGCCTATTTGCAACTTGCATACAGTACACATAAAATATTCGTTGAATTAATAAAGTTCACCATGTATTGTTTCTTCTCTCCTTATCCTATAGAAAAGATCTAGCTTCAAACTCTACTTCTGGGTTACCCTCTCCATGCCTCTGTTTCCTGAGGTAGGATTTACAAAAATCTCTCAGAACTTTTTGAGAATTAAATGAGAAAATGAATATATAGAATAGCACCTAGGTCTATGCATGAAAGATAGATGGTATGACATCATATCCACACTTGTGTTGGCTTTCAAGTCCGTGAGTAAGTTAAATGCAAGTATGATGCAACAATATTGAAATCAGTCAATGTTAGTTTTGCACCCTAACTCTCAAAGACCACTTCTTTTCACATAGCCATTCCCTTTACAGAACCTACAATGCAAGTCTCTGCCATTTTATACAGACAGATCTTTGTCAGCCCAAGGAGACAGAATTAAGAGCCAATTGGTTGCCTTTCTCTACTCATGTTATCCACTCCCCACAACAATGTAATTCCAGCTCCAAAACTGACCTGCAATGATACTTTGTCTTACTGTCAGTAACAATAACTATTTAGTGATTATCCATTTAATAACAGGCAGTTTATGTACACTATCCTTAATTCCTCCATTGCACAGTTGTTAGAATTATCTCCATTTTATAGGTGATAAGATTAAGACTTAGAGACTTTAAGAAACTTGCCCAATATGAGTGTTAAGTGGGAAAACCAGTCTTCTTGTCTCAGACCAACACTGTACTTACTTCTATGCCCCCAAATCACCATGGTTTAGCTTTAGAACAAACAAAACCTGTTTACTCGACCTAAATTCCCCAGAGATGTTTCCAGTGGAGAAACTGAACAGTTGCTGTGATAACTATTTCTGGAATTCAACTTTTGTGTTCATTCCTCAAACAATGGTGTTTCATCAGCAGCATTAGGATCCAACTTGAGCATTCTGGCAGACACAGACAGTACAGTGATGGTTCAAATGCTTTTGAATTGCAACATTTGCTTCCAAATGAACATGCTGCTTCTGTTCTAAAAGAACTAAATTATGTTTTCTATGACAAAGTCCCAGACTCTCAGGATCAATCCCTCTGCCTTGGTAAACAAATGCAGCTTTGAAAATCTATTAATATTCTAGCTATGAGACCAGGATTTCTACATTGATTCTTTTTGAAACATAGCATTCATGTAGCATGATCAAAGTGTGTGTGCATGTGGAGGCAAGGGTGGCAGTAGGGATGGTTAGAATATAAATCCATAAATCCTGTAAGGTTATATTTTGATACAAATGTATTACATGCTTTTCACATTCTTTCTCTATAGCTTTTCTTAAATGTGTACATCAGAAGGTGTAATTCATGCTTGTCATTATATTGCTACGAGTGCAAAAATAACTTGGGCTCCTACAAATATTTTTGAGCCTTTTAATATTCATTACAAATATTTTAGACCAATCACGTTTTGTTGTAACATATTTACAAAACAAAAATATATTACAATAAATATGAATGAAATGGTGAATCTGATCAACAAGAAGCTCTGTCACAACCAGATATTTAAAAGGAATGCAACAACCTGTTGGTCTGCATATGTTAAGGGTTTTGAAATAGACAGGGGTCCAGAGTTATAGCGTATCTGGAAAAGAGATGGGGGGACCCAAATTTAAGTTAAGTAAGATTCTTTCTCATTGCTAATTACATAATGTTTAATGATGTTTTAAACGATGAAATTGATGAATTATCCAAACATGATACAAAGCTAATATAGTTCTATCATTTCAAAATGTACACGACATTCACATAATATCCTTTTAATTATTATCATTATATACTGTAGTTCACACAATATCTACAAATGTGAATGAGGAAGAAAACAGGTCAAAGCAACATGTCTCACATTCCAATTTTAAATAAGACAAGCACATACTGGATCAAACATTTTATAATACGTTAATAAATAACATCTAGTTTGTTATGGTTACCTCGAACAGTTTACAGCTGTATATTTAAAAAGAACATTTTTTTTGCGAGTTTTACATTGTCAGTAAAAGATAAAATAAAAAATGAACCCTTGTAACCAAAAAAAAAAAGAGAGAGAGAGAGAGAGAGAGTTCCCTATAGAACATAAAGCATTTTTGACATGCTGCCTTTCCAGTACGGTTTGCCACAAGAAAATTAAAATAGAAACAAAAAAATGATTGTCTTTGAAAAACAATTTTTGAAAGCTCTTCACAATATTGAGCATGAATCTTTTAAAATTAGCGTGGAAATCTTTTTGCCCATCTTCTTTGCATATATATACTATGCACACTGTGTGTGTGCACACCAAAAGAGATATACTAAAGCCACAAGATAACAACTATTTACCCCTATGAATCAGAAACAGCCGAAACACTGAACTAAAATCCAAGCAGTGTGAAGTCTGCAAAGGTTTCACTCTTGCTTTGCTTTCATAGATGTCTCTATGTGAAGGTTGTTCCTGTGAATCCCCAATGACTTTAAAAATAATAAACCCATGGCAATAATCCAAAGGGTCCGGTTTCAACAGATGGGGAGTGGAACATGGAAATTCCGATAAGCCATCTAACTTGGTCTGAAGGTAAGCACAGCTCTCTCAACACAACTGTACCTGTCTGGTTACTCGTGTTAAGTGCCGTCTTCTATTCTCTTACCACAACTATTTGCAAACCTAGAGGACACTGAGTCCATACTAGATATCAGTCCTGAATGCGCCAAACTGCTTTATAACAAGCTAAGAACATTTTCATGGCTAAGCAAAAGGAAGAGCATTAAGCCTTATGGCAAATTTAGAAGTTTCTTTCAAATCAGACTGAGTTGTTGTTAATGGTATTAAGACTTTTTCATTAAGCAACCACAGTTTTCTAAAGGGAAAGGAAGGTAGCAACCCAACTTTCTGACCAGGAATAAAGATTTCTAGATCTCAAGCATCCCTATTTTCTTTAGCCAACATTTTCACTAATTTTTAGCTTATCCAGGAAGAGTTGGTAGTAATAACTAGATTGCACACTTCCCACAAGTCGAGCTCTTTTGCATCTGTTAGTCCTCTTGATCAAAAGAAGTATACAATGCCATGCTAAAGACCATAGTAAATTTCCATTAAAAAAAAAAATACTAGTGTCTATATTTCTTCTCAAATTACATCTTTCCAAAAAAATCTAAAAACCATTAAAATCCATCATGTCATCCTATTATTATAACTTCTGCTCATTAATCGTATTTTCAGACAATGAGATGGGTGTCATGCTTTCAGTGGCCCCTATTTTCTATTTCCTCATGATGTGCTGAGTTGTCTCCCCAAAGGACAGGCTGGAATGTTGTAATTTTGCAGGGTCTTCTGACTAGAAGTTCCTCCCCTGCTTTGCAACTTTGTAGAGGGTTGGGAGGGGGGGAGGGCAGACTTGAGAAAACAAACATCTACATTCCTTATCAGTGAGGAATTAGTTCACAAGTAGTTTAACAATTTAGTACAAGATACATGTTACTGGAGTTTTTGGTTCATCTTTGAAAACCTCAGAATTGTGACACACACTAAGCATTAACACAGGTCTGCAGCTGAGATGGAAAAGCTCATAAATTAATACAAGGGCTTTTGGCCTTGATTTTCAAATTCAGACCAGGCATCATTGAGCTCCATGAAAATCATCTTTGCATACTGTTCATAGGGTTGCCCAGTAGCCTATAGAAAAAAAGCAAAACACACACATTGATACTACAGACAAATTTATTCATATTAAATTTTTCACTGTTAATATGTGGGCTCTAAGTTATTGAAATGTTTTTCTATTAGGCTATTTCACTTTTGAGAGCCCAATCTACATGACTTGAATTTCCAGGATCCCCGCCAAAATGCCCTCCCTGTAGAAATTCACGTATGGTAGTATAATCCAGAAGTATTGACTTCTGGAGACAAAGATTCAAGACAGTCTAATTCCAACAGATTGTACTTCTAAGCTCCCGCATTCTCATTTCTAAAAATACTTAAATTCTTGGAAACCCTAAAAATTAATCAGCGGTGAATTTTACACCTAAGTAAAGCCCCCATTCCGTTATTTGTAATACGTAGTTTGTTTGTTTTTCCACCAACTTTATAAAGTATAACTATTTGCTTAAATACTTGATTTTAGCCCATATATTATTTTATCATATAAATGGACTAATAACCAGCAAATTGAAAGTATGCTGTTTTAATACATGTTGATAAACTAATGAAACGAGGACCAGACAGGTGATAGGATAGGGTAGGTTACACTCACTTTATCTGGATGCACCACCAGCACAGCTCTCCTGTACACCTTCTTCACCTGCTCTGGCGTTACCAGGTCTGCCATGCCAACTGGTTTCCACTTGGTCTCCCCAGCCCACAGCACGGTGTGCATGGTAGAGAGAAGTGCTCTGATATTTCTCTCTTTGCCTTCAATCCATTCCAGAATCTGTGAACACAGGGAAATTAAGAAATGCAAATGATTTCCAGTCTAGAAGGTCTCCACTTGGACTGTGGAAATTCCTCCCACTGTAGCATCATCAAAGTCCCTGGGGCTCCCTGTGTACTCCAAGCTGTTTCTCCACTTGAAATGCTTTTCCACATCCACTTCCTTCCTTTTCTTTCTGGTTCACTCTTCATCATCCTTCAAAAGCCTGCTCGGGAATTTTATACTATTCACCTCCAAGAGTCTGAATTCCTTCCTCTCTGCCCCACCCTAGAATTAACTACTCACTCTTAAAGTATAAGCTCCATGGGGACACACACCACATCTAGTTTGGTCTTTGCTATCTGCCTCTGTCTAGTATAGTGTATGTATGGCTGGCACACAGACACTAAATAAATATCCCTTGAAAAAAAGAACGGATTTCTCTGGGCTACTCCCTTAAACATGTTTCTATCATAATATGTGCCACACTATTGTAATTGTCTGTGTGTTTGTCCTTCTCTGCTATGAGACACAGCTGTTTGAGGAAAGGTCCTGTTTCTTATATAACACTGTATCTCAGAAACCAAATAACTCATCTTGCACTGAACATGGCTCAAAAAAGTTTGTTAAATGAATTCATCCATTTAGTCTTTCATTCAAATTACTTATAGTTTGGATCTTCATAGTTTGAACAAATAAGGTGATTAAGGTGAGATGTTCATAAGAATGCATCAGCACTGAGCACATAACAGGAGCTCAGTGCATATCTGTTGTCGAATGAATGGTTTAGTCAAGGTTAGTGTGGCTACTCTCCCAAACGACTAAATGCCCAGTACCAACTAAATAACCAAGCATGGTTTAAAAGACATATATGACTTTCTTTTATAGAAAACTGACAGAGTTTGCCATATGAACAAAAGTTATCCAGATGGAGCACCAAGTTTTTGGAAAGAATATAAAGCCTCTGTAATGTGTGAACTGAAGAGCAAATACAAACAAAGGATCCTATTTTGTACTCAAAAAAAGTATCAAAGAATCTGTACATCTTCAACAACTGTTTGAATCTGTCTGGACATGAGTTATATATTTTTTTTAAATGTGTAGGATTGAGTGGTGTGCTAGTCCTGGTTTTAGAGATGCTTTAATGCAGTAGCAGATTAGACCTTCATCTTCCGGTTTGTTATAGAGGCAGCATATTTAGTATTTTGTCACGTAGAAATTCAGCCTCTCCATCAGTGAAGGGTATACCAATTCTCTTGATCCTTACAAACTCTTCCACTACGTCACACAATTCATCAACATAACCTTCCTTCTGTTTCCAAGCTAACCTGAGTTCACCCGTGCACACAACATCCTCATCCATGAAGTGATAATGTCCGTTTCCTCATCTGTGAAATAAGGGAGTGAGAGTAGCTAGTTTGCGAATTAAAAAAAAAAAAAGAAATGAAGCAACATTCTTTTTCCCCAAATCAAATCTTACCTAGACTTCCAAAATCAAAAACAGATAAAAGATGAAGTACTCTGGTTAAAAGTAGAGAGAAGAAGTGAGGAGGCCAAGAACAGGAACACTGATGGATCCACACACATGACCTGTCACATGACTTTGACATACAGGATAATCACACTGAGTCAGGTGCTCAACTCACCTTTAATTTCTCAGGGTCCATTTCCTTAGCCATTTCTTCCTTTCTCATCTCAGCTATTGTTCGAGGCCCCTTTTTATCTTTGTGAGCATTGAAACCTTGACCAGAAAGAAGGTCTTCAAAATCAGCTGCTTTTTGTTTCCCTTCTGCAATATAAGTTTTTAAAACTCATTATAATTTTTGCTCTTAAACATATCATACCATTGTCCTATAACATTTAAAAGTCTTAAAGGTGCTTTAATGTGTAATCCACTTAATCTTCACACTTATCCTCTTAGTATGAGACTGTCAAGCACATTTTACAGATGAGGAAAATGAAGTCTAGAGAACTTAAGAGGTCTTTCCAGGATCATATACCATGCCTGTGGCACTGCTAGGACTTGAGGCTAGATCACTAGATTAAATCCAATTCCAGAATTTGTGTACCACTGTACCACCTATTTATAGATGAGGAAACCCATGATTCTCCCCCTCCCCCTTCCTGTCATACAACTAGTTAGTCTCAGTGATGGGACTACGGCCTGGGTGTTGGTACTTAAAATCCATGCATGCCACCGCTTTCCTTCCTACACCCAGCTGACAGTTTCAGTCCATTATAGTGGTCTCTTTCTCCACGTCTGATTGTGGCCTCACAATCTTTCTCAATCTGTTTGGAGAGGCAGCCCAGCATAGTGGCAAAGAGCAGAGACTCTGGAGACAGATTTCCCAGGTTTGAAATCCAGCTCTGCCATTTATTAGCAATGTGACGTTGGGGCAAGTTACTTATCTCCATGCCTCAATCGTCTCATTCATAAAATGGGGACAGTGTTAATACCACTACTTACCTCATAGGGTTGTTGTGAGAATTGATGTTAACATTTTAAAGTGCTTAGAACAGTACCAGGCTATTTAAATGTTTGTTAAATTAATTAAAATGAAACAAAACCACAACACAGCAGTCCATGCTGTCAATGCCCATCAACCAAAGGTAGTGTCTGAATTGAAATCCATTTGTCATCTCTATACTGTAAGGCATTCTGTACACACACTGGCACATGCACACACAAGCATGAAAGTGCTCTGATACTAGTGATTTTGTCTGTCTTGTTCACTGCTGTATCCCCAATGTCTTCTGCACTGAAGATGCTCCACAAATATTTGCTGATTGAAGATATTTGCCCCAAAGCGACTCAAAATAAAAATAGAAAGGAAGCTACAAGAGTCTATGGAATCGTTCAAGGACTACCCACTGCTAACTCAAAGAACAAACATGATATTACATATTACCAACAAAAGAATCACTATCATGTTAGTATTGTGAGAAGGCCCTTGTGGCATAGTCAGTAGAGCATGGTGGTTAAGAGCAAGGGCTCTGGAGCTTGACTGCCTGGGTTCAAATCTTGGCTCTGTCATCTACAAGCTTTAAGAACTTAGGAAATTACTGGATCAATCTCTGTCATAGATTCCTCATCTGCAGCATGGGGTTGGTTTTAAAGATTATATGAAATAATATATGAAAACTGCTTAGAATAGTATCTGGCACACAGGAAACGTTCAATAAATATTACTTATTGCTACTAGGAAAAAGTAGAAGAATTTCCTCTTTCACATTACATAGAGAGAAAAGCCTGTTTCCTCATCATGTCCCTATATATTTCATTTTTGGTTATGATCAAATCATCTGGAATGCAAAATGTGTCATAAAAGGCCTTCTAAGAAACTCAAATTTAACCATCAGTGCTGTGTGAAACATTTTTTACTCATCAAGAATCCCACCTAAAAGGAGGGGGAGGGGGAGGGGAAGAGGAGGAAGAAAGAAAGAAGAAAGAAGAAAGAGTGAAGAAGAAGAAAAGAAGAAGAAGAAGGAAGAGGAAGAAGGAAGGAGGAAGGAGGGAGAAGAGAAGAAGAAGGAGAAGGAGGAGGAGGAGGAGAAGGAGAGCAAGAGGAAGAGGAAGAGGAAGAAGAAGAGGAAGAGAAAGAAGAAATAAAGGAGGAGGAGGAGGAAGAAGAAGAAGAGGAAGAAGAAGTCCATCCAGAGTATCCTTCAGCCTTAGCTGTTGGCCCATCTTGTGTTCTTTTACCTTTCTTCTCAGAAGAGAGGAAAAACCATCACAGGGAAACCCAGTGATCTCAGGAACACCCACCAATCAGAGCATAAAAAAGACCAATGTTCAAGACAAATACACTCCTCTAATCGAGACCCAAGGGAAAATGTGAGAACACAGTGCCTGAAAGGTTCCCAAACTTTCTCTTCTATTCCCTCTTCCAAAGGAATGACAGCTTCTAGATCCATCCAACCCTCCACTCACATCCACTCAATATTCATTCGGTTCCTATGCTGTGCCAAGCATTATGCTATGTGCCAATGATAACATGGCAAGAAAAGACACAGTGCCTGCCCTCCATCTGGTCTCAGTGTGGAGAGACAGACAAGTGAGCCAACAGTCAGAAAATGATAAGTGTTAAGGGCATGGTAAACCCAGGTACTCTAGGCACATAGTTGGAGGCAGCTATCATGTAATATCTTTATAAGATTGTCTCAGAAACTACTGGAATTATTTTCTGTCTCTTTCAGACATATATACATACAGCCAGTAAGACAACACAGGCCACCCTACAGCTGGGCTCCATACCATCATCCTTACCCAAATTAGTTGATCCTTTGCCCCGTTCATTCTGGCTCCCAGGCATGGCTGAGAAGCTCACGTTGTAGTTGGGTCGGTTTTGAGGAGAGGAGTGTGGCATGCTGGGCTGTGGCTTAGGCTGTGTCTGCTGCCAGTTGTAGCCACCCCCCTGCTGCCACCCTCCACCCATAGGCTGGGGAGAAGCTTTCTGTGGCGAGCTGAGAGGTGGAAATCCTCCACCCAATCCGGTTGGCGTGGTGGGTTTGCTGGCAAATGAAGAACTACCTACAGGGAAAATAAAAAGGGTAGGGGAGAAAGAAGGCAATGCTATTTTGAGTAGCCTCTAACCCTTGTGTCTGAGGTTACTGTTTGCAATGACTTTAGTGGAAATTGCCTTGACTGACAGCACAATTAACTTACCTAATAATTAAAGAAATTGCAGGTATAGATTTCCTTTAATCCCCACAAATGACACTTTTAGGTATGTATTAATAGCCCCATCTTTTCTTTAGATGGACAACTGCAGCTCAGAGCAGTTCAGTGATTTTCTAAAAGTCACTCAGCTAGCAAGTAACAGAACTAGAACTTGAATCCAAGTCTTTGACTCCAAGCCAGAAGAACGCTGGCTCTTCCCACTGTGCCCTCCTCCTCCTCCTTCCCACCTTCTAAGCAGACTATTTCTTCATTGGAGTGAAAACTACCAAATGCCAAAAAGAGAGACTAAAACAAAATATATTCATTGATTAAGGTGCTACTTAAACTTCAATGATCAGGACTAATCATAGTTTGTTATAAGTATAAACATGGTTAATGCTCAAGAGTAAACAAAGATGTTTTGAAATTTCACAACTAGGTTTCAGTTTCACACTACTTACATTTCATTGCAGGGGAGTAAACACAGCCACTATCCTGGCAACTCTGAACAGGGCAAAGAATCTTATTCCAGCTTTAAAAAATGATATTACTTTGTGCAGAGAATTTAAGTACAATCTTGATTCTGTATTCTCCTAACTTTTAAGTACTCACTGCATACATGCTGGGTTGTCTCCAAAATACGAAGACCAGTTATGGCTTATGTTTAGAGGTAAAACGAGAAACTGAAATGTGATCTCCAGGGACCCTTTCATGCACCAAACCCAAAGTAACAGTGATAATAAAATAACTAGCATTTATATAGCTCTTTAGAGTTTACAAAATATGTTTATGTATATTACTGCCTTCAATCTACACAACACCTTTAGGAAGCAGGTAGTACTATTGGCCCCACATTAAAGATGAGGAAACCAAGGCTCTGAGAGGTTTATGGACATGCTCATAATCACAGAGCTGGTTAATGGAGCTAGGAATTGACCACAGGCATCCTACTACCTCCAAATGTCAGGCTCACTGCTGCACCCATATCCCTAATTCCTTCACACAATTTCTGAGCTTTTCACTACAACTCGTCCTTTTTTGTCTCTTCTTCTATAGATACTTTTCCTCCATTTTGATTTGGGAGTCCTCCTTCCTTCCCCACCTGGGAATATTGTATTATGGCTACTGGACTTGGAGTCAATCTGACTTTGAGTTTCAGCTCTACCTCTCATTCATGCAGTCATTCTTGCATACATTTATTTGTTCATTCATTCATACATTCATTCATTAGTATTTGTTGACCATGTACTATGTGCCAGATACAGTGCTAAGTACTGGGAATATAGCTGAAATGGTCTATTCTGAAGATCAGTGAAAAACTTCACCTCCTTGAACCCCAGCTTCTTCATCTGTAAGATCAGAACTATATCTAAGTCACAGGTATATTGTAAAGACACAATGACTATGTAAAAGTGCTTCACAGACCCCGAATTAAGTGAATTAAGAAGCATTATATGGTATAAAAAAATGTAACTTCATATGCCCAGCAATGCCCAGCAATGCCCAGCAATGCCCAGCAATGGTCAGCACACGCTGGTATACCATAAAGGCTCAATAAATACTTGCTATTGGAAAAGATAATGGCAAGGCTTGTGCTCAGAAGCTTAGCATTGTCCCCTGTCAGTCTGTAACTCAGTGCATGAAGCCTCTCTTCACCAGCCCTTGGGCCCTCCTGCCATCAAACCAGCGTTTCCAAAATTACATGCTCATGGAACACTTATCTTCCAACAACGATTAGCATATGATGAAAAACACTTTGGAAATACTATACATTCAGTCTATTTTCTGAATAGAATTTTACAAACTGAACAGAGAGCACTGCAGTCAATGAAGAGAAGAGAGATAATAGTGTCAAGATCTCAGTAATAACGTTACAGGATGACCTATGCACGGCTGGACCTATGTGGCTCGAATCTATCTGACCAGCTTCTCAGCATTTTCCTATACATTCATTACTTTTGCTGTAGCCAAATTCTGTTGTCAGATGCTCCTGGAAGATCTAACTTTATTCATGTTACCAATCCAAAATTAGGCACTGGAGAAATGAATGAATATGGGTTAGTTCCAACCCATTATTTGAAGCCTGTTTCCTTTTTTAGAAAAGCCAATCTCAGGTTTGAGTATAGCTTAAGAATACACAAGATTTTAGGTACCAGCTTCCTGTAACACTACAGATTTAGATTTGAGGTTTTATAACCATAAGTAAATATCTTAACCTGTTAAGGTTGTACCTAGTGTCCCAAGGTCAGCAAAAGGATCCAGAGTCTGGGGTTTGTTCTGATGAGTGGGAGTGCCATGAGATGATCCTGTTGGGCTGGTGGCAGCTGACTTGCTTCCCATTCCAAACCCTCCTGAAATAAGATTATTGAAAATAAGTTACTTTTCTGAAGTAACTGAATTCTGAAATTCAGACATCCAGAGTTACAGCTTGTCTTGTCTCTAAGGGCAAATGAGGACAGAGTTTGGACATAATTTAGAAACTGCAAGACCTAGCTTTTCTGACTTAAGTGAATAGTGCCCTGGAGCAGGGACAGGGCATAGAGAAGGCATATATCATTTCCTGGCCACACCTGTGAACTACTATGTCCAGTGTTTACCTGTCCTGTCACCTGACTTCATTCTTTCCTATGGGACTTATAGTCAGGCCTGGATCTGATTTCTGTCTCTGCTATTTCCTAGCTGAGAGACCTTGGGCAAGTTTTTTAGCTTCTCTGAGCTTCAACATTTTCTCATTTGTTAAGTAAGGAAACAGCGACTGCTTCAGACAGTTGCTGTGATGAGGACATTGTGTGTGTGTGTGTGTGTGTGTGTGTGTGGTCGATGTATGGATGTGTGTAACTTGCACAGTGTTGGGAATGCAATCACACAAGAAGGATCTCAATAAATACCATCTATCCAGGAGAAAGCCAGCTTGTTTATCACAGACAAATCCAGCCCTGAAACAAGTCCTTTGTGAAGAAGGAAGACATCCAAATTATTCAGCATCTACTCTATGCCAGAAATTTTCATATAAGTTATTTCACTTAAACTATACAACTGTGTGGGACAAGAATTATGACCCCACTTTACAGATAACAACACTGAAGTTCAGACTTATAAAAAAACATCAAGGACTTCTAAGTGGTAGAGTTAGATATATATCCAAATCTGCCTAATTTTAGTGTCAAGACAAACATTCAGCAAATGAGACTCAGAAAAGTTAAATAATATATAATACACAGCACTACCATGTCATCGAGTACAATGGGAAAAGTACCACCAGAATATGAGCGTTTAGGAAAAATCAACAAGAATTACACAGATGGGCTATAATACTCTGTAAGTACAGTCTTCAACTTGGGTAAAGGATTATGCTTTAGCAACTGGTTAAATGTGCACCAAAAATATATATAACCGCTGACCTTTACCTGGTTTAGCATGCCAGTCCCAACCTCCTGAAACATCTGGCTGAATGTTCACAGCAGGTGTACTAGATGCTAAAAATGAGGAAAAGAAAAAGAATCAAAACAAGATAGCTCAGCACTCACTTTTTTAAGTTCACACAGGAAAATGCTGTACCTTCCATTAAATCTGCATGGCCTCCCAAGATACCAAGGGATTCATTCCTCCCTCTGGGTTCTCACTACGTTCTGCAGCACTTGATAATTTGTACCTTCATCTATGGTTACTTACATGGGGGTTGGTAAAAGCCATATATTGTTTATCTCTGTTCCTTCTTTGGCTCACCTTTGTTTTACCTCCAAACTGACATACTTTGAATATAACTGTGCGTCTGTCTGTCTTCATTAAATTGTGAGCTTCTTGGAGACAGAAACTATCTTATTCGTCTTTGTGTGTCCCACCTCTATACTTAACCTAAAGTCAGTATGCAATAGGAAAAGATGGGGGAAAAATCAATTTTCCTTTGGTTGGCATTAACAAGTGTATGAGAGACATGATCAAGTTAGAACTGAAATTTTTTTTCTCCTCTGCTGTGGCATGAATTGAGAATGATGAGTCATTCAGAACATGTATTGGGCACTGACTATATGCTATCCACCATGCTCATGTCAGGGATGTAACTGCTGTCACTCAAAACTGACTCATTACAGCTTCAAAATTCCAAATGTAGAATTTAAAAATGTTCAGCTAAAAAAAAAATCAGGTTTATTAAAGGAATACACATTGGTAGTAAGGTTTTCCTGCATCTATAAAATCCAAACAAGAAACAAGATGTCATAAGAGAGAATTTCTTTCTAGGGTACCTCTAGGTTCTGTCCATAAAATCAGTGAGTAAAATGCAAATAGTAACTAACATTGCAACTGAGATTTAAAACATACACACAGACACTACCACCACCAAAAGAATCATCACATCACCAAGATTAGTATTATCAAGACTTTATTCACTTGTTTTATTTGCTTACTACAAACCAAAACATCTTGTGCCTTCTCATCAAGTTAAAAAGAACATGCCATTATCAGCAGTAACAGTTCTGTCCTTTCGATTCTT
>NW_011888932.1:3678836-3696847 GCF_000151845.1 Pteropus vampyrus | reverse complement strand
AAGTTCAGACTTATAAAAAAACATCAAGGACTTCTAAGTGGTAGAGTTAGATATATATCCAAATCTGCCTAATTTTAGTGTCAAGACAAACATTCAGCAAATGAGACTCAGAAAAGTTAAATAATATATAATACACAGCACTACCATGTCATCGAGTACAATGGGAAAAGTACCACCAGAATATGAGCGTTTAGGAAAAATCAACAAGAATTACACAGATGGGCTATAATACTCTGTAAGTACAGTCTTCAACTTGGGTAAAGGATTATGCTTTAGCAACTGGTTAAATGTGCACCAAAAATATATATAACCGCTGACCTTTACCTGGTTTAGCATGCCAGTCCCAACCTCCTGAAACATCTGGCTGAATGTTCACAGCAGGTGTACTAGATGCTAAAAATGAGGAAAAGAAAAAGAATCAAAACAAGATAGCTCAGCACTCACTTTTTTAAGTTCACACAGGAAAATGCTGTACCTTCCATTAAATCTGCATGGCCTCCCAAGATACCAAGGGATTCATTCCTCCCTCTGGGTTCTCACTACGTTCTGCAGCACTTGATAATTTGTACCTTCATCTATGGTTACTTACATGGGGGTTGGTAAAAGCCATATATTGTTTATCTCTGTTCCTTCTTTGGCTCACCTTTGTTTTACCTCCAAACTGACATACTTTGAATATAACTGTGCGTCTGTCTGTCTTCATTAAATTGTGAGCTTCTTGGAGACAGAAACTATCTTATTCGTCTTTGTGTGTCCCACCTCTATACTTAACCTAAAGTCAGTATGCAATAGGAAAAGATGGGGGAAAAATCAATTTTCCTTTGGTTGGCATTAACAAGTGTATGAGAGACATGATCAAGTTAGAACTGAAATTTTTTTTCTCCTCTGCTGTGGCATGAATTGAGAATGATGAGTCATTCAGAACATGTATTGGGCACTGACTATATGCTATCCACCATGCTCATGTCAGGGATGTAACTGCTGTCACTCAAAACTGACTCATTACAGCTTCAAAATTCCAAATGTAGAATTTAAAAATGTTCAGCTAAAAAAAAAATCAGGTTTATTAAAGGAATACACATTGGTAGTAAGGTTTTCCTGCATCTATAAAATCCAAACAAGAAACAAGATGTCATAAGAGAGAATTTCTTTCTAGGGTACCTCTAGGTTCTGTCCATAAAATCAGTGAGTAAAATGCAAATAGTAACTAACATTGCAACTGAGATTTAAAACATACACACAGACACTACCACCACCAAAAGAATCATCACATCACCAAGATTAGTATTATCAAGACTTTATTCACTTGTTTTATTTGCTTACTACAAACCAAAACATCTTGTGCCTTCTCATCAAGTTAAAAAGAACATGCCATTATCAGCAGTAACAGTTCTGTCCTTTCGATTCTTGTTCCAAAGTGAGCCCTGAAAACTATGGTGGAAATTAGACCATCTTGCTAACATTTACTGTTTGATTTCCTTTACATTCTTATTTAGGCCTTATATCCAACTAGGATGTGGAACTGGGTATCAGAACATCAACCTTATTACTAATCAAACCCACGAATCCCTATGACCACCTACCATGTGCAAGGCACCTCACCAGGGAACAGAAAACTAAAAGACATGCTGCCTATCCTTGAGAAACTTAAAATCTGCTGGAGATATGGGAATATACAAATTAAAAAGTAATTACCTGATACTTTTATTCTCCCTTTTGCCTTTTATTGTGATTATTTGTTTACCTTTTTCTTCCAAAACTATGTCCCAAGTGTTCATTCTCTTTAAAGTAGATGTTCATTAAACATTTTTAGAGCTCAAAGGCAATATTTCTTGATTTTCAGAAGAAATTGATGATACCTTGTGGAAATATGAGGGAAATTCCCCAAGGATTTGGAGGTGGGCAATCTGACATCTGAGTCTCACCTATATGTTACTCTATATTAAGATGCAACTGCTCCACTAACAGTGGAATGATTATGGCTTTCTCAGCAAGGGTAGTGAACAATTCTTTTCATTCAGCAGCAAGACACAGGTCAAAATGAGAAGTGTAGCCACAAAACAAAGGGGTGCTAACTGGCCTAAACGGGGCGATAAACAACATAGTCTAACTAGCTCACAAGAAACAAAAAACTGGATTCAGAAATGCCATGCTGAATTATGAATATCCATGCCTATGGGACAAAAAAGGTAGTACCCTTATGAAAACAATAAATTCAAAGTATTAAAGTTAAGAAGATATATAACCTTATCTATCTATCATTATATATCAAAGAAACTTAGGTAGGAAAAAAAGTGAGTTAATTCATTTTATATTTATACCCTAGAAAGAAAGACAGATAGATAAATAGCATCTACTGTGTGCCAGTAATTCTTCTAAGCATGCGGGAACCATTAATGAATGAAAATCTCTGCCTTGGTGGTGCTCAGGTTCTAGTGGGGAGGAACAGACAACCAAAAACAAATAACACGTAAGTAAACTATTAAGTATATTGCAAGTTGATAAGTACCACAGAAAGGAAAATGTAGAGTAGGGGCAGGAGGATGAGTTGTGAGGTGAAATGGAGCAGTCAGTAAGACCCCATTGAAAAGGTGACAATTGAGCAAAGATCAAAGGAGGTGAAGGGTTTAGCCATAGGCTAGAGTAGCCAATATCTAGGGAAAAGAAGAGACAGCCAGTGCAACAGCAAAGAGATCAGTAATGCTGGAATGGAGAGAGCAAGAGGGAGAGAATTGAAAATGAGGTCGCTGGGGTGTTAGAGCACATAGGGCCTACAAAGGCCATATTAAGGACTCTGGCAGCCATGCTGAGTGAAATAGGGAGCCATCTGATGTGACCTATATTTTAAGTAAGTGAGCAAAACCAACAGCTTTCACCTCTATCCCTGCATCTTTCTTCTCAGGGTGATAAACTTCCAATCAGGAGATTCTTTTAGGTGAGTACTGCTCACGGGTGAGAGGTGCATTTGTTATATGTCCTGTGGACCTATTTCAAATAGTCTGAAGTTTAAGGCCAACTGGAAATCACCCATCAAGGTTATTCCAAACTGATCTCTCATTTTCAGTCCAGTTCCAGTTTGACCAATGTTACACAACTCATCTTCCTTTTGCATTTGCAAGGCTTCCATGAGGTCGAGCTGATGGTTGGACTGCATTCTCCAGGCAAGCTGAGGGTGCCTTCATCAATACATCACTCTCTAGGTTGAGGCCAATAATGTTCAGTAGCCTTCAACATCAAAAATGAGCTACAATTCTCTAGCTCAAAGCCATTTGTCCTTCACTGAAGAGCTCCAGTTTTAATCAATGGTACCCAAATGATATCCTTTTGCATTTACAAATGAGTGTGATTACTATTCTTTCCATACAATCTAAGACTCTAACAGAAATATAATGTGGGCTGTATATGTGATTTTAAATTTTCTAGTCATCACATTTAAAAAGGTAAAAAGAAACTGGTAAAATTAATTTCAATAATTTATTTTATTTAACTCAATCTAGTCAAAATATTATCTTAACAAGTGATCAATATAAATGATATTAATGAGATATTTTATATTCTTTTTTTCTGTACTAAGTTTTGAATCTGGGATGTATTTTATACTTAGAGCACATTTCAAATCAGACTGGCCACATTTCAAGTGCTGAAAGACCACTTCATATTAGATAGAATAGCTCTAATATATCAGAGTGTTTTATTCTAAACTTCGTTCTGTAGAATACTAACTTTGTGGAATGCTCGTATCACCTTTTATTAATTTTAGACTCATATTTTTTCACATTGCAAAGATTTCTCCACGCTCGATCTTATCCGACCTCGGAAGCTAAACAGGGTCGGGCCTGGTTAGTACTTGGATAGAAGACCACCTAGGAAGACAGGGTGCTGTAGGCATGAAAAAAAAAAGATTTCTCCAACTAGGACCATCTTTCAATCAACTAAAAGCAGCGGGACTTTTTTCTCCCTTATCAGTACATAAAATAAAGAAACGTCCTATAATCAATGGTGTCTTACAATTCTGAGCATGTAGTTCTAATGCAAGAATAAAAAAACTTCACAGTCAAATAAGTTTTGCAAAAGCTGAGTAAAATAAAATTAGGCAGGCTTGTTTGCAGCAAGATATCCTGGAGCTTTTAATTTGTTAATGTGAATTGTTAATTTCCAAAAAGAGAGATACATTATGTAGCTTCTCCTCCACCCCACCCCCCACCCCCAGAACACCTACAGGATGCTTTTAAATCTAAGTACTTACTGATACCTTGTGGAAATCTATGTTCCACTGAACACAATACAAAATACTTCCTTACCATGCACTGTAGGTGAAGGACTTCTTGTAGGCTGAAGAAAGGGGTCACTGGAAGCACTGGATGTGTTCAGAAAAGAACCCAGCAAATCTTGACCTGATGGTTTAGAAGGTGCTCCAAATGGGTCAAAGGTGGCACCTAGAAAACAAAGGAAAAATGTGTTACTTTGTCCTATGAGTTCATTCAGTGAATAAATATTGAAGAGTTTTCGCTATTGCCAGCCCTAGGCCAAATACTTGAAAAATTGGGATGGTACCTGCCTCTTGGGCTGTTCTACAGGCCCACAGTATCCTTAAAACTTCCTCCAGGGCCAACAAAGGTTTGTGAATGAACTAAGACTAGAACAAAGTGAACAGCTGAGGTTTCCAGTAGCAATGCAACAATACTAATATTGTATCATTACTTAAGGTTTACATTGCCTTTCATAAAGAACATTTCAGCTGATCTTCAATTATCTTTATCTTCCATCACACAAAAGCTGTATTATTTTTGTCCTATAGACAATGTAACTGTGATTAGGAAGCCAAGGTTCTTGCTGAATATCAAGTAAATATAGGGCTGGAATTCATACTTGAGTCTCCTGTCTCCAAATTCCAGAAATTTCTCAAAGGCATCTCACAATTTTTCTAGGTGTGAAGTGAATGTGAAGAAAACCATGCAGAGATGCATGTATGTAGTTGGCCTTTAATATTTCATTATTGGGCAAGAAACAGAATTCTCTTTAGCTTCTTTAGATGTCACTTTCTAATCTTTAAATATCAAACGAATGAGTTGACTGCTTCCTAGAGTGGTATTGACCTATTTAAGAATAGGCAACTAAAATCAAATGAGTTAACAAATAAATCCTACTCTCATAGTCCAGGTAGGATATATGGTTTAATGTGTTCAGCTATGACTTCCCTGCCATAATGTTCTCCCAGTATCTAGTAGGCAGCAGATTAGCCTTGTGTAGTGAATCAAGTATCTGTCAGGCACCAGTGAATCAAGTATCTGTCAGGCACTTTGCTACACAACGTATATCCCTTACATATTTTAATACTCACAAAACTACCCCTTCTATAATATGAGAACACTGAGATTTGTAGAGTAACTGTAAGAGGACACTGGATTAATCTCTCTGCATCTAAGTTTGAAGCCAACTAGTGGAGGATGCTAAGATCTTTTCACTATTACTTGGTACGCTTTTAATAGCAACTTATGTTAAATTAGAGGCATTCTCCAATAACTAAAAGTGAACTCCACACTGTAAAACGAGAACTGAAAATTTAGTCTTTACAACAATGCATCCCTATTTTACAACTAAGAATATTAAGGTTTGATCGATAAGTCTACACAGATAGTTAAGTGTCAGTCTGGGATTCAAATCTAGGCCTTAAAATCTGGTCTGTATTCTTTCTACTTCATCTTAGGGGAGAGAATACTTGAGTTCTAAATCTGAGTTTGCCACTAATCAGCTGTGTATCCTTGGACAAGTCAATCAATATATCTAGCCTCAATTTCATTGTCTGTCACCTGAGGTACAGATTTACCTAATGTCTCAAGGGTCTCTTCTAGTTTTGATACTGGAACACAAACACTGGAATACAAATTAAATCATCAAAAGTCACCAATGTGCATGATCTTAACATGTGACCATTGAGTACTATGCTATCTTGGATCTTGGGGATTTTTTTCTCCGACAAATGAAATGCAGATTTTATTCATTTTGGAAAGTAAGAACTGGATAGAAGGAAGTGTGGAGAAATAGCCTGAGATTTGGGACACCTGGGTTCACATCCTGGCTCTACCAGTAATGTGCAGGAGTTTGAGCCTCTGCACCTACATTCTATAATTCTGAGACTCACTCATAAAGATTGACTCCAGCTGAACTACCACAACTCAAGACCAGCCCAATGCTTCCTGAGAAGTGAAGGATGAGCTTGGAAAAAAAGTTCCTACCATGTGCCTGGAGAGTTAAGACATTTTTCTTTACTCTTCCTAATGTGATGTCATCTTGGTAACAAGGGGGAGCTGGTTCTTCAGAAGCTACAAAGAACCTCTGCTTACCCAGCTACACTGTCCTGCAAATGTCAAAAAATTGTGGACGGCCAGTCAAAAGATGGGTTGAGTCTGTAGCAATAAGCAAAGTAAAGCTAACTGATCCACATGGGGCTCAAACTCCTCACCTGCCACCAACTGCTCTGCTCCAGTCAGCTGTGCTACTGGCATGAGTCCCTTAAATATATATCTTGAAGTAAGTAAGTACTTCTGCACACAGCCAAAGTGTACTCAGAAAACTATAATTCCAGGAAGGCATTATAGGAAAACTGAGGGAAAGTTCTGGAGTCGAGTGTCTTAGTTTTGGATACTGGCCCCATTGATTACTAACTGTATAAATGCATGCAACTAATTTGACTCTATTTCTTCAACTGGGGACAATAATAACACCTATTTACTGGGTTTTTTATAAGAACTGAATTCATGTGTAGTATTAAATTCCATGCTTGGCAAATATCCCACAAATATTAGCTGTTATTGTTAATAGTTCTTCAATCTACATCTTCAAGCAGAAGTAACCAAAACAGCTCAGGTATTAAAGTTCTGAAAAAAAAATTCAAGTGAGGATAAGGAACTCAGTTATCCATTCTTACACTGCCCTACCAAAATGGGTAATATTTCTATTTCCTCTTGTGTTCCCCATTTAAATGAAGATATAGACCTCTGAGGGACTTTCAGGGGACCAGAAAAGTCCAGTTTATTAGGAAAGTTCAATTCTACCTGTTTGCCTCAAAGGTTATAATTAAAAACCAAGAAGTATGGTGCAACATGGGAAAAAATTACCTTCTCCTCCTCTCAGGGTTGGAGACGCAGAGGTGGAGGTGGCAGATCGGCGTGGTGTTGATTGGGAAGATGCAGGTCCACTCGGATGAAACACATCGTCCACCCCAGACTGTCCAGCCTGGGTAGGGCCAGCCACACCTGCACCCCCAAACAGGTCACTGAGAAGTTCAGAATTGGTGGGAGGAGCCACTGGTGGGGAGAAGTTCTTACTCACTGCAGACCCTTCTAAGCCCAGAAGGTCCACGTCTTCAGGGGGTGGAGGGGCAGCTGGCTCTTGCTGCTTTTTGCTGGGCTTCCTGGCTCCATGATGTTTGTCACCATTGGCATTGCCGTGTGGACTGGAAAGGGTCAGGAGTTCATCGTCTGATTGCTCACTTTCCTGATTCACTAGGGCTGCGTGGTCCTCCTCACAGAATGATTTCTCCGATTTCTGATCTAAAAAAAAAAAAATGCCAATAAATGGTTAGCTACCAGCCACAGCATTGTTGGTTTTGTTATAACATATGTGTATGTATAACACGCCCCAGAAAGAGAGAAGGTGCAGCCCTGAGCAAACAATGCTTTCAGACCCTTTCCAATAGAAAACTTGATGTACTTCACATTACATTCAATTATCACGTGTTGAGCATTTGAGAGGCTGCATAGCAGAGGAGTGAAAAGCAGAAACTCTGGAGCCAGACAGCCTAGGTTTGAATCCTTACTCCACTACTTACTGGCTCTGTGACCCTGAGAAAGTTACTTTATTTCTCTGGAGCTCAATTTCCTCCTCAGAAAAATGGGGTAATAAATAGTACCTAATTCTCATGGCTGCTGTGAGAATTACATGAGGTGATGTAAAGGAAGCACTCAGATCAAGAGTAAGGCGTACTTAAGTATTTATATCTATTATTATCAATTGTTGTTGTCGTCGTTATTCTCTTCCAGGCTTTATGCTAGATACTTTGAAAAAAACATAATCTCCTATTCTTTTGCTCACTCCTCTCACCATCTTTTCCTTTTCCATGAGGTCTGTAGCCAAAAGCAATGCTTTTCTCCCACAGTCTAGAACAGAAGTTAACCACACATCTAACAGGTAAATAGAAGGAATGGCTCTGCTTAGGATAGTCCTTACACCAACCTGAAATGAGATACTTTCAGCATAAAATATGCAACAGGAAAGAGGCATCTTCTGGGAGGGACTAGAGAGGCTGGCGAGTGACTTTCCAGGCCCTCCTTGAGACAGATCCTCCTATGGAACTTTACTATATAATGTCAGGAAGATCCACATTCTGAAGTACAGATCCACATTCCTTATACCCAATTCTGAAATGCAAAAAGCTATGAAAATGGAAAAGTTTCCCTAAATTGGTGCAAACTCAGCGGAATAATCTGACCGGAGCTGATGTGAAAGTGTAGTCCTCATTTAGTTCGTGTGGAGTTATTATTTATATATTTGAGAGCAGAAATGTTAATATGTTTGATTACAAGTTGTCGGAGATGCCACTGTGGATGCTAAATAATATACAGTTCATGTACCATACTACCTTTCTAAAATCCAAAAAATTCTGCATTTCTAAACGTATCTGGCTCTGCGAAGTTAGGATAAGGAATTGTACATTTTGCTAAAATCTATTTCAGAGCCTAATGGGAATGATTTCTAAATTACTGACTAAAATAGCAGTAAAGAGGTAAACATGAAGTTTTATTGAAAGCCCCTATGAAAGGAAGATAAGATACAGAGGAAACCAAGAAGGAACTGGGAAATCTACAAGCTATCTAGAGTTCCCAGGTTTTCCATTTTGGTGTGTTAGTGGTCTTTTTTCCTAGTGAAAATTTCCAAAAGTAAGCCTTTCAATTTAAAGCAATTATATAAATGATTTTTTTTCACCAAACATGGAAAACTCTCTGTAGGCAATGAGAACATTGTCTTATACTCACACAGCAGAGGAAGGCCAATCAAGAAAATTGTAAGTAGGCCATTGCCAAAGCCAGGTCTCTACCTCTTTCATAGAAGAAGTCATTATTATTCAATTTTTCATTGAACGTTACAGTTAACTTCAGCAAACTCTAGAGCAAGGATGGCAGATGGGTATCAATTAGAATGCTAATGCCAGGCTGATGGCAGCAGTCTGAAGTGTTATGTTGGAAAGATTCCAGAACATCTCCAGGTTCAGCAGAAAAAGATACTGTGATGTGGTTAAAGCAAATAGCAGAGACAACAGGTAAGTGTTTGCCTTCCCTGCACCAGGGGGAGCTCAGCTCTGCCCTGCTAGTGTTTAGAGCCCTCTAAGGGAAATACCAGATTTTTTTTATACTTTTAGACTAGTTAGTTGAGGGCAGGAGATTGTGTCTGTTAATTTGTGAGTCAGCAGCATAAAGAGAGATCCTAGAAAATACCACGCTTATTGTAAATCTAGGAAAGATGTGATCCAACATACTGCATAGAGAGAAAAGGGAGAATTCAACTTAAAGTAGCCTTTTGCATCAGTCTAAGACCCATGTATGGACTTGAAAGTAGGAAAGCTACCTGATTTGAAAAAGGGATGAGCAAAGAGAGTGTGAAATAAGGAGGAAGCTGCATGACTTCTCAGTGCTGCTTTACTTTAGGCTGCTTCAAGAACTAATCATCTTTATAGAAAAACTGTGTAACTTAATCATCTAACCATGTTACTTAAGAAATGCTTAAAAGTACCTTGCCAACAGAGAGAGGAAAAGAAGCCCCCTTGACCAAAATGCCTGGGGTTGTCCGGAGGGATATCTATAGGAGCCTGTCCTGCAAGACAAAAGGCCATGAGGTGTTAATGAAACACAGGAAATAAGTCAACGTGATAAATAACACAGAGGCTTTGAGCAGAAAACAGAACCACCAGGTGACTCATACCTCCTAAGACCAGAGTATCTTGATGTTCCTGGTGAGAAGAGAAGAGGATGCTGGGATTGACATCTTTTGTGCAGTAATGTTCCCACGGTGGGGTTAAGTCTATCACTTTGTCGTGGGGCTGCAGTTCTACATCCAGAGTCACCTGAAATAGCTGAGGATATTTTTCTGGTACATCGCATGCATCCAACTCAGGCCTAAAAAGGGATGTAAAAGAATCAGGTCAGTGAAAAACAATGGAAGCAGTACGATGTTCAGCACAGAATCCTAGGTTAACTCTGAGGCTCATTTTATAGAGAAAAATCAGTCATTAATCAGCTAAGTTACTTTACTGGTCTAAGCCTCAGTTTCCTCATCCAGAGAAAAAAGGAGAATAATGCCTACTCAAAGAATTTAGATACTATTAGATGTGAAAGCATTCTACAAAGCAGGGCTGACACATTCTCCCAGCGTGCACCAGCATGGCCAGTCATTGTTAAAATAGTGAAACAGGCCTACAGCCGCCACCTCGAGCTCTCGAATGTCTATCCCTAGCCTGACGCAGCAATTCCCATCTCTCATCACAGCTTCAGCCACCTTCCTGGGTTCCCTAGACCATACCATAATATTGTAACTAAGGATTAATGCCTGGGGCAGAGGGCTCTCCTAGGACCCTGCCTCGGTGCTATGGCCTGGCATCCATTCTGAAGGGTCACTGCTCATATCATACTACTGATGAAACTGCCACCCCTGTTGAAAAACACAAAAGGATACACAGATACCAAAGATCACAGTACTGATACTTTGTTCCCTCCTGATCCCTCACATGGAATTTTAGGCCTTTCTATCTAAAATCCTTTGAACCATTGTTCAAGACAAATCATATCCAAGTGCAAGCTGTAAAATGCCACCAGCCTCTCTGTGTTGCCAAGCAGGATTCAGAGATGCTACAGCATAGCACTGAGCAATTGGCTCCCAGCATTTTGCACTACTTGGATTGAAAAGGGTTTTTGGCTCAAGAAGCACTCACTTGGTAAACTTTAAAACTGTTGTTTCCAGTGGTATGAATCCAGTATGAAACTGAAGCTGGAATATCTGAGTGTTGGTCACCTAAAAATACATGAGAGAAACATATTACAATCAGGGAAAAGGGAATCGGATCAAGATTATGTTTTCGGGAGCCATGCACCTTCAACTGTTTCTACTTTTGAATCTTTGCTTATTTTGTATGTTAAATGACCTCTCCATTTGGAACAGCTTCATTTCTAGCCTCTCTTCTTCATGAACTCTGCCTGGGCAAGCCATTTCCTCATCTGCTAATGTTCCATGTTCTTGCACACCGACATACCTTGACTCATTCCATTCCTTCAATCCAGGATGCTCCTGCTCCAACCTGATGAACTCATCCTTCGTGGCCCACCATGAGAGGTCATATCCTCTCTATAGCATTTCTGAGCCACCACTGGCTGAAAAAAACTGCTCCTACTATAGCAGCTGATGCTGCCTCTAACATGGCAGTGGAACATTTATATGTGTGTGAATTTCCCACACTAGGATGAGCTCCTTACAGGCAGGGGCACAGTCCTATTCTTGTCAATCCTGAACACACACGCGATAACTGGCACAGACCATGCGCTTAGCAAATATCTGATTAATTAAAATACAATTACTTGTAGCATTATTTGTAATATCTAAAAAGTGGCAATAACCCAAATGTCTATCAATTGATGAAGGAATTAGTAAAAGGTGGCATAGTCATACAATAGAATGTTATTTGGCCAAAGGAATGAAGTGCTATTACATGGTATAACATAGATAAACAAAGGCATTATGTAAGTGAAAAAAAGCCAGTCACAAAAGACCATATGTTGTATGATTCTATTTGTATGAAATGTCAAAAATAGGTAAATCCATAGAGGCAGAAAAGAGATTAGCGCTTGTGGAGGGGGAATAGGCAGTGACTGCTAATGGGTACAGAGTTTCTTTTGGGGGTGACGAAAACGTTCTGAAATTAGAGAGTGCTGATGGTTGCACAACCTTTTGAAATACTAAAAACAAATGTACTGTACATTTTAAAAGGGTGAATTTTATGTTATGTTAATTTTATTGCAGTAAAAGCATTGAAAAAATATAATTACTTAATCCCACACCCTTAGTAGAAATATTCCCCCTTCACACTGATCCAAATGGGACATTATAAAAAATAAAAAAAAAAAAATGCACAAGCTTCTAAAGAGCAAGGTTTGCTAAAAGTTCTAGGGCTGCCACCTTCTGGCAAAGTCATCTGGGCAAGTCACAACCTTGCTGAGTCTCAGTTTCCTCCCCTGAAAATGAAGGAGATGAGCATAAGCAATCTTTCAAGGCTCCTTCTGATTCTAAAACCACGAGTCCCTCAAGCCCCTAGTAATGTGGAGAAAAGATCTCTGTAATATTCCTGTAGAAGGCTCAGAGAAGCTCATGCCATGATTCTTCCCGAAACCATACCTTGGCCTGTAGCCGGCTCCCAATGGTTGACCTCAAGTGATACATAGAAACAACCACATCTCCTTGTACAGTGATGCTCAATGGAATGAATATTTTCCCATCTTGTACACGGTATTCTCTTTAAACAGAGACAAAAACATACATGAAAGAGAGTCCAATTTGGTACAATTGCACAGATATAAGGACCTGTCTGCCCAGGACTGGACCCAGGAACCATCTCCTATCTTGATCAAAGTCAGGCGCACAGCCAACTGGGTACAAACTGGTTCTGCCATGAGATAGCATTGGTCTGGTGCCAGGGCCCCTCTCTCTCCACCCCATCTGGAATTTCAGATAAATCAATTTCCCGTCTCTACTTTGCAGATCTCTTTTTCTTCAAATATGCCCTGATGTACCTGCCTTTCTCTAATTTTAAATTAATAGTAAAAGGAGAGACAGAGGGAACAAAAAGTCCAACCAAGATCAATATAGAAAGAGCAAAGAAGAGCTCTGTGAGGGTCTTGGATACTAATCCTCAAATTCAATCTATTCTAAACTAATCTCATTTCATGTTACCATCCAGAGAAGGTTCTACCTTCTCTGCACACCCCCTACCACCTCCCACTGGCACCTCTATCTTATAGATTCTATAACTTCTTTAATTACATCACCATCTACCTAGTTGCTCACCTACAAACCTCATTCATCCCCGACTCTTCCATCATCCTCATCAAATGTCACCAAGGCTATCCCTTTCTTAAATGTCCAAGTCCGCTGTCCCACACCACTATCTTAACCCTTATTATAGCTCATGTTAGTCCCTTAGCGTGCATCACCATTTGAAAGAGGTCTATGGCATCCTTTGATTTCATTATTCTTTTCTATGATTACCACCTATGTTAGTTGTTTTTTTTTTTTTTTAACATCAGTCATTCCGCAATGATGTAGTCCTCACAGGATGAATATGATCTGACTTACAGAAGAACTGAGGAGTTCACAGAAGAAGTGAAGAAAAGTGTCATGACTTACTTCATTCGTTCAAAATCTGCGCAGGTCGTATATATTTTGGTTTCTCCAATCAGTACATCACAGTAAGGGCGACATCCATTTCTCTGCTTGTTAAAAAAAGGGACTGGACTGACAGTGATTGATTTAATCGTAAGAGGCTTGAAGTGAGGGTGGTAAGGTTTGTCTGCAAGGAGGTCACACATGTAGCCCAGGTATCTAAAACAGAAGATTATCATTCTGTGGGTGCCCACCACGCCCAAAGAAAGAAGCAATCGATCTTTGCTATGAGGCTTGTTTTTGTAAATTATTAATAAAATAAAATAAAAATACAATAAAAATTTACCGTGTTAATTTCGTAAACGTGAACTAGCAAAAGAGCATGCAGCCAATAATTCTGGAATGCTTTTATCTAGTGACACTGCTATACTTCCCTCAAAGAACTGATAAAGGGGTATTTATTAAAAGAAAAAGCTTATAGGAGCTTTATACTAGGTCAATATTCAAACATCTATTCCTATTTGACCTAGCAGATTAAATTTATCAGTTAACCACTGGCACTGTAAAAATTTTAGAATTTTATCGTCAGAAGCACTTTTAATCCAAAAAAAGTTAAGGAGATGCAATTTAAATAAGAGAAAGGAGGAAACTGACTAAATAGAAGATAAGTCAATTATCTAAAAGGTTTTTTTTTCTGTTTGTTAAGTACATAATATCAATTAGATCACATCTGCGCCTACCCTGCATCTAGCTTACTTTACCTCCTGTGGGATGGCGAAAGTCCGATTCCTGGTCGCTTCGCATATAACAATCGAACAGCTGGGCCAGGAGTAGAGTAGAGATTACAGAAAATGAACATAGCACCAACCAGAATTGACGATGCTGCCCGTCCATCCTGCCAAAGAAAACGCACAAACTTGTCATAAACATGGTCCAGTTAGCCACTGACCACTAAGAATGGCTGTACTTCTTAGTGGGGAGGGAGAGAAGAGAGAAATCTTCATGACCGGACATGTCTTCAGTTCAAAATTGTTTACTTGAAAACCAAATCTGATCCAGCTGTTTAAATCACAAAGCAGAAAGGAAAGACTTATTCTTAGGATAAAGTTGACTCTCTACTAACCTAAGAGACCCAGCAATATAAATTTGATTTGCAAATATTTACCAAAAAAATAATCTAATCTGCAAAGTAATTTTGGACTTGTGGCATCAGAACTAACAGTTGAGGTCCCTTGATTTCAGGCTGGAGGTAGAGTTCAAGGGTTAGGTAAATAGTGCTTTTTGGAATATGCTACGTATGTGTTTCACACAAAATATGTTCCCATAAAATCATATAAAAGAAGCTTCACCTGATTCAACCTCATTCGCTGGAGGAATACATGCAATAACATGCCTGATAGATGGTGACTCAACCTCTTCTAGAACACTTTAAGTTACAGGGAGCCTACTACTACTTGAAGTAGCCCAGTCCAGTTTACAAAGTTCTTTCTTATCCTGACTATGTTGAGTTGAAGTCTATGCCACTCAATGGTCCTCATTCTTCCTTCTGTGAAGACCAAGAGTAAACTTACTCCTTTCCCCCTCACATAGATCTGAATATCCTCCCTTTCAATCAACATTTTTATTTTCCAGGTTAAATACACGCCCAATCCATGATGGTTAATTTTATGTGTCAACTTGATTAGGCTATGGGAAACTCAGATAGCTGATAAAACACAGTGTCTGGGTGTATCTGTGAGGGTGTTTCTGGAAGAGATTAGCATTTGAATCAGTAGACTGTGAAAAGAGATCCACCCATCTAAAGGAGGGTGGGGAAGGCAACCATCCAATCTGCTGAAGGCTCAAGTAGAACAAAAAGGTGAAGAAGGGCAAATCCTCTCTTCTTGAGCTGGGACTTCTATCTTTCCCTTCCCTCAGACATTGAAACTCTTGGTTTGAGGGCCTTCTGACACCCTGACTTACACTTGACTTACACAGACTAAATTATATCAATGGCTTTCTTGGTTCTCAGGCTTGTGGAGGGCAGATTATGGGACTTCTCGGCCTCCGTAAACACATGAGCCAATTCCTATAATAAATCTCCTCTTCTATATCACTCTTTACATGTCCTATTGGTTCTGCTTCTTGGAAGAACCCTGACTAATACATAATCCCTTCAATTCTTCCTCATTTGATTTCCCACTTTAAGAGACATCGTTTGGTATACTTCTTCTGAATAAGATTCCAGTTTTAAAACAACAACCTTAAATATGCTGTCCAGATGTGAAATGCAAAATGTGATGCGTTCTGCCCAAACTAGAGAGGAAATATCATCTTACTTAATTTGGACACTATGCTTTTATTAAAATAACCCTAGGCCAAGCTGGTTTAAGTGCAGGCTAAGTCACACCATAAGCTCTGATTGAACTTTCTATCCACTAAAACCCTTAGTTCTTTTTCAGATGTGTTAAATTGATAGACAAATACATTTACTCTTTTAGAACCAGCATTCAAGACCATACATTTATCCTGTGTTTAATTTCACATTGTTAGTTTAAGTCCAGATTCATTATGTGACCCTCCCAATCGGAGAAAATGGATAAGCTTGATCTCTACATCTTTATCAAAGTTGTTAATTAAACGGCACCAAATGCAACCTTGAGAGGCTGCTGATTATCACCTACCTTTGGAAGCAGATATTCAGGTACAATTTGACTAAATGTATAACAACCTAACCTAAGTTTCTCTATCTTGATTACAAAAACTGAGAAATATCTTACAGAAATCCAATAAACTATTTCTATTAATCTATTAGTCTTGTTGCATAAAGTTCAGTTGATTTGATATATGTGTTCATAATGAACCAATTTGGGTTTTTTTTCTCTAATGGTTGAAAATCCTCTGTGTAAAAATTTACATGAGAATTTCACCTGAATTGCCATCAGGTTTACCAGCCTGTAGCTTTCCAGGATCAACTCCCTCTGGTTTTTGGATACAATCTCTCTTTACTTGCCTGGCCCCTCTTCTCCCAGTTTCTACATAAAAAATATAATTGCTTATCCTAATGCTTTCAGCATTCTGTCACATAATTTAAGTTTAGAGGGTAGATTATTAATACTGTGAGGAGGCTCTTTTACTATGTCACTATCTATCAGCTTTGTCTTAATTATCATTGTTACTCCCTTTCTATCTTGACATTTGTTCCATCCCCCTCCCCATAAAGAAGCAGAATAAAGGAGTTAAGATTAAACCATGAGCCTCAAGCATCTGTTGTTGTCCTTATTCCAAGGACAGGTTTGTGGGGTTTTTTTTAAGACATTTTTCTCATTCTTAATTCCTTTTAGAATTTAGCCTTCTTGACACTCTTTTAACAGATCCATGGCACTTGGATGTGTCTCCTTTTATCCGCCATGCGGGTCTTTTAAACAATTATTATTTTTATTAAAAGTCAAGTATATCTTATTATTTTTAATAAAATAGAAGTATAGATAGAATAAAAATAAAAGCTCCCACCTCCAGCTTCAATTCTATTGCCCGAAGACTTGCTGCATACTACCAACTCACGCATGTCCTTTTTCAGTGAGTCTCGAAAGCAACCTAAAGAGTCATCATCATTTGTCCGCCTCTTCTATTTTCTTCTTCATTGAGTTTTTATTCTTTAAGACTGTATCAACTGAAAGCCTCTGGTCTGTCTTGAGCCATCTTCCCTTACAAAGCCAACAGACCTAGGCCCTCTGAAATTTTAGAAAGTCTTGAGTGAAAAGAAATCACCGAGGTGCCTAAAGACTGCTTGGTGCCTAAAAGTAATCTATCTTGTTTTACAATCTGCTATGCCTTCAAAAGGAAAATCCTTGGGCCTTTAATGTTAAACTCCTATGAACACCAAGTATTTTTCCTTTGTTGCCAAGAGTTTGGGGATGTGCAGTGGAAAGAAAAAATGTTCTTCAGCTTTCTTCTCTCTTAGCCAACTGGCTCTCAAGAAGGGGGAAAATCAACAAGTGAGAGCACAGTAAAAAGTATATGTACCTTGAAGTTTATAGAAGCAATGACTATTTTGAGTGTTTATGTTCAGATTCCATTTGTGTGTTCATTTGTTTATGTTGTCAATCACTTATTAAAATTTTTCATAGCTAGGGTGCAAAGGCGAAGAAGACATAGTTCTCACAGTTTAGTAGAAACAGGCAGATCACCAGTATGACAATGCAGTGCATTGAATGCCACAGAGGCATTTACGTATACAACGGGAATGTCCATTTCATGAAAATGCTCAAAAGAACATTGAGTTTTAAACAATAGGTAAGAAGCCTCCTGAGGAAGGGCTAGGAAAAGGAACTCTATGAAGTCAGTGGTCAGAAAAGTCATCAGTCCCACTGGGAATTTCAGTAAAATACAGTCAATCTATGTGACTACTTTATAAGGGCACAGGTGTCTTTTAATTTCACTTTAATTCAAACATAGAAAGTAAGGAAAGCATAGGGAATATAGTCAATAATATTGTAGTATGTATGGTATCAGATGAGTGCTAGACCTATTGAGGTGATCATTTAGTTATATAAATGTCTAAGCACTATGTTGTACACCTGAAACTAATATAACATTGTATGTTAACT
>NW_011888932.1:3645296-3677565 GCF_000151845.1 Pteropus vampyrus | reverse complement strand
TGGTTGAGATTGTCATTTCTCTCAAAATACTATGCATGAGCCTCAATTTAGATATTCACTAATTAATAAACAATAAAGAGAATCTTAAATTTGGGCTAACTTTGGGATCTCTTTAAGCCTTTCTTCATAAAATGTGTTCAATGATACCTACCCACCTACCTACCTACCTACCTGACAGGGCTGTGGATACTACATGAGAATCTATTTCAAGGGCTTAGCTGAATATCTGACATATGCAAAGTGATCAATAAATGTTAGCTATTATTATTTTACCAGGTAACTGCCAATGCAAAACCCTGTGGTCTGATAAGAGCCAAATGTTTGGGAAAAAAAGGAATGAAACCCCATATGGTGAGAGTATAAACTAAAGGGTCAGATCATACAGGGCCTTGTTAGAAGCTGAAAGAAGTATTTTTAGAAAAAAGTGGCTCTCAGATCTGCATTTTCTAAAGATATCTCAAGATCCAGTATGGAGAATGGATGTAGATGACATGAGAGTAGTCAGGGAGACCAGTCATGAGGCTGCTGAGGAGTCTATGTAAGGGATGGTGGTGACTGAGATGAGTAGCAGTGGGTACAAAAAGATTTGAGAGACTCTAGAAATAGAGAGGAAGTGGAACACCTAACGCAAGATTAGATGGTCGATTGATTACATGATGGCAGTGTATGAGCGTTGAGGGGTGTACTTAAGAAAGAGAAGGGGGACAAAGAGTCAAGGATGACTCCAGGTCTCCAGCTTGAATGGCTAGATTTAAAAAAACGGAAGCAGATGCCATCTGCTGAGGTAGAAAACTCCGGAGAAAGAATAGGTTTTATGTGCATGGTGTCATCAGAAAGTGTTCTGCATCACCAACATCACTGGTCTAAGAAAACCCAAATGTCTCAAATTCTTAATATTTAACAATGGGGAAAGTGGGGTAGAAGCAATCTATTTGGTCTGCCCTTTTCTGGTAACCAGATAATAAACAATCAAAATATAAATGGGAAATTACGTGTGGTCTCGGTAGAACTGACATCTAAAAGCAAAAGTAGCGTTTCTCTCTCTGGGGCTGCCAAAAATGGGCATTCTTTTTGGTTAATTTGTAACAATTTTTTTTTTTCTACAAGACGATTGTGGAGTACTGGCAGGGAACCTACCAGGTTACCCACTTTCCTATACTTTGGGAATGATAGATGTGGTTTATTAAACAACAGTTGAAATGCTTGACATAGCTACAAAACAATCCAGGGTGACCCAGTATTGGGCCTCTGTGGATATAAACTTCCTAACAGGTTGTCCCTTTTACCTGACACAATTCAGGGCTGTTTCTGTCCCTTTTATTCCCAGATAGATTCCCCACTGATATATTCTCAAGGAATGGAGATGATATACTGATTTTTTAAAATAATAATAAGGATGATAATTGGGAAGATAAATTTTGCCATCAGAGGAATTGCGAAATGTACATTTGTACAAGCTGTTTCCTGTCTGCAATGACTTCTCTTCTCTGATAAATCCCTATTCATCCTTCGAAACCCAAGTTCAAGTGTTCTCTTGTCTCTGACAGTTTCTCTAACACCCACAAACAGAATTATTTAGTCAACTTAGTCATCTTTGTACCTATCTCTTGTCCATTCACCTAGAGCAACATAGGTAAGCCCACAGTCTGGGTTTTCACCTTGGCTTTACCACTTATTACCTAATTATCCTTAGGCAAGTTACTAACCTGTCCAAGCTTCAATTCTAAAGTATAAATGGGCATTATGAGATTGTTGTGAGAATTATGTAACACAATGTAAATACAGTAAGTGCCAGCTGATTGTCAAGCTGTACTCAAATTAACTCTTTATGTCTGTTTCCATTCTAGACACTAAGCGAGACCATAATTTATTCATTTTTATAATCCAAATACAGTGTGCAAGTACTTGTTGAATGGCAGGTGCTCAGTAGGTATTTGCTGAGTGAATGAATGAGTGAAAGAATGAATCTCACTTGACAATCTTTTCTTGTAATTAAATTTGTCTACATGTGCAATATCTTGAGGAAGGAATAGGTGAATCGATTTTGTTGTTTTTTAGATCACAACCATGTAAAAGTGTGGGAAATTTGTTTTTCTGAGAAATATTCCTAAACGTTTTAGAAACCGTATGTCACCCATACGAACACTATATGTCAATATCTGTAATGAGTCTCAGCTAAAAATTGGCTAAATTGTTCTTAGCACAATAGGCTAATAGCTCCAGAATCGTTAAATCAATCAAGTAAATAATATTAATTTAAAGTGCTCCATAATTACATATTTACTTGATATATATAATTATACACCATTAAGCAAACATACAATTACAATTTTTTAAAAGCGTGTGCTCTGGCTTCTGCTGTTCCTGGTGTTGCCTGTGTGCTCCTTCAGTGCAGACCTGGTACCACTTCTGTGAGGCAGCTGAGGAGACTCTGGCATTCTCCCTGTCTAATGAAAAGCCCAAAGAAAGAGTCGAGACTGAGAACGACTGAGGGTGGCGGGGCAGCATGGTTCTGTGGTGCGGTTTAAGATGAAGAGGCGTACACCACTTAGTAAACCAATAAAAGCTTATTGCGAATGACTGGGTTTGTCAATGAGGCAGATCAGATTCCCATTGGATGGGCAGCCATTCAATGAAACAGACACACCTGCACGGTTGGAAATGGAGGATGAAGGTACAATTGATGTGTTCTAGCAGCAGACAGGAGGTGTCCACTAAACAGAGAACTTGCTACTTTACTCCAGAACTCTGCTCCTCTTGATCAAGAAGACATTCTCACTTCGAAATCCACAGCTTGGTTCCAACACATCCTGACACTACTTTAGTTTTCTCTATTCTTTTACTTTTCTCTTCTCCATCCCTTTATTGTACATAAAGTAACTGATGTATGTGCACAAGCATTTGCATTTTTTTAACTAAATGGTCAGTGGTATGTTTTGATTGACATCAAATAGGGATGGGATAGAAAAAAATACTGGTTCTGTGAAAATAGCCCCTCTCTCCAGTAGTGGCATGCTCATTCTGCTCCTATCTTTATATTCCAGTAAGTCGTTTTGCTCTCACTATTTAACAAAAAAAGGACAACATGAAAATCCTTGCATACCTTGTTCAATTGGAGAATTTTAATATTTTTCTTTATAGTTGTAAAACCAATGACATTTTTGTATGTAGCTCTTATATGTAGGGCAATCTGTCTTTAAGTAAGGATAAATTATTTTAAAAGAAATTAATCCCAGATAGTTTTCCCTTCAAGTATATTGTTGTTTAAATCAACTTCTTATTTAAAAAAAATTTTTTTTTAAATAAAAGCATGTGCTCTGTTTAAAGGAGAAAAAAAGCATTAAGGAATAAACGAACCCAAAACATTTTCAAAAGGAATGCAAATTTTTTTCTTTAGCTCTCTAGGATTCACAGCTTCCTGCAGTAAGCACAGTCTTTGGGCACATGACACTTCACTGTGCCATCTCCATCCCTTTGAACACCTCCTGGAGCTGCAGAGCAACAGAGAATGCCAGATGGATTACATGGCTGCCATGATACCACCCAGGGGGAAAAGAGGCCAAAATAGCACATGGGCTGGATGCCATTCAATTTTTCTCCTGTCGCCCCAGGCATGAAATAAGACCACATAAGCATCCCTGTTGCTGAGCATACGAGCAAAAGGTGCTATGGAAAATCAGACTGAAGAGCCATATCCAGTGTTTTCAGAATCTGAAACAATTTTCAGAGGACAAAGGTATTTCAGTCAATTATTTCTTGTAGCATTTTATTATTACCAATGTTAACCATGGCTACCACTTAGTGAATGCTTACTCTAGGCCAGACACTGATATCAAATTTATTCTTTATGTAAACCTACAGAAAAACGTTCCATGCATTTGTGAGATAGATATTCTTATTGTCATTCCCATTTTATAGAGGAAAAGACTGAGCCTTGGATGAGATTAAGCAACTTACCCAGGAAGAGAAACAGCTGAGGCATGAACCTAGGGTAATTTTTAAAGTTTAAAATTTGTGTCTATTATATAAATTTTACCTCAATTAAAAAAATAATAAAGCTTGTGTACTTTCTATTATACCATGCTGTCTGATGATGATTTACTACGATTCCATTGTACATTTGTCGGGCTATATGTGATGGCTATATTTTACCAAGATTACGACATTCAATTCACTGAAGCCTGCAGATCTAGAATGTGGGGATCTCTGGCCCTCTGGTTTTCAGGCAAGGACTTTATTTTCTACCCAATTATTTTCTGTCCTTACAGTGATGCATGGTGACAGAGGGAAAAATGAAGCATAAGCTTCAAGGTCACTTCTCTATGGCCAACCCCCTTCGCCAAGCAGCAAACCAAAGCAGAAACAAAGGGAGTTTTGGCAAACTCTGGAGGGAAAAGGGAGAAAAAAGGTTGATCTTCAAACAATCATGACCCCGAGTTAATAATATATTTTCCAAGAATCAAGTTGTTCCCAGAGGGGAAGAAATTCTCCAAGATCATGTGGTTTGGAAAGAGTCAAAATGAAGAAAGAGTATAAAAGAAACAATTGGGTTTATTTTTTCTATGCTACTAATGGGCTCCGTCAGCATATCTTCTTTCCAGGTTGGGCAGAGGCAGAAGAACGTTCAAAGGCAGCATTGGAATAGCATTAATCAGAATGTAAGAACTCTAGAGCCAAACTAGACTTGATGGCCATTCATCCACTTATTGCCAGGAGCAACACAAAGAACTGTGTAAGGCAGTGGCTCCTGATATTCTGGGACACAACTAGAAACCTGTGCAGAAACTGAACCAGTGTACACACACTTACACACACTCATGGAGTGGATGGATACAGTGTTTATTTGAGAGATGATGAAAAAAAGATTTGAGTATAGATAGTGGTGATAACTATACAACACTTGTGAGTGTATTTAGTGCCACAGAATTGTACACTTACAGATGGCTAAAACGATACATTTATGTTATGTATATTTTACCACAATAATAAAACAACAAAAAAATAAAAATAAAAAAATAAACAAAAGAGTGGAAACCGATGGTTAAACTCTCTGAAGCCCAACCATGGATCTAAATAGAGTGGACTCAGGTCTTTTTAACACGGATTAAGAACATCTGGTTTAGATGAAGCACCTCATTATTCTCTAGGACTTTTTCATCAACATCAGTACTTTGTATTTCCTCAAGGTGGATACTGGCTAAGAAGAATACAAAAACTAACATTCAGTACCTCCTCTGCAGTTCTGAACAGGTATTCTAGCACTTTATTCTGAATGTAGGACTATCTGCCATGTGCTGTTTTGAGATAAATCTTCTGTTAAAACAGACTAAAACGCAGACTCCTATTTTAACTTTCTGTTATGTATACAAATACTAAGAAAACTACTTTTTTGATTATTGCATATTATCCCTATCAACCTATGATAAGTATAAAAGCAAATCAAAATACAGAATGATGCCATCAGCAAATAAAATCTTCCTGGAAACAGGAAGCCTATCTTTGCCACTACCACCTGTATCCCCAAATATACATCACATAATAAAAATGTAAGATGATTGAGTTTAGGTTTTAAGGCATGGAGATATAGACAGAGCTGCATGCCTGTGAGTCTATAAATAAAACCAGTCTCCTATTTGGTCTTTTCCAGCACTGGTATTTATGAAAGACTGTCATATACACTTATTAAAATAAGACTTAATTGCAGACCTAGCACTCTACTGACCTAAAAGGAGGAAGAATTGTTCTAGTCTTCATGAACTGCAGGATGAGAAGCAGGAGAACTGTTCTAATGTAACGAGATTCAAATCAATTCATGATGTTAGTAATGGGGAGAGAATGTAATGGTGTAGGAGCTTGAAAACAAGCCACATCAAAAACAGAGCTAAAATGGACATACTAAAGTTTTTGGACTATCTACCTGATATGCAACCAAGGGTTGCAGGAGCTAGGTCAGAGGGTCTAGTTTCATTCTGCTGTGTTCTGGAACTGTCTGGAAAGGGCTAAGGACATTGTGTAATCCTGTATCTTCAGGGGAATGAATTGGGAAAACCTTGCAGTATGTGGAAATCCTCCCCTTAGCGAAGTTAGACTGACGAAGAAGTGGCTGGGGGGTGGCAGTGCGTGGCTTTTTAGGGAGAGGGAGCAGCTCATAGAAAAAGACAGTGTCTCACCTTGTACAAACTAAGGGTTTGGGGACAGCAGAGAACAGTGAGAGATGAAGCTGGGGAAACAGGCAGAGGCCAGATCATGAAGAATCTCATAAGACATATTCTACAATTTGCACAGGGAAAAAAAATAACCCATACCTTTCCCCTACTCAAGACTTACTTCATACTTCAAGGCCCAGCTCTCACTGCTGTCTCCCTTCATTAAATTCCCTCAGTAGGTATTGTACATATTATTTGCATTTGTCCCAGGTTATATTATTTAGGATGTCCTGGATTCTCTCTCCAACTAGGCTTAAGTGCCTTGAGAACAAGAACTAAATATTTATTTTATATCTATGTGTTTAACAATTCTTGACATGTTCATTCTTCTGAGAAACATTTTAGTCATGCCAGGCACTATTCTAGGTAGCAAATAAAATAAACATGCTTCCTGCCCTTCTAGGGCAAGTGAGAGCAGCCTGCGGCAGATGTAATTCAATGTGTAATTTCTGGTTCCCTTGGTAGATTGTTAAGACTGGTCACAAGATATGTAGTTACACCAATAGATATCTTTCTTTAAATATCTTTATACTGACTGCTTTTATAAATACTACCCAAAGAGATATCTTCATATGTAATGAATGCTTCTATAATGATATTATATCTTTACTTCCAGTGTAAAAATGTTCCAGACTATCACAGATCTTCCAAGATCAAACAAAATTTCTATGAAATATTATGCAGGATATTCCACAGTCCTTCAGTTATAAAAATGATGGCACTGATCTTCAAACAAGAAAAGAAAAAATCAATTCAAAAGATTTGCATCTGAGTTAGAAATAGAATATCTACCCACATTTTTGTTTGACATTAATTCACTTGTCCTGAATTAGGTAATAGATGGAACAAGAGTTGGAGGGGCAGTTAATCATAGAAAATTTTAAGGAGCTGCATTATGGAATGCCAATTTAGACCAAACCACTTCAGAACAGTTTTATCAATTCTCAGAGAGTGGTCCCCAGGGTGACAAAGGAATAGCATCCACAGGAAGTTGTTAGCAATGCCGATTTTCACCACACCCATCCTGCTGAATCAGAAATGCTGGGCCTAGTGTTTAACAAGCCCTCTAGGTGATTCTGATGTACACTAAAGTTTAAGAACCACTGGGTCACCTCTGTTTATTCCAGGAACGCTGAGGAAAGAGTCTTTAACAAAACTCTCCCTTATCTTACTGAACATTAGAGAGCATATAGATCAACCTGTTCATATTTTTTACCGATCTAGAAACTGAGGCCCAGAGATTATCAATGGCAACTGAAATCTGGAGCTCAATGTGTTCTGGCATCAAAGCTGAAATCCTAGATACACAGCATGGATAACCAGCTACCATTTTACATATTTCAAAGCAAGTTTCAATTTTAAAGCGTCCGAAGTATAGAGAAAACCCTTTCTATTTACTAGTAGACCCAGATGTAGTTGCAGAACCAATCATAGGTAAAGACTAAACCAAAACATGTGAAGATGTTCTTGCAAGAGAAAAAGCCTTATTTTAGTGAGTAAATCAAAAATTCAGTAGCCAGATATACCAGGCTTGACAACAGATTCAAATCAAAGCCAGCTCTCATAGCTCCTTAACAGCCCCAAAATAGGAATATTTCTCTGCCTAGTTCCAAAGCTCCTTAAGAGGACAATCCAGCTTTTCCACATGATAACATCAGCCCAGGGTAATGGTTAAGAACACAAGCCTTAGGCTCCTTACTAATTGTGTGGTGGGCAGGTTACCTTACCTCTTTGTGCCTCAGTTTCTCCATCTACCTCAGAGAACTAGTGAGAGAATTTAATGAGATATTGCATGTAAAGTTCCTGGCACAGTGTATGTGCTCCATAAGCATTGGCTGCTACTCTAACTACTATTATTAGTAGTAGTATTACCAAACCTACAGTGTAGACTGTTTATGTGTTATCTTCACTTATGAAAGAAGCATTCTTATTGAATGTCAGAAAGCTATTTCCATTAATACTGGTGTGTCTGTACTGGTCTAGCCATACTGACTCATCATGATGCTCAAGTAACAATAAAGAAAGATTAAAGGCATAATTAGTGTTACAGTACAATGGTAGCCAAATGCCTTACATAGTATTTCAATCTCCAACTGAGCCTCACAGCAATGTGCCCTAACAACTGAGCAACCAACCACAACTGATTTGAGGCCCCAAATTGGATGATATTTCACTGACAGATAAACTTTCCTGCAAATGTCTTCCACCCAAACAAAATCTTCAGAATATCGCATTACAGCCTAGTAAATATTTTGTGGTTAGAAATGTCCAGAGTTTATAGTTTTTCATCTTTTTGTATCTAAGGGCAAAGGCTTTGAGGATAGCTCTTAAGAGAAAAAATACCCTGTTATGTCTTCAATCGTGTGATCCCAGAGCTAAAATTCCTTACCCTGCTATGAAACTTGGCAGTTCGATAAGACTTAGGTGATAGATTGTACACCGTGTAGTGGTCGAGATGTCTGGAATCCAAAAAGCTCCGAATATCATCAACCTGATTCCTGAATCCTATGTCAACATTGTCCAGAGGAAAGGACATCACTGGGAGGGTCACACGGAAAGAAAATAGGTTAAACAGGTCATGAAGGGCAGCAATTAAAAGCTAAGTTTGAATAGTTAATAAACACGAGAAACTTACCAATAATTCTGGAGGTAACATAAGTGAAGTCTAAATCTCCCTTCGTGTAGCTAAAAGCAAAACAGGAAAGGGCATTCATTAAATGGATCCAAATATGCCAAGATTTCTCTCTCTCAATCACTTGCCCACTATCACCTGGGACAGCTCCAGTCTAGCTGGCATATTTTGACTTCCCTCAAGGCTTTCTTTCTAACAAGGAAGCATTGTTGAGAGAAGACAGCTCACACCCTAAATCTACCAGTCCAACTGGTACACCCCAATATCCTTTGTAGATGCCGCTTTATAAATAGAATCCACTCAAAATAAAAAAACAATGCTTATTTATTAACACTGATTGCTTCGGCCTCTTTGCCGATAGGGAAATAGCTCCCATAAGTGTTAGCAGCTTGGAGGTAGGGGAGAAAATGATGGAGAAAGAACATAGGACATCTTCTTTCTGCCTACCAAGCCCTAGTTGGGAATTAGAGGTAAGGGGTAAATTTTACCTTTAAACAAGGATTAAAATGTTAAGATATTGGATTTGACATCTCAATTTCTGATTTATAACTAACTACACATTGTTAACTTAAAGTGACCCTAGAACTTTTTAATAAGTAAGAATAAAAAAAGAATTCATAAGGCCTGCTTGTAAAAGTTTCCATACAGTGGAAGGGTAGAAAACTTCTCCTACTAAATAAATTTTAAAGGGCTATTAATATGCAAAGACAAAATTCTGTTTTGATTGTAATCCATGAGTATTGCTTATTCAGACTGCAGTGACATTATTATCTCATTTCATTCTCAAACAATCCAAAGACATGAATCTTACCAGGGTATAAACATAAGGCTCGGAGAGGGTAATTAACTTGCCTTAGGTCACATGGTTAACATGGGCAGATTGTGCACTAGAACCCAGGATGTTGGACTCGAAAGCTAGGCATGGCAATCACTGTACTCTTCATGGACTAATATGCTGAGTCCTACCAGCGTATGCTGGTAGATTCTGAAGGACTCAACCTTATGGCTTCACTGACATTGCTCAGTCAATCATATCCCATGCAATTACATCACAAAACTGACAGTCTTTGAGCCAGACAAGCAGCTGGCAGGTAACCAGGTCTTTTGGGGGCACAGAGGCCCATCAACTCAACCAGGAAGAATATACATACCTGGTAACAGATTGTATAACTCTCGAAGATGTGTCTTTGAGGGTGTCTTTCAAGTTATCCTTTAGGTTACTGAAGAGTCTCCCTGCACCTCCTTTCACCATGTCAAAGAGACCTCCCCCATAGCTGGGCTCCATGTCTGGAGACGAGGCACCTGCCAATGAAAAACAGAAAAGGAGGTGATGACACAGACTACACAGAAAATCAATCCTTCTTTGTTCCTAGACTGTCTTAGTGAGTCTAGGACAAACATCCCCGGAACTTACGTCCTATTCTCAGAACTTATTGATTCTGGGTTACAGCAATGCCACTTGTCCTCAGAGACCAAGGCAAGTGCCTCCCTAAGTCCCAAGAATAGAAGCCTCCAGAGCTGCATGTCCAGTACTGAAGCCATTAGTCAACGTGCCAACTGAGCACTTCATATGTGGCTAGTCCAAATTGAAATATACTGCGAGTATAAAATACACACCAAATTTCAAAGACAGTACCGAAAAAAAAAGGTAAAATATAATATTTTTATACTGATTACATGTTGAAATGATAGTATTTTGGATATATTGACTTAAATAAGTTATACTATTAAATTAATTTCATTTGTTCTTTTTAACTTTTTTTAACGTGGATATTAGAAAAGTTTTAATCACTTATGTAGCCTTCATTACAATCCTTTTGGACAGTGATGCTCCAGAGGGACTGCTGAGGCAGAGCATCAGGCAGCTTAGAAGTAAGTCTGGGTGCCTCTTCTTCTCTTTGATGGAACTGACTGTGTTAGAAGACCCATTCCATGGCTATCCCTCAAAGTGATTGTTCACTTCCATCAAGGAAAAATATCTTTTGAAGGTTCTTTATAACAGCTTTTAGGCCTGAAGAAGCATGGTGGTCATTAGTGTTATTTGTAAGGTATTTCATGTTCTTTTCCCTCACAGCTTCATGAAATTGTATTTGCTGGACCCTGTGGTTAGCTCTAGCCCAGAGTCTCTCAACCTTGGCACTACTGACATTGGGGGACAAATATTTCTTTTCTCAGGGCTGGGGGTGCTGCCCTGTACACTGCAGGGTGTTTAGCACCCCTGGCCTCTATCCACTAAATCAGGGGTTCCCAACCCAGGGGCTGCGAACTGGTACCGGTCCGTGTCCTGTTAGGAATCAGGCTGCACAGCAGGAGGTAAGCAGCTGACAAGCAGCAAAGCTCCATCTGTATTTGCAGCCACTCCCCAGCGCTAGCATCACCGCCTCAGCTCCGCCTCAGATCATCAGGCATTAGATTCTCATAGAAGCAAGCACCAGTCCCCAGTGGCAAAAAGTTTGGAGACCCCTGCACGAGATAGCACCAATAGCATCTCTCCCCTTTTCCCCAGTCTTGACAACCAAAAAGATCTCATGACATTGGCAAGTGTCCTCTGGGGAGACAAAATTACCCCTGACTGAAAACCTATGATATGTTTTTCTAGCCTATGATATGTGAGTTAAGGTGTTATGTGTCACTTCCAGTACCACCTGGGTGGCTGAGTAAGGAGCTCTGTTGCAGAGCTCCCACCTAACCTTTGATGAATATGCAGCATAGGTAAAAATTAATCCTTTGTTATTAGGAGCCACATCATTCTCATTTAGGGATGTTCTTTACCACAGCACAGCTTAGCTTATAAAGAGTGACACAATAAGGAAGTAGAAGGCTAATGTAAACAATGGCCAGGTAGGCTATACAGCCTAGCAGTCAAGAACATGAGTCATTCTCACCAGAGTTCTGGACCCAGCCTTGCTACTCCTAACTGTGTGACCTTGGGAAGTCAGTCTTTCTAAGCCTCTTTCTTCCTGTCTATAAAACAGAGATAAGAATAGGGCTTATTTCAAAGGGAAAAGGTTAAATGAGTGCATATAAAGCTATTAGCATAGTTCCTAATATATCTAGGGGCAATAGATTATAGCTCCACTATTCTTATGCCATACCCCAAATTCCTATGTTGATGGTATTTTTCATCTTTATTCACTTTTCAACTACATGATGGCAAAGGGCAAGACTGACATATATTCTTTTTATTAATTGCAATACTTATTGTGTACTTTAAAATACGATAAGAGGACAGATCTCATGTTCAGTGTTCTTACCAACACACACACACACACACACACACACACACACACACACACACACGCACACACAAGAACACAAGGGAATTTTCAGAGGCGATGGATATATTTAGTACTTCGGTCATGGTGACAGTATCGTGAGTCTATACATATGTCCAATCTCATCAAGATGTATACATTAAAAGTGTATAATTTTTGTATATCAATTATAGTTTAATAAAGCTAAAAAAATTAATGGCAAAATTAATTAACCGAGCACAATGCATGGAACTTAATCTAACTAAAATGTAAAAAAATAATGAAATTTATGGGACAATTGGAATTTGAACACTTACTGGGAATTTGATATTAAGGATTTATTGTTAATTTTAAGTATAATGATATTGTAGTTATTAAAAATAGCCCTTATCTTTTAGAATACTGAAACATTTACAAATAAAAATTGCAATCTTGAAGATTTTTAAAAAAATAAAAAAGAATATAATACTCAAGTAATAATTATAATCGTTAACACTTATATAGTACTATATACAATCTGCTAAATATTATTCTAAGCGTTTTATCCATATGCACTCATTTAACCCATAGCATACCTATGCGGTAGGTAATTTTATTATCCTATTTTCTCGATCAGGGAACTAAAGCCCAGAGGTTAGGAAATTTGTCTAAGGGTATACAGCGAGTAAGTAAATGGCAGAGTTAGGATTTGAGCTCTAGATAGCCTTTCCAATCACATCCCTCTTTTTTTCTCCTAGTACTACCCTGAATTTAATATTTATCATTCCAACTAATTTCTTTAGACTTTTGTTACATATGTAAGTATCCATAGGCAATATATTAATATTGTTCTCCATACTTTCATGCATGCATACATATATGCATATGGTTTTTTATTTGCAACTTTTTTTCACTCTTCATTGTTTAAAATTCATCTATGCTGATACCACATGTAACTTTAGCTCACCTAAAGTATGCATCCATTACCCACTAAGGTTGGACACCAAGGTTGCCTACTAAGATGGACACTAAGGTTACTTGCTAAAACAAATAATTCAGTTAATAAACACATCAATGCGATTAAGTATGGGAAATTCTTTTTAGGTTATACTTAGGAGTGAAACTTGCTAGTAGATAGGATATGCACATCTTCAAATTTCTAGATATTGACAAATCATTTTCCAAAGTAGTCATATGAGTTTAAACTCTTACTAGTAGTGCATATGAGCTCCCTTACTCTATATTCTTCATAACACTTGATTTTGTCAGATTTAAAATTTTTACAAATCTGGTTAGTCTGAAGCAATATCTCCCTTCTGGTCTTATTTTGTGATTTTCCCAATTACTAGTGAAGTGGCATATTTTTTGTTGTGTTTATTGCCATGACAGCTGTACTTTAAACCATACTTGAGGTACCTATTATACTCCTACATGCCACTTAGATGCTCATATATATACCTATAAATACATGTTGACTGTTATGTACTTCTATCCTGTGCTGCCTCAGTCACTATTAGGCATCTATTTGAAAAGGAGGCTTTATTAGAAATTGCAAAGAACAATTGATGCTGATGAATAAGCAAATGAATGGACACCTGGAAAAACATTAATAATGTCTACCACTTACTGAGCTCTCCTATGCACCAAGAACTTCACTTGGACTTTTATGTCAGTATGTTTTCATACAGTGGGAGAGGGAGAGAGTTTATGATGTCCATTTTATAGATGAAGAAATGGAGGCTTAAAGAAAGGGAAGCAACTCACCTAAGATCTCAGCTAACGAATTGTAAAGCCAAGGATTCAAACTCAGACCTGTGCAATTCCAAGTCTATGCTACTTCAACCATTTTGCACTATTCTGCAGCTCCATATCAGCATTCAATTCTAACAACTGTAATCAGGATGATTCTTACCTGCCTTATACACAGCCCTCCCTCTCCCATTCCCTGATCTTTTCCACCTCCCACCTGTATGCCTTTCATCTGGCGGTGCTCAGCAGCAGATATGCCTTAACAAGCAATCTCATAAATCACTGCATCTGTCAGACCAACCAAACCAATCTCTTTATGTAGGAGGTTGGAGCCTCTGTCACCCCCACCGCTTCATGGCCCTCAATAAAATTCCAGGAACTGGTCTGCTGAGCAGCTCCACAAACAAGGTCTAGAGCTACAAATCTGAGAATGTTCTCTTAGGTTCTGTTCCCCTGTGACATAGGGTACATTATCTCCCTTTAAACATACTCCCATGTAAAAATCTGTATTGTGTTTTCATTTTAAATATAGCAAGGATAGAGAGGCATAAAATGTTTATAATTCTCCCATTTCTAATGTAAGTTACCCTCCAGCCAGAATATCTTTCTGATATATTATTGTTCTAAGAGAGGACACCAAATTGATGATTCAGACCTATCTCTGACTCTCAATTTCATGCTGGAACAGAATTCCAAAGCACCAACTTATTAAAAGATATAAATATCCTCAATTATCTAAAAATCAGACGTTCAACATCACTCAGACTGCACGGTCTGCTCATTAGAGCCTTGGAACCTATCAGAAACCAGAACTACTTGTCAGAGTCCATCTGCGCTTTCATATACCCAAATTATATGTCAAACTAGCCAGGATACAAAAGAGAGAAGGATATCTGATTTTGCCCTAATGATTCTTTTAGATAGGTATTCTGGCTCTCCCTGATGAGCTACGTGAGGGCCAGAGCACAGATTCTCCAAAGGATAGTTGAGCCTCAGCTAGTTGGAAAAAAGGACAGAGAGGTTTCAAAACATGATACAACAAAGAGGAAAATGGTGCAGTCAGAAAGTGATGCAGAAAAAAACACAATGACTATAGACCAGAAGTCGACAGACTACGGCCTGTGGACCAAATCAGGTCCACTGCCTATTTTTGCACAGTCTGTGAAATAAGATTGGCTTTTTCATTTTTAAATGATTGAAAACCATCAAATGAAGAATAAGGCTTAATAAGGTGAAAACAATATGCAGGTTAAATGTTAGTGTCTATAAGTAAAGTTTCATTGGAACACAGCCACATCCATGCCTTTGCGTATTGTCTATGGCTGATTTCATGCTCTGATAGCAGAGCTGAGTAGTTGTGACAGAGACCTTACAGTCCACAAAAATCTAAAGTATTTACTCTCTGGCCCTATACAGAACATCCCTGACCAGATGGTTAAGATTGCATTCTTAGGAATCCAGCGCTTGCTTCCTCTGACACATTTCTAAATGCTTCAGCCAAAATGGCACCCAGTGGGAAGAATGCACCCTGGGATTAATAAGGGGTCTTCAGGAACTTGAAGGTCTCAGAGGGTAGGAGTGAGGGGGACAGCGTCGAGAGAGCCTGAGAGTGCCATCCAAAGAGAAAGATCCAGATCTGTGCCTCTAAAGCTCCAGGCAGGTTCTTGGTCTATGATAGTTTGTCATTTTAAAATCTAAACCCACCTGAGACAAGCATCAGAGAACTGCACTTCGCCCTCCCCCCACCCATCATTTCTAAGGGTGTAATAAACAAGTTTTCTTGGGATTCCTAATGTTTAGAGACTACAAGCAGCATTCAATTCCTCCCAAGTCATGGGAACTCACCAAATGTATAACCTGACCAGTTCTCACTTGCTCAGTGACATAAACTTTATATCTCCTGGGACAGAATCTCTGCTTCCCATTGGACTGTTATTTAGGTGTTTGCTCATTTATTTAAATTGAGCTTCCTTCCAAAAATGATTTAGTAGTTATTTGGAACAAAATGTATTTTTAAGAAGACCAGCACAAATGTTAAGGCTGGTCTTGATTGCCTTAATGTAACTAGAAATATAGGAAAAGTTAAATGTGGCTACTTTTCATAAACATCTTATTGATTTGTCAGCCATGGGCAAAACACCATGAGAAGTACTGTGAAAGAGGAAGGAAAATGTTGACAAAGGCCTTTACCTGGAGAGTCCATAATGCACAGTGGTTATTCCCCACATATGCTCCTATTGCTCATACAATATAAGTGCCCAGGACACCCTAGGCTGCATATAATTCCACTTGGTGATCCCCAAGAAGAGGTGCTCCTCCAAAAAGTACTGTCATTTTAAAAAAGGATGGTATGTAAATATTTAGCAAAAAGATGTTCATTGAGGTGTTATTTATAATGGGAAGGGACTAAAAATGATTATTATCATTCCACATAATTAGCTGTTAAATCACTCTGTAGAAGAGTACAGATGCTCATGACAAAGGGTTAAGTAAAAGTAAGTAGAATATAAAATACACACAGTATAATCTCATTTTGTAAGAGAAAAATATTTGAGTTTAAAGAAAGAATTGGGAGGATTTAATAACCATAAAATAATAACAACAATTCAAACTTACTGAATGCCTACTATGTACTAGGCACTGATCTAAATTCTTCATATGTAGTATTTCATCTTTGCAATCACCCTATGAAGGAGATCCATTGCTATTCTCCATTTTACACTTGAGGAAACTGAAGCAAAGTCACATCAGTGACTCACCCCAGGTCCCACATTTAGCAAGCCAGTATTAGTGCCCAGGCAGGCTGCTCTAGAGTCTAGACTCCGAGCTGCTAAATTTTCAAAACAGTTATAGCAATTATATCTAAGTGAGCGAATAATGAGTGATTTTTTGTTTATTTGTTTGACTGTAATTTCTAAATTTTGTATAATTTACATTTATTAGTTTTACAGCTTAAGGTGTTATATAAAATAAAGACAACAGCCAAGTGCTATGCTATTGAAGCTCAATACGTCCTTCCCTCAGTATCTGTAGAGGCCTTCCTCTTCTGTGCAAAATTCATCATAGTTCATGGTCACACAGTCTCTCAGCCAGCCTGTGAGGTTTGGCAAATGCTGCCCATAGCCCTCGAGTAAACTCATGTGGATGATTATTTCCAAGTAGGCTAGGAACTTGCCAAGAACATCCTTTAGTACTCGACTCTTTTTCTAAGACCTGAGACCCTGATTCGTCATAGTAGTAATTGTCTCAGCTCTGATGTAAATACTCCAGAATACCCAATATATTAAGAACAGGGAAGAGAAGAGAAAGGACTCTTGGTAACAGTTCAAGTTCTTGGAACATCAACCATCCTCAGTGGGTTCTCTGAACCTTCACAAAGATACTACCTCAGAGCATCCCCTTCCCCATTTCTAGAAAGTCTCTGTTCTCCAACTCTAGTAACTGTGAGTTATTATTCCATATAGTGTTCGGGATCAGCCTGTATAAGGGATGACCAATAATCCAAATTTTGGCATGACGATCTGTTCATCTTCATGCTCTTTTTCACCAGTAAGGCATTTTCCTTGGTGGTTATGTGTCATAATGCTACAAGTGTCCTTTTCTGGCATCTACGAAGTTGGCAACTGCAGGACAGAAATTTCCAAAACTAAAGGGACCTTGCAAAAGATGTACCATTAGCCCTCTGTTCTGGAAAATGCTATTTCTTCTCCACAACATTGGCGAGGGGCAAAGAATCAGTGTCATCACCACAGAAGGCTTCATCACCTTTGTTTATAACAGATGTTTTAGCTCTTGGCTTCACACAACTAGAGAAAATGGATCACATGGGGACGATAACTAGATATATCATGGGAAAGTCCATTGCCTTGGCTTCCAGAATCAAAGACAGCTTACACCTCATTCCCCATTCATCTTACTTCAGGGAAGCTTAGAGAAAAGAGGGTGGACTGTGGGGAGAAACATCTCAGACTGGAGACTTAGTTTTGCCACTTAAAAATTGTGTGACCTTAAGCATGACATTTTACTCCTCTGAGGCCTCTTCTCCCTTTATATATTAGAACATATTCAGAACAAAAACATTCCTACATGCCTCAAGGTATCAAAAGGATCAAATGAGACCATGTATGTGAATTGATTTTTAGATATTGAGGTTTTCTAAAAGCACCAGAAATTTGTATTTCAATTCTTAGAAATTCAGCTCTCATGTAAATGTGTCATTGGATTGACTACTTACCATGGAATGCCCAGGAATCCAAATAGAAATAACAATTTCACAGAAAAAAAATAAAATTAAGTGAAAAAAAAGTCAACATTTCCTATGCCAACCACAGGACAAAGCCACCACAGTCAAACTATGACCTTTAAGTCAGCTAGAACTGGTTTGGTTTCAACTTTTGCTACTAGCTGGATATATATCCTAGAGAAGTTAAGTGGCAGATCAAAGTCTTGATTTCCTTATCTGTAAAATGGAAGCATTCATAGAATATCACGTAGGATCCTGGTGAGGATTACATAAAACAAAGTTCTTTAAAACTTAGCATAGTGCATGGTGTGCTGTAAGCACTTAATGAATGATAGCTACCAGGTGACTCTGGGGAATAGAAAGAATAAAGCTATGAAAAATGCTGTCTACAGCAAAGTTAGGCAGTCTCAGCGAAAAAAAAAAAAAAAAAAAAAAAAAAGCCATGCTGTTTGATTTCAGGGTTAACAAAGCCAAACTGGAGATATGTACAAGCATAGACTCTCTTCTTAGAGTTTCCTATAGCATACTAAACTCTTCACTTTTGATAGTTCAGAATCACATATTTTTAATAGAGATTAAAATTTTTAACTTGTAGCTCTAAGGTTTCCCTTCCCATCTTAAAGTAATTTGGTATGATATATGCTATTTGCACGTGGTACTGGTTTTTGAAATATTGAAATATTTCTGTACTATTTAGCATGTATGAGCTGTTAAAACTACAAGTCACTTGGTGACATTGCCCAGAAGCAGCCCTAGACAAGGACAGGTCTGGCAGCTGCTCAAAAGACCAAGGAGGCAGACACACCTGAGCATGTGCAGCATCCACCAATGGCTCCAGAGGAGCTCAGCACTGGCAGGCACAGGCCATGAACAAGTGGTACCAATGATTCAGGTATTGAGAGTCCAAATCAAGTAGGAAGCACTGGCGTTCAAGTGCATCACAGTCCTGACAAGGCAACACCATGTTCAGCCGTTCTTCGGCTAGAATAAGATGCCAGGGCCCTTACGACAATTGAATGAGAAGTTGATGGAAAGAACTGATGCCATTCCTTATGTCAAACCATGACTCAGAAATGAGGATCATTTAGCGAGTGACAAGGACACTCTAAACAATGTCCAAAATCAACAAAAAAATTGGAAATTATAATGGTAAATAATTTGCGCTATAAATATCACTGGTAAACAGTTTTATGTGCATGTGAATATTTGTTTGTTTAGAAAGTAAAAGGTGGCTGTACTTACATTATATATATTTATATGTTAATTTACATTATCGTACCAGTAGCTAAATATTTTATTATCACTCCCGATATCATCAAATCAATCAGCGTGTACAGTATTTCTATACCCACTTTGCAGAACTTTGATGAGAGGAGCGGCCCCAGCTCCTTCCCGAGCTACGTGGTTATGGGAGAATCACAGGCTCAGGGCCTCAAAAAATATAAAACAGGGGACTGAATTAGATGGTTCCCTAAGTCCCCTCAGTTCTAAAAGTCTCTGACACTATTATCATTGTGAAAAGGCCATCTATGAAACAGCACTCTGCTAAGCAGTTTCCATAAGCTACTGAATCAGACCCTCAGAACTAAGCACTGTGGTAGGTGGGAGTCTCACTAAGGAAACTGAAGTTTTCAGAACAGTCAAGAGAGAATGAGATTGGACCTACATTTGGATTCAAAGCCTCTGTACTTATCCACTTTGCCTCTGTACTTTGCCTCTCATGCCCCCATTCTCCCACCTCACTCTGCACCTCCATCCTAGGATTCAGACGAATCTGACCTGTATTAGAATTATTTGTGAATGGGCCTGCCTTCCCTCCCCAGAGACTCTGGCTCTATGTCCCATGCTTCTTCACATCCCTCTAAAATCTTAACACAATTCCTGGCACAGAGTAAGCACTCAATAAATGAATGTGAAACTGGGCTGCTATAGAATGTGAGAATCAGGGAGAAGATGGCAGGGATAGCTCGGAAGACCAACCAGATCAACCTTGGCAGAGACCTAGTCTTTGCCTAACTGTAGGCAATAAATACAAGCAGATGCTTTTGCTGTCTCTTCACATGTCTCTGAATTTCCGATTGCAGAACCTGTGTCTTCCAGCATCCCCTGAGCTTCCTTGCCTAAGGGATGGGGATTTCATGAAACTCAACCAGAGTGTTATTGTACAGAAGACTAATATTTGATGCGAAGACCTGGGAGAAATTTTTATCTTCAAACGGATAAGAGGAACTAATTAAGTAACCATTCTTAACTTCTCTTTCCCAAAAAGATCCAAGATGTTTTAAAAAATGAGGAGTAGAAAGAATAGGAAGTACAGTCAAAGTGAAGACCACGTTGAGATCAAAATTGACTATGTAGAATAAGGGCAAGGCACAGTGGCCACTAACAGGCTGTCAGTGCTAGGGAAATTCCAGCTAACATATTTGGATGTAACATATTTATTCCTTTATGGATCATCGGAATCAGGCCACAATTGCCAATCCAAACTCTAGCCAATAAACTCTCACATAAAACATATATGGATATTGTTTAATATAATTTGACAAATATTTTAAGTATTTATGGTATGCCAGGGAAATAGATCTCTGTAAGACAGCTTTAGCTTCCAACCCTTGGACCAAATAAAGAGGTTCATCATTATGAAACAATAATGATCAAATCAATTTAAAGAAATGAGAACTTACCTCCACCCTCACCACCCCCAATGGAACTCTGAAGAAATAGAAAGGGTTCTGCTTACTACATGGCCTCTTAACTCCAGGAAGGGAGGGACCATCGATTTTTTTTTCCCCCTTGTCTAACCAAAAGGTCAGGGCTTAAACTACATTAAAGGGACTATGACATTTCCCTCTAATTACCAGCATGTTGCCTGAAACAGAGAAAACGTCCTCATTGTCATCTGACCCTGTCCATAATGGAAGACAGAGATAACAAAGGACCGATGGCCCACTTAAAGAATACTGCAAAGAAAAGTCTTCTTTCCAACATTTCAGTTTTATCTAATGAGGAAAGGAGAGAGGACAGAGGTCTCAAATGGTACTGAGAGAACTCTTATAATAACCTTCCCAAATGATCTCCAGATAAACAGAGAATCTTAGCAAAGCACTGTTTGTTATGCAATTAAGCTCTAAGTGACATTTCTCAACACCTCCTTCCAACAAGATTGCCTTCCTTTAGCTCCTTCTGCATAGAAATTCTGGAGCTGCTAGTGCAATCAGACTTCTTAGAGAAAGATCCAATCATTTCTCTCCAGAGGAGCAGTGACACCATGGACGGACACTGTTTGTTAAACAAGATCAAGGTCGATGTATACATACTACATACTACACACAACATACACACGTGCTCCACATTTGCCAAAGGAGCCTTACTACATGCTAAGCCTTATGCTAGGAACACACAGTATCCTACACAATAAAACTGAAAGGTATTTTTGCTCTCGATTTTCAGATAAAGAAACTGTCTCAAGAGGCAGGTTCATTCATTCAGGGTTTCTTAGATAGGATAGACCAAATATCTACATGACACCATGCATTTTTCATTTCTTCATACACGGTCAGGTACATAAACAGCCACAAAGGTGAAGTTCTGCTCAAACAATGAGAGGAAGCAACCCAGATTCATAACATTTCAATATTCAGTGGAATATTAGCAATGTATTCTCATGCTTCAAATGACACCAGGAAGATAAAATAATTTTCCCCAATCATTACTATGATTAACTTTTTTAAAAAACAGTTTTATTGACATATATAAAATTGACATACAATAAACTGCACATATTGAAATGGAAAAGATTTGATAAGTTTTGACATATATGTGTGGATGTACACACAAACACACACACACACAATTTAACTCTAAAGCCTGTGTGCCTCTCACCATATCCTTGTATAGAGTCCAGCCTTGGAGAAGATAAGATGAGCATATAAATCACCACAAAATGCCATCCTTGGTCCCATAAGGCTGTCTATCTTGTCATGGCCATTCTCTGCAAAACTGTGTACTGTGCGAAGAAGTAGAGCCACACTCAATTACTTGGGACAACTCTGAATGAAAACTCTATGCATAACCATATATCACAAAGCACAAGGAAAGGATCAACCAATATGCAATAAAGAATCTCGTGATTTGAGCTGGAAGTGCAATTGGTCAAGAAATTACACGCGCATGCACGTGTGTGTGTGATTGTGAGGTTAAGGAGAGAGGAAGGAAAGGAGATACAATACAGAGATGTGAATTCTGGTTTCTACTTTTAAAAAGGGTTTTAATTCAGATTTAAAAATATATAGTATATGTATACATAGTACACGTTATTTTTGTTGTATTTTGTTACATAACATGTAATATATATATTTTATTATGTAATAATATATATATAATACTGAGGTCATGCATATTCAGTATGGAAAATCTGGGCACATCAAAGGACATATACCAAGAACATTCTAGAAAGAAAGCAAATGGCATAGAAAAGAGGATGGGATTGGGAATGAAGGGAGAAAAAAAGAAAACCTAGACTAAAACCAGGGAGAGGTTTTGTGCAGTATAAAGATGGCAAGGCAAATAATTAACTCACTTCTCCGCACTTGAGTTCGCTAAAATCATAGAAAAAGGAATTAAAACAGAAGAAAATAAAACAAGAGAACAAATAAAGGTAACTATTTTAGAGAACACTATATCTTTGTATTTTCAGTTCTGTGTTTTTGTGTATGTGAACATATATATGGAAATAAGATTATATTATATACAGTTTTATACCTGCCATTTTTCCCCACTTAACACTAAAAAATCTTCCAAGTCATTGATATTTTTTCTCTAATAGCTCTCATAATGCTGCAACATAACTGTTAACTGAGTTTCCATTGCACAGACTCACCAAATATTATAAATATATAAATAAATAAATATATATATGCATGTAAAATATAAAGTGGACAGGAGTTCAGAGAGCTTATTTCCAGCTTGAGGGGAGGGATGCAGGTGACTGGAAGTAGGAAAGAGGAAGGCTTTATGGAAGAGGTGGCATTTGAATTGCAGTTTGGGTAGAGATGGACCACAGGGCATTTAAAGCTAAAGAAGAGCAACGGCCAAGAGACGACCAAGTCGAGGACAGACAGAAAAAGGAAAAGGATCAGAACTGAGCACCAGTTAGAACTGTACTGGGGACTAAGAGCACTGAGAGATGGACATTATCACCCCCAGTAAACAGATGAGGATGTAGGGGACGAAGGCGACTCAGATGGTAACTCATTCGTCTAAGGCACTGTGCTGGAACCAGGATGCCATGCTGTTTCCCCAGGGAACTGGGAGGAGGTAGAGGGTGTGTTATAGAGAAAGGGAGGTGAGACTGGGAAGGTGAGTGGTCTTCAGGTCCCAAAATGATTGAAGGTCAAGCTAAAGAGTAAGAACTTTTACCTGCTCTCTGTATAACTGCTTGTGGGGTTTGGCTTTACATAACTGACATAACAAATGGCAAAAAAAAAAAAAAAGGTTATCAACAGATTTCCAAGAAGCTGTTCACAGCGCAGATTAATATTTATTGCCTCAGGTAAGTGGAATTCCCCAGGGAGAGCATACCTTTTTAGGGCATATTTCAAAAGCCACAATTCCATCAGAGGACACCTGAAGGAAGTTTCAAGGCAGTTCCCTCAGCATCTAATTATCAGATAAATGTATCAGTAGGAACCTCTGACAGGCAGTCTGTGAAGTAAGTCATGCCAAGAATAAAAATGCTCAATGAGGCAAAAGGAACTCAGAGTGAGAACACATGTAAATGCTAACTAAACAGGGAATGCAGAAACACTCTGAAGGTGAATCCTGGGACAAACAAAAAACAAAACAACAACAGAAGAAACCTCACAGCAAGCACCGGGAAAAGTCTGCATTTCACTGGTCTCAAGGACAAAGTTTCTGATGTAGACTTGGCCTGAGGAGACATTCTCGTAAAAATCTGACCACTACCCTCTATCTAGCATGGGAAAATCAAACACTGAGCAAATTCAAAGTCAGTTATGGGGGCTGGGCCAGACTTGAAGATAACCTAGCTCTAGCACAGCAGACATATGCTAAATGTCAAGGGCACACCCTTACCTGCTGGGGAGTAGGTGGGCTCCTAGCCCCCTTCAGTACACCACTCAAAAATGTGCCCCCCTGTATTACTTGCACCAAAGAGTCTCAACTCAACAATAAATTCTCCTAGAGAACCAGAAAAAAGGAAGAAGCATTTGATACCAGCATGACATGGTTGAAAGGACAGAGGCTTTGCAAATAAGCAGGCCTGGATTCATAACACCAACCCTTCTTCCCTACTACCTTTATAACAGTAAGCAGGCTAATTAATCTCTCTAAGCCTCAGTTTTCTCCACTATAAAACGGGGTCAGAGATCTTCCTTCCATATATATGCTGAAGTTCCAATGAGATGATGACAGAGATGCATCTGTCATCTAGAAGGCGATCATTAATAGATGTGCCTCACATGCATGCCTATTTTCTTATTCCCATATGGGAAAGTGAAGGAGATCCTATGGGCAAAACCACCATAAAAAAAAAAAAGGAAAGAAACAGGCACTTGGGAAAGGTCTGCATCTAGAAAGTACCACATTCTTCCATTGAATCAGTGGACAGGCCACTTTCTACCTCTGACCTTATACAAAGAGAAAGCCTATGATAGCTTCCTCACATAATCATCACAAGGATTATATCTACCATCTGTAAAAAACATACTGCTGGTTACATTCACAACTTAGTATGTGGTAACTCAAGGTGAATGGGTCTGCGGTGGCACTGCATTAACTAGAACATTGCTCACAATGTATCACCAACTGGGACTCTGAAATCCTTTCCTTATCTGGAGAGTTTTATCACATGGATTGGAACTATATAAAGATCAGACATCCAGGAAAGAGTACTCAGAGGGAAACTCTCACCTGTGCTGTCTGAGGAAGGCTTACCAAGCAAAGGAAGGGGGTCCCCCCGCCCTGGGCTCCCATGTTAACTAGCTGCTCTGGATGTCCTTCTGGCTTAATAATGCTCCAACAATCCTGACAAGACTGGCTATAAATGATGACAGTGGAAATCTTAAAATAAAAACAAGATTAATGTTATGACCTCGATCTCGGCATGAGGGCCCATTAATTGAAAATCATGGACTTAATTGAATTCTGGGCATAATACTGCCAGTTGGATTAAATTTCCTGAGACCTGTTTCTTCATCCACATGAATATAATGGAAATGCACCAATGACAACGAAGCTAACATTGGCTGTTACCGAGGAGACAGATGATTACTTCCCTCGTGTACTAGTTGCCCAACCATCAAGAGTCTGAAGTCATGCTTCGGAGGGGCCATCGCCACCATTTCAGCCACCTTCCCTGTCGTCTACATGCTCAAGGGTAACACATGTAACCACTCCAAATCCCAGTTTTCAGATAATAATTGTTAACTGAGATATATAACATAACATTATATATAATATATGTTTACGCAAACATATATATATACAAGAAATGCTCAATAAGAAGTAGCCATATCCTCATCCCATCATCACCATCACCCACTATTATAAGGAACCTGGAAGGGAACAAGAAAGAGCTGTGTGGCTTCTCTTCTGCAGGCTGCAGAAATGGCACCACATACAGCACAGACAAATTGCTATACACCCACGGCTTTCCTGAGTTCGAGATAGCCTCTGCCTCTGCTTGGCAATGACAGATGCAGATTCTAGTGTGACTCTTCTATTTCCTGCAGTCTGGTCTGTGTGGGTCTGTCTGCTCTTGGGTCAGAGATTTACAGGCATGAATCTTCACACAGAACTGAGAGATGGTATTACGGTCTCCACTGCGGAGGAAGGAGGGGATTCTGAGAGGGTGAGTAATGTGTCTGTGGCACTAACTACAGTGTATGCTGGAACCAGGGTATCATGCCATTTCCTCAGGGAGTTGTGAGGATGTAGAGCATGTGTTATGTGTTAGAGAGGGAGGGGAGATGAGGAGGGTGAGTGGTCCTCAAATCCCAGAAGGCTTGAAAGTCAAACAAACCTTCAAAGGAGTACACAGAGTTATTTAGAAATATTTGGAGGAGTGTGGAAATACTTTTGTCGGAAGCTGTGACAAGACAAAATTAATTGAGAATGAACAGAAATTGCTTAGCGAGAACAGAGACAGTGTTCAATTTATACCACATCTGTACCAAGCACCAAGCAGGACACCTACCAGGGTAAACAGTCTAAAATAGAACACTGAATTGAACTGAATTAAATCTATCAAGAAACCACAAACTCGATTTCAGCCTTAAACCAACTGCAATTGCACCAAAATGCTGCAAGGTAATAATGGCAGTAGCTGTCACATACTAATCACCTTCTGACTACAGGGAACTGGAACTATGAGCTTTATATCCATTATCCCATTTAATCGCCACAATCATGTTGCTAGGTAAGTTCTATTATCTCCCTTTCTCAGATGAGCAAACTGAGGACCCAAGAGACAAATGTGGTCACACAGCCAGGGCTCTTCCCCATGTCTGTCTCACTCCAAAGCTCGTGTTCTTCTTATGACATTTTGCTGCTACACACACACACACACACACACACACACACACACACACACGCACACACACCAGTTAAAAGCTTAAACCATAAAGGGAAACTGTCAAACTAGAAACCACTACTGGAGAATAGAGAAGTCAGATCCTGGTCTGATGTCTGCTTTATATATGGTCTAAGGTTATTTTTAAGACCAGACATTAAGGAGAGAAAAACCGCCAAACATCAATTGCTTGGAAGGCACAAATGAATGAAAACTATCCTCCAAGACTCTCACAGGCAGAAGGGGAAAGCCAAGGCCTGGCTCTGATCATGGACCCTTGTGTGGACTCTGTGGTCACACAAAAGGATGGCAGCAGCAGCTGAAGATGCTCTTTGCTTATATGTGGAATCTAAAAAAAGCCGAATTCATAAAAACAGAGTAAAGCAGTGGTTACCAGTGAGTGGAGGATGAGAGGATAGGAGAGATGTTGTTTAAGGGCACAAAGACTTGCAATGAGTGGTAAATAAGTCCCAGAGATCAAATGCACCACATAATGACTATAGACAACAATATTGTATTATCACATCGAACTTGCTAAGAGACTAGATCTTAATTATTCCAACCACAGAAAGAAATGATAATTATGTGATGTTCTAGAAGTGCTATCACCATAATGGCAATCATACCACTATATACAAACATATCAAGTCAACATGTTATTCACCTTAAATTTACATAATGTTATGTCAAATATATTTTTTATAAAGATATTCTTTCTTAAATTAGCCTCTTCTTGCCGCCCAATGCCACCCACCCTACGAGCACATGCAGTCTTTCGGGTCAGCAGCTGCTCAGACTTTGATTCCCATGTTCACCTGCCACATATAGCATATAGCATTTCAGCAATGGCAGCAGAGCCAGGAGAGGAGAAAGGGCAAGAGCTCAAAGAACCAACATGTGAATATGCTCTCCATCTTCCCCAGAAAACCATTCTACAGAAATGCTTTTGCTTTGCAGTCCTGCCCACTGTCAAGTCCCTTTAAGGTATAAAAGCACATTAATGCTGACAAACCCAGGGTCACAGCCTTCCTTGAGGCTATGGCTGACAGTTGATAAGTCATTAGCACTGTCTGGTCTCCCCTTGGTGCCTTTTAGATCCAAGATAATATGATCAGAGCTCATCGGTCCTGAGATTTCAAAGATGGGCGCCGACAACCACAAAAAAGTATCTTGGTAAAGGAGGGATAAGAAGAGGGGCTGAAAACAGGTGGCTTTCCATCATGAGTGATGTCCTCTGCAAAACCCAAAGAATGGTATAAGAGTGTGTTGGTGGATGCATTTTAAAGGGCCAGTTTCCTTCTTTAATAGGAGAAAACACAGCTACAGCTAGTTTGTACAGAACCTTCATACCTGTTAGAATAGGGTGACCCAGCCCTTCTGTATCTGATCTCAGTCCCCATTCGACCCCTTGGACAAGCCCATTTGCACACAGCATAACTGTACAAGTAAATGTGGCAGCCCTGGGGAGAACCTAATTTTCACTGGGCTCCCCTGCGTGCCAGGTCTAAGTGAGATGCTTCACACGCACTGCTTCGTTTCACTCTTACAAGGACCCTGCAAAAATGGCTAAGATGGTCCCTTTTTCCAAGTGCCAAAATGAGGCTCAGAGAGGATACATAATCTGCCCAAGCTAAGAGGCCTAGTAGGCAGTGGTACAAGGGGTTCCCAGGATTAAATGCCAGGTCTGACTCCAGAAGGCAGAGATGCCAGACCACTAGATCCACTGGATCAAAACAGCTTGGTTTAAAAATGCCTGTTTAAAAATGCAGAGTTCCCTATTTTTTCTGAATCAGAATTTCCAAGGGTTGGGCCCCAAATCTGCATCTTTCATCACCCCCTCAGGAGCTTCTGATAAACAAGGAAGTGTAACAATGTGGCCACAATCCTATGCCATACTTCCTCACCGAGAATAAGCGATCTTAAAGGATTGCTTGGGGCAGGCAAAGAGGAGTTACCATTTACCCAGCACTTTTTTGTCTGTCAGTTGCTTCGTATATGTTATCACATTTAATCCTTACAACCTATTGGAAAGGATTTTATAATGCCCATTTTACAGAGGAGGAAATTGGGGCTCATGAAAGTCAAATAATTCTAGAAAGGTCACATATCTAATAGGACATGAATCAGGTCTGCCTGGCTCTAAATCCCATGACCCTTCACTGTCTCAGTCTTCATTTCCCCTGTCTGACATAGAGAAGAGTAGAGAGGTCTCAGCACAATCACCAACAGAATGGACCTCAGAAAGAGCACCAAGCCTCACCCAAGAGAAATCAGGCAGCAGAAATGGCTATGCCCCAGGTGTGCCTAGCTCTCCCTGCAGCAGCCACTGTCACTGTGCTTCTCATAGGAGTGGAAGCCTGGATGAGCCAAGGACAATGGAAGCAGCACAGGAGCATGAGTCCTGGCATTCAGGTATCTTCATTACCTGACCCATGAGGGTAACCAAAGCAGTTCACGTTCCAAATACCTGTGTGCCCTTAAGCAGGTGGCTTTCCCTCTCAGGGCAAAATCTCTTTCTAAAACCAGGTGGAGGAGTTAGCTGCTTTCCAAGGTCCCTTAACACTGGGTGACTCCACGATTCACAGATTCTATAAAATGTGAGTTAAATTGTGATGTAAGCAATTTGCTACAGGGCAAGGCACTGGTGGGAGTCTCACCAAATTGGACATGGCATTTTAGCTAGCACTAAAAAGCATTTGAATGCTTTTGTATCAGTCAAACAAAAGCCTTCAAATCTCCGTCAAGGCTTCTGATTTCTATTTCTGTCTGGGAAGCCCTGGTGAGGGCTGTTATATAATAGGTTGGTCGGCTGCAAATTCCGTCTGTCTTCTTTCCCTGAACTTGGCATTAATCTCAAACTGAATGACCACTCCCCACTCCCTGGTTGCCCTTTTCTGTAACCTTTAAACATCTGGATCTTGCCTTTTTAACTGACTGCAAGCTCCCTGAAGGCAAGCTGGGAAGGTTAGACAAGAAGATCGCATACACAGTGCAAAGCACAGAGCTGTACGAGTATTCTAGTATTCTGCTACTGAAAATAACAGTAACGAAAATCAGTTAACATTTGAGTGCCTACTATATACCAGGCATTGTCCGAAATGCTTTACAACCCTATGAGTTGCATATTTTTACTATCTTATATTTCATAGATGTAGAAACAGATATAGAGAGGCTATCTTACTTGCTAAGGTCACACAGTTAATAAAGGTAAAATGTGGACAATCTCTCACACCATTTGTTGAATGAATACACCTAGAGAACAGTTGGGGCTTCTGCCTTTGGCATCAGACAGACCTGGGTCCAAACTCCAGCTCAGCAAATTACCAGCTGCTTCTTTAGATGAGCTGCTTAAATTTTTCCATGCCTCAGTTTCTTCACCTGTAAAACAGGATAACAACACCTACCTTGTGGGGTTATTCTAAAGATCAGCGATAAACATTTCTAAAAAAAAACCGATTGTTCTGCCAGGCCTGGTCATTTACTCATGTATCTACTAAACTGCTTGCTACTCGGTAAAAGGCTTTGTGCAACATGGCAGGAAAACAGAAGAAAGCACAACTTCTGTCCTCAAGCTGCTCATAGTCTACTGACCAGACAAACATAAACAAAAGAAATATACTATTTTGGGGAAGGACAATGTTATGTACAGGATGTCACTGGAACAAACAGAAGAGCACCTAAAGACAAGGCAAGCTGAACAGAGTCTGCAAGGAGGAGTGAGGCTAACCAGGACAGATGGGAGGGGTGGGCAGTCAGGGCCATTCTATCAGTTGATTAAGCCATACCCCAGGATATCAACTTTGACCCTGTTCTCATATCTCAGGTTTAATCTTTCAGAAAATACCGTCTGTGCTACTTTCAAATTCTATCCAGAATCCAAAATTTTTTTAGAATTCCGGCTTATCTAAGATTGAGTGGCAGGACATGGAGGAAAAACATTATATATAATGAATACACACACACACACACACACACACACACACACACACACACACGCAAAACTACATATGGGGCAGGGATAGAAGCTGGATTTCTTTGAATACAATTTGTTTTATACATTTGAATTTGGAACTATGTAAATACTCTACATAATTAAGCAACTCCTATAAAGTGAGAGCAACATGAAGCAAATGAACCCAACTATCAAATTGATAATATAACCACACAGAGAAAAACTATCTCAAGTGACTTCAAGACAAAAAATAACTGTCTTAAAGTGAAATATACCCAGACTCTACCCCCATCCCCCATCCCCCCAAAAAAGAAAAACCAAACCAAAAACCAAAATACCTTACAACTTTAAACTGTTTTTGGTGGTAGTACTGGTATTATTTTTTGACTGTGTATTATGGCAATAAGCAAATAAGCAAATACTGGTGTAACTGAGAACTAGGATTTGGGGCATGGGAGAAATGCAACATTAAGATACTGATGTAAAAGACTGATGAGATTAAGTTTAAAAAATCATGTTCCTGAATATGAGTTCAAAGTATCATTATGAATCCATGATATATTTCATCTTTTAAAAACTTTGTTTCTAGCTCTGTCCATTGAAAAAGGGCCAGGCACAAAGACCTACCCAGCAGCAGGAAGCACCTGTCACACAAAGATTATGGTCTTGAAACACCACTGCCTTCTAAAAAGAACTAGGGCCCTTTGAAAAATGGCTGGTTCTAATATTGAGTTGGAAAATGTACAAGATGAGCCTGGTCTGTGATACCAGAAAGCAAAGAAAGAGTCAGTGACTACTGCAGTGTGTCAAAAGTGCTTGGATGCCAACTTAAGAGGCTCCCACTGACCAAAGGTGGGTCCATTTGAACACCAGTAAAAATAACAATCGCAATGGATTGAAATATAAATATATGTTTACAAACGTGAGTTCGTAATTATAAGATAAAGAGGAAAAGAAAGAGAGAAAAGTACTTCATTAGTCACCCTTGAAGAAAGTTAGGAAACCAATTTTTTATTTTTGAAAACTAATACACAAAGGGAAAGAATCAAACCTTTTCTTGCCTTTGCTTTATGAACTGCACATCAGAGTAAACAAATATCTGATGAGAGAGAGTTTCTCTTCATGGAAGTATTCCAGCTAACAAATAAAGAAGGAATGATAAAATTTACCATTTGCAACTCCTGATAAAATAGTGGAACTAGGCAGTGATCATAACAACAATGCATTATGTACCCCCAATAAAAACACAAAACATAGTCTATGAGACAGTCTTGCAAAAACTGAATCTGAATCTAAATCTGATCATACCTCTAGATCTACATACCAGGAAACACAGGGGATAGAGAAATAAATTAAATGCTACCTCAGGGATGTGGTGAGCAAAATCTAGACATTAGGGAAAATCTACAGTGCGAATAATCTAATTTTTTTCAACAAAGATACTGCAAGGGGACAAAAAAGAAATGAGAACTTTAGAAGATAAAGAGAATTAAAAGATCTGTCAACCAACTTCAATGTATGAACAATCTGGATCTTTGTTCAAACAAATTTTTAAAAAGAAAAAGTTAAGACTTCCACTTAAAAGAATTGGGATAATTTGAACAGACTGGATATTTGAAGATACTAAGGAATTATTATCAATATTCTAGATGTGATGAGGATAT
>NW_011888932.1:3644584-3645246 GCF_000151845.1 Pteropus vampyrus | reverse complement strand
GACTTCCACTTAAAAGAATTGGGATAATTTGAACAGACTGGATATTTGAAGATACTAAGGAATTATTATCAATATTCTAGATGTGATGAGGATATTGTAATCATGTTTTTATTTAATTTTTTTTCAATTTCAGTTGACGTTCAATATTATACGAGTTTCAGGTATACAGAATAGTGATTAGACATTTATATAACTTACAAAGTGATACCCCCGATAAGTCTAGTACCCACTTGACTCTATACATAGCTATTAAAATATTATTGATTATATTCTCTATGCAGTACTTTACACCCCTTACCTATTTTGTAACTACTAATTTGTACTTCTTAATCCCTTCCCCTTTTTCATCCACCAACCTCCCTCCCATTCGGCAGCCATCAAAATATTCTCTGTATCTATGAGTTTGTTTCTGTTTATTTTATTCTTTCGATTCCACATGTAAGTGAAATCACATAGCATTTGTCTTTGTCTGACTTACTCCATTCAACACAATAACCTCTAGGTCCATTCATGTTGTTGCAGATGGCAAGATTTCATTATTTTTATGGCTGATTAATAATATCCCACTATATATATATATATATACCACTTCTTCTTTATCCAGTCATCTAGCAATGGACACTTAGGTTGCTTCCATATCTTGGCTATTGTAAATAGTGCTT
>NW_011888932.1:3642882-3643216 GCF_000151845.1 Pteropus vampyrus | reverse complement strand
GTTGCTTCCATATCTTGGCTATTGTAAATAGTGCTTCAATGAACATAGGGGTGTGCACATCTTTTCCAAATAGTGCTTTGGATTTCTTCAGATAAATACTCAGAAGTGGGATTGCTGGATCACGTGGTGGCTCTATTCTTAATTTTTTGAGGAACCCCCATACTGTTTTCCATAGTAACGGCACCAATCTGCAGTCTCACCAACAGTGCACTAGAGTTCCCCTTTTTTTCACATGTGATATTTTTAAAAGAAGCCCTTATACTTTAGACATATTAGAATATTCAAGAACAAAATGATATTATGGCTGGGACTTACTCCACAATAATCCAGAGGG
>NW_011888932.1:3618292-3642832 GCF_000151845.1 Pteropus vampyrus | reverse complement strand
TATATACATATATACCACTTCTTCTTTATCCAGTCATCTAGCAATGGACACTTAGGTTGCTTCCATGTCTTGGCTATTGTAAATAGTGCTTCAATGAACATAGGGGTATGCACATCTTTTCCAAATAGTGCTTTGGATTTCTTCTGATAAATACCCCGAAGTGGGATTGCTGGATCACGTGGTGGCTCTATTCTTAATTTTTTGAGGAACACCCATACTGTTTTCCATAGTAACTGCACCAATCTGCAGTCTCACCAACAGTGCACTAGAGTTCCCCTTTTTTTCACATGTGATATCTTTAAAAGAAGCCCTTATACTTTAGACATATTAGAATATTCAAGAACAAAATGATATTATGGCTGGGACTTACTCCACAATAATCCAGAGGGTCAGGAACAGGTATAGATGAAATAAGATTGGTCATGAGCAGATAATTACTGAAGCTAGGAGATAGAGACATAGGCTTCTGCTTTCTACTTGTGCTGTTTCCCCCTTTCTACTTTTACATGTATTAGGAATTAGAAAGTTATGTATATTTACATACTATACGCATTATATGCCATAATATGTAATGTATATATTTCCTATACACACATACATATAGATATAATGCACCTTTTCTCACTACCTGTGGTATTTCCAACCATAAATTTAAGTCACCATAATTTCTCACCTGAATTATTGCAGTAGCCTCTTAACTGGTATCTTCACCTCCACCCTTGCCTCCCTGCTGTCTGTCAGATAGAGAGCAACACAAGTGTTTTTCTAAGAAATGAGGCAAATCATGTTACTCCTCTGCTTAAAATCTTCCAATGGGAGATTTTAACTTAGATGGGAGAAATCAAATCAAACTTAGATGGGAGAAATCAAATCAAAGTTCTGACTATGGCCTCCAGGGCCCTGAAGGAGTTGGGCTCTGCATACCTCTCTGGCCTTATCTCTACCTATCTTTCCCTGCCTCTTTAATGCACCCACAAGTCTCCTCTATGCAATGTATACCTGCCTCAGGGCCTTGGCATTTACTAACCCACTTGTCCCCCAAATATCCACATGGCTTGCTTCCTCACTTCCTACAGGTCTGCTGAAATGTTCTTTTTCAGAGCAGCATTCCAAATCACCCTATATAAAGTAGCACCAACAATCTCCTTATTCTAGTTTATTTTTTTCTTCATAGTATTTTATATCTTGACTTTTTTTTTTCTGTCTCCACCTACTAGAAAATGAGCTCTGTGAAAAGATAGATATAGTTTGTTTTGAGCACTGTTTTTCCCAAAATGGTTCAATCAATATTGTTGATTTTGATCTTAAATTCCAAATTATAAACTAGTCAGCAATACTTCACAGAGAGTGGTAGGGTAGATAGAAAGCACATTATGAAACGCTTGTATGCCCTTTTAAGACACTCAAATTTTATCTTGTAGGTGATGGGGAGTCTCAAGTAATACGTAACAGGTCTTTGAATTTTAGTTATAGTCATTTTACCACCTTCACCATTATATTAAAAGAAACATGATTTTTGGTGTTGATATGGTACCTATGTTAGAAGGTCTACCACTTTAGTCTACAGCCATGCTACCCTGAACAAGCCCAATCCCATTCAATCTTGGAAGCTAAGCAGGGTCAAGCCTGATTAGTACTTGGATGGGAGACCACCTAGGAAGACCAAGTGCTGTAGGTATAAAAAATAAAAATAAAAATAAAAATAAGGGATTGTAAGCTGACAAGGTTCTTGCAATCTGTGAGGTCAAGGGTTGCCTTGCCTAAAAAAAAAAGAAGAAGAGGAAGAGGAAGAGGAAGAGGAAGAGGAAGAAGAAGAGAAAGAAGAAGAAGAAGAAGAAAAGATCTACCACTTTCTAATTAAAGACGCTGAACCATTACACTTTTGGTTACTCACTTAAGACAGTTGCCTCCTCTTGGATTAGAATAAACTGTCCTTGCATAAAGAGATATGAACATACACACAAAAAAGGCAATCATTTGCCCACAAGATTCTTTAAATAAAAATGCTCCAAGGGCATTAGCAACTTGGTGAGAGAGAGACTCTGTTCAAGGATCAACAAATCTCTCTTGTTGATTGGCCATGAAAGCCCTAATGGCATCAAAGGTTTTACGGCATAGGAGGTTATGGGGTAAGAACAGGTGACACAAAGAAATCCAAGAGTAACCTTGTCTCCTCCCACTGTTCCTAAAGGCCTTTTAAATCCATCCCACCTTTCTACACATCCACTAATAGCTCGTACCTTAGTTCAGTCTACTTGCACCTCCAGTCTCGTAACTGTCCTGCACACTGATCTCCTCAAAGTCAGTTGGAACTCTTCTAGACCTCCCCAGAGGGACGTTGCTAAAAACGCAAATTTAATCATATCGCTCCCCTTCTTAGAAACTTTTAAGTGCTCCAGGTAGCAGGGTTTAAAAGGCCTTGAATGACCTGGGAGCTGTGCACCTGTACGGTCTCACTTCCCATGTGCCTCCCCACCCTCTTGCTTTCTATTCCCGTCCCAGGGACCACCACGGTTCTCCAAACAGTCCACAATCTCACTTCTTCTGGAACTTTGCATATTCTTTCATAAGTTTCTTTGGATGTCTCAAGAGCATTTTTGTTGTCTCCTCACCAGCAGCAATACTGCATGTGTTACACGTATTACATTTTGTGTTTTATCCCCAGAAAAGCCATTCTAAAAGACCTCGCATTATTTACCACCTTGCCAGAGGCTGTCAGGCTTAAGGGTTTTGTAGTTTATGTTCTCTTAGTTCTTGTGTCAAATATGATTACATCTGATACTTGTTCATGTCTGCCTAGAAAATTCTGCAAGTATAATCTCATTTGAGAGTTTTCTTTTTCTTTTGATATGGTTTTGTCATGTCCCTCTCCCAAAGCAGAGATAGTTAAATTAACCTAACAACAAAACTGCCATCTTGTCCTCAACTGTTTAGTCCAAGAGACTCGAAATATATCTTCAAAAGTATTTCTTATGAGTGAATCAGATATGGACATAGCTGAAGCCTCGATTACTTTGTGAAATAATTTTTTATTTACTTCTATTCATATCTATGCTTCTTTTTTAAATTTATTTTTCAATTACAGTTAATTTTTAAATTTATTTTTCAATTACACAATATTACACTGGTTTCAGGTTTACAATATAGTGATTAGACATTTATATAATTTACAAAGTGATCACTTCATAAGTCTAGTACCCATCTGACACCACACATAGTTATTACTATATTATTGACTATATTCCCTGTGCAGTACTTTACATCCCCATGACTATTTTTATAACTGGCAATTTGTACTTCTTAATCCATTTACCTTTTCACCCATCCCCAACCCCTCTCCCATCTAGCAACCATCAAAATGTTCTCTGTATCTGAGTTGTTTCTGTTTTGTTTGTTCATTTATTTTGTTTTTTAAATTCTACAGGTATGTGAAATCATATGGTATTTGCCTTTCTCTATTTCACTTATCATAATAGCCTACAGGTCTATCCACGTTGTCACAAATGGTAAGATTTCATTTTTTTTGTATAGCTGAGTAACATTTTATTATATATACACACACACACACACACACACACACACCATATCTGCTTTATTCATTCATTATTTGATGGACAATTAGGTTGCTTCCATACCTTGGTTATTGTAAATAACGCTACAGTGAACACAGGGGTGCATATATCTTCTAGAATTAATGTTTTGGATTTCTTCATATAAATACCCAGAAGTGGAATTGCTGGGTCATAAGGTGTTCTACTTTTAATTTTTTGAGGAACAGCCATATTGTTTTCCAGAGTGCCTGCATCATCTATGCTTCTTCTTTAAAAAGGTCATGCAAACCACCTACAAATCCTTAATGATTCTCCAGGATTTACATTCAATATGATATAATCAAGTACAAGGTAATATTAAGAGTGAAGCTTGGGCAAAAATCGAATAGTCCTGAGAAATCCTGGACTCAGGGGCATTATAGAAAGCATTATTAGGGTAAGTATGGAACAGAATTGCAGTTATTTCCTTAAATTTTTGAAGACAATACTCAGGCGGGGAAAATCCCCAAGTCATAGTCATAAAGATGACATTGATGCTTTTTAAGATTTTAAAGCTACTATGTTTCACAGGAGTTATGACTACAGTTACAACAACATCTGGGTTGGAGTCCTGATTCTGTCACCTGCTGGCTAGGCTGTGACCTTGGGCAAGTCACTTTCCCCTTTTGAGTCTCAGTCTCCTCAGCCATAAAATGAAGATAATTATACTCAGCTCATAAGGCAGCTGTAAAAGTAAAGTAAAATGATGTTCATGGAAGAACTCTGTAAACTAAAAATAAAGCACTGATGGTTTGTACTCATGGCCAATGCCAAAGAGCAATGTCATTAGATGATAAAGCTCATCCTAGAACTTCAGTTCTCCACCTAAGAGCCAGTTTACTTCACCAAGCTGTTATTTTTATTGTTTTGGAAGTACATCAAAGGGATCTCTGCTGAACCTGGGCAAATAATAAATAAGTCCAAATTGTATGATTAAATTCCCACAATTAGTGGACTCATGTTCTTTTGTTTGTTTGTTTGTTTGTTTTAAGAACCTCTTGGTACGTCACAAGCCTCAAAATGAATAGCAAAATTAAAATCAGATTAAGAACTCAAGTACCCAAACTGGAACCATGTGCAAATCTGCCAGTGACTGATGGACTGTTGCCAGTTGATGCACATCTGTGAGACTCCAGTAACTATAAATAAAAGAATCTGCCATTGTTTTCAGAGCAGCTCGGCCCATCTGCCAACAGTACATCCTCTGAGTATCCTCCAATTTTCTATCAATTCCAGGTCTGACACTCTGATATAGTCATCTGATTTCCAGCTCTTTAAGTGCCTGAATGCATTTTAAGAGGAAAGAGTGAGCTAAACAGTTTTCGAAACCATTGCTAATATAAAAAACATCGCTGCTTTCTTAGCTTCAAAGCCGCTGGGAGATCTCGAAAGAATTCTGAAAGGAACATTGTCAATGCAACCACTTTCAAAGGTGAGTTTGGTGAAGTGAAAGAGACCAATGATTCATCAAGGAAACTGTTGGTCACTCTTCCAAGGATACCTAAGCAAAGGAGAGTTTGACAAGCAGAAAGGCGTTACCCCAGCATCTCTGAGGTCTGTCCAAAAAAAGCCGCTGATTCTCCACTGGGCATGGATTGGGGGCAACTGACAATGAGCTTCTGTCTCTCCATCTGTAACAAACAAACTCTAAGATTTTAAGGCTCAAACGTGGTATTAGTTTATCTCTTGCCTCTTTTCCATTTTCCCCACTCAGGTCATTTGCTTTTCTTATTCCTTCTATTAGGATCCTCTTTCTGGTTCTTTGTGTGTTTGATTCCTTCTCATTCTCCCGAATATCCTACTGTAAATGCTACACATTCAGAAAGGTATACCCTCCCACCAGCTCTAAAGCAGCCCCCAGTGCCATCCCACAATTTGGTGAATATTTGTTATTCTGAAATATCCAGGTTTCAAGTACCTCTCCTGAGGTCTACATAGCCTGATTGGGGGTTGGAAAAGAGACTTGATCACAGAGACATGGTTTCTTCACAGAATGCCTAGTGATTAATATTTGTATGCAAATGTAGGCCTGGGACCAGGTCTCAGCATATGCTGAGAGACTCCAAACATTAGGAAACAGAGTTCACACCCAGGAAAATAACGAACATGAGGTAGCGGGCAAATTAAGATTTCCAGCTTGGCATCAGACCGACATGGAGTCAAATCCCAACCCTACCACAGGTAGTTAAGTCTTGTTATATCTCTGCACCTCAGTTTCCTCATGCAAAGTAAAATATCCTAAGGAGCACCGCTGACAGCAAGATAGAGTGCAGAGATAACAGCCTTTGCCAATTTAGTCTCCATGTATTTTTTCTGACCTGAACTCAGACTCAGCAAACAGGATGTAAGACCTGTCCCTTCAACTTGGGGTTCATACCCTGAATGTGATATTACACTAGAGTTTTGAAAAATATTACTACTGGGAGAAATAAGCAAAGTTTACAAGGATCTTCCTGTATTGTTTCTTACAACTACATGTGACTCTATAATTATTTCAATAAGAATTACAGTCAGAAAAGTAGCTACAGAAAAAATATAGTTTTATAAAACTGTAGTTGTGAAATGTAAATTCATTATTAAAACTGTAGCAAAACATAAAATGTTAGAATTACTGGCATCCTACTATACAAATATCCTTCTACAATATTTTGATGCAGTTCCTTTGTTCTTAGACTAATATAGATCTTTACAATGATTTTCCTGTGTGAATAAATAAATATGTGTGTAGTTATATAGTTTAATTCAGCATACAGCTTGTTTCTTGTTATTTAAAAATTTTATATTTCAAAGATCTTCCCAGTGTGTTAAAAATTCATTGAACATTTTTTTGATGGCTACTTAGTAATATCATATAGGTATGTCATAATTATCTGAACCAACCTCCAATTTTGGAACATTTTAGGCAGCATCACATCTTTTCCTATTATAAATAATTCTACGATAAATGAAATCTGGTTGCCAACATTTATGAGATGAAAGAGAACAGGTGGCCAAATACTAAAATGTTATGATTAGAAAGAATCTTAGAAATTATCTGACCAAACAATCCCCCTAAAACAAACGTATACCCACAACTAAATCATTTTATAATTATGAAAACTGTGTGCCTATTCTCAGTTTGTGAAGTAAGGACAATGCACTATTTCAACAGCTATTTAAAATACACACATACACAAGCCGTGAGCCTCCAACCTTGCTCTAAGTCATTTTTGACCTTGTAAAATCAAGAAGAAAAAGCATAAATGAAGAAACTATAGAGAAAAGTATTTTTTAAGACTGAAACATTCTAGATATGGGTCATATTCCTATTCTCTGTGACACTGAGAAAGTAATTTAACTATTTTAATTTTGTTTTTTCCCCCATAAACATACCCTCCTCCTGGCAAGTCCTCAATAAATATTTGTTATATGAATGAAAGACTGCAGTTACTGGCACGTATATTCAGTTGTTCACTGTTGCTACAACAGTCAATGTTCTACCTCTCCAGTCAGCCCCTACTGAGAATGTCCTCTCTCATCTACTTCTCCACTTCTCCACCTGAGAAAATCTTGCCTCCGCCTCAGAGCTAACACCAGTGTTCCTCTTCAGAAAAGCCTTCGTCAACCCACTAAGTTACTTCTCACCCATATTATGCATCTCATACTTTGTTATAGATACACGAACACCTGTCTAGACTGATAGTAAAGGAGTAAGTTGAGGGTCAGTCTGTTCCCTTTTCACGTTTCAGTAGGGCTTTGCCAACCACGTTGATAGGACAAGACAGGCTCCTCACATCCCCCACTCTCGCTACAGCTATTGGATAAGAGGTACACAAGTAACACCTATTAAGCCAACTGAATACCCTCTTGCTGGAATTCAGAGTTTGGGGTTCAAAAACAGATGACCAGTGAAGACTGACTGCTTGAATTAGTGACATGTAAACTTGGGAACTTTGGGGAAGCCATGTACACAGAGAAGACAAGAAGGCTTATCAACAGAGAGAGAATAAAGGATGAAGTAAATGCACAGGAGAGCAAAACAAGAACCATGAAACACTGGGGGAGGTAGGGCAGGGGGGTGGTGCTATCAGTAGGCTCTCAGTTCTGGAGTTCCAGGACTAAACAAGACCAGGTTCCACTCTCTGACCCTAGGACCCTGGGACTTTATAATAACTTCCTTCCTTTGGTTTTCCATTAAAATGTTTTAAAATAGGCTTTTATTACTTGCAACCAAAGATAATTTACTGAGATGTGGGTAAAGACTCCGATGCTTTTTTCTCTATCCCTTTATCATTCTATTTCTTCCTCTGAAAATATTCTTTATGATATTATCTGAAATGCTCAAATTCTATCCATCTTTCAAGGCCAGCCCTAAATACAACCTAACCAAAAAAGAGTCTGTCTCTGCCTTCTCTGAAATTCTGCATATAGCATCATTCCTGTGTTTGACACATGTACATCAGAGTTATTCATGTACTTCCCTTATCCTTCCTTTAAATCACTTTCTCTCTATATACCTCAATTTCCTTGTTCTTAAAATGAATGAGTGAATGAGATCAGTGGTTGTCAGGCTGGATCCTACACAGCCCCAGGTTTTGCAGGTTGCACAAGAAACCACTTTTGGGAATAGAAAAGTGAGTTGCCCCAAGAAAGCAGTGTTCAGCCTCCCAACCTTACTTTAACCAGAGTTACTCTGTTTTCATACATTTCATATATTGTCAGTCTGGGTAAGGCTTTATTGAGAAAAGGAATCCAGCACTAGTCAAATTTGAAAACCCTGAATTAGCTAATCTATAGAGCTCCAAGAATCTAGTAATAGCAGTAAAAAAAAAAATAATGAAAACAACTAAAATTTTACTGAACTAGACACTGTTCAGAACATTCTATGACTATCAACATTTAATCATCACAATGATCACGTGAGATAGATATTCTTTATCTCATTTTAAAATGAGGACCCGAATTATATAAATTACAAGTGGTAGAGACAGGATTTGAGGCTGGGAAACACAGATTCAGATCTGAGTTCATAACCACGTAATCTTGTCTTTCAAGCTCCTCTAGGGTGAATACCATGGCTTTTTATTTAAAAAAAAAAAAAAAAAAACTCACAGCACAGTACTTGGGCTCATAGTCACTTAATAGTGCTTGCTGAATGAATAAATGCTTGAATGAACAAAGGAAGTCTATCTTGGATTCCATAGAAACTGAGACATGAACTTGAACTTTCTAGGCCTTTGGCTGCCTCCAGGTAGTAAGTCTAGCCAAACAGAACCATTTTATAACTTAGTCCTTTTCAACACCATCTCCCTAAAAAGCAAAGGACTTCCTTGAAGCCAGGAAGAAACTTCTCTTAGGTATAGTTTAATTTGTAGCTCTGGCCAGTACTATCAGCTTGATGGGCTGTGGACCCACACTTTACCACGTTTGCTACTTCAACTCATAATCAGTATATTCTATTCCTTTTATATCAGGGTTTCTCAGCCTTCTCACTGTTGATATTTTGGGCCAGATAACTCTTTATTGTGTGGAGATGCCTTGTGCATTGCAGGATGTTTAGAGCACTCAACCTCTACCCACTAGATGCCAGTAACAAACCCCACCACTGTCAACTGTGACAACCAAAAATGTCTCCAGACATTGGCAAATGTCAGGGGGGTTGGGGAGAGCATAAAATAGTCCATCACTGAGAATCCCTGCTTTACATGAAGTAGCTTTTGCAGAAACACTGGGGAAAAAATTAAGACAGAGAAAAACAAATAATGAGTAATCATACTTAGAATATAAATGCTTGTTCCCTTTCATCCTTGGAAACTTCTTATGTTTCATCCTCCACTCTCAAAATTCTCCTTAAACTAGGCTGTCCAGAGAACCAGATATCCATCCTGTTGACACCCTCAGTCGAGAGTACTGGTGATAAATATCTTAGAGTTATGAGAACTACGTGGTGACCACAAATTGCTTGAAAGTTTATGAACAATCCCAGAATGAATGTAACAAAGGAAATATTCAGAACCTCACAAAATAAAGAGAATAAATTGATCACCTTGAAGAAACCTCAGGATAATAAAATATCTCCCAACTTAATAAAATATTCTCTTAGTTTCAACCTCTTGATACAGCCAACACTTATTAAGCATCTACTATAGAGCAGGAAATGCACTAGGCACTTTTCCATACCTTATCCCATTTGATTTTCCTAACAATATGATGAGAAAGGCCTTATTGGTTTTACAGAGGGGCTCAGAGGGGTAAAATGACTTGCCCAAAGTTATGAAGCTAGTCAGTGATATCAAAACTTGAATCTAGAACAACCGCTAGCTCCAACTCCAGTGCTTTCTCCATTCCTGTATTGCAGTAAATCTACAAGAAAAATAGTTGTCACAATGAATGGAGAGTCAAGAAGGTAACAGAAAATCTTTTTACTTGTACTTTACACACAGATAAGAGACAAAAGGACATATTCCAAACTGTTAACAACGGTCATCCGTGGAAAACAAGTTTATCCGTTTTTCTTTTTCTTTGTGATTTTATGCATTTTCTACATTGTTTGTCCTAAATATATATTACCTATGTAATAAAAATAATAACCCATCTCCAATGACAAAAATAACTGATTGACGTTTCAACATTTAATGCCAGTTTTAAATGAACCATGATCACTAGTTCTCTCTTATGGGACTGTCAAAAATAAAGGAGTTTGATAATACGCAGCTTAGTAAGGATGTGGGAAAACGAGTTGTCTCAGACACTGATAGCAGAAACTTAAGTTGGTACAGGTTCTAAGACAGCAATCTGGCAAGATCTACCATAACAAGAAATGCATATGCTCTTTCTCCTAGCAATTTGACTTCTAAGAATTTATCCCACATATGCAATTTACAAAAACATATGTTCAAAGATATTTACTACTTATCAATAGAGGAGCTGGGACAGTGGGATTAGTCATTAGAGAAAATGAGGTATATCTCTAGGTACTAATGTGGAAAGTTATCCAAGACATAGTTAAGTAAAAACCAGGTTATATCACAGCATATATAAAAGGAGTCCAGGACATACAGGTATATATTATATATGAATGTGTGCATATGCTGTGTGGTGTGCAGGAATCACCTGATGTCTATGTGGTTGCATATAAGCTTGCATATGCATAGAAAATTCTGTATATACAAAAAACATTTATATTAATTATATGTAGAGAGTAGGACTAAAAGCTGGAGAGAAAGAAAGTGGACTTTTATTTTCATTTTCATACAACTCTCTGAATTTTGTTTTGTTTAAATTTTTTTCATGAATACGCATCACTGCTATAAGCAAAAACAGGGTTTTGCTTTGTTTTGGGTTTTTAAGATAGTAGAAGCCCAGTGCTCACGCAATGGCTTGAAAACAAAGCAACATATGAAACAGAACTGTCTTCTGTTACAACTGCAAAACAGGACAGTGTGTGAAAGGCTCACAGGCTTTGTGTACCAGTAAGAGGCATAATGGAGACAGTTATTTCCTGGCACACTCAGAGACAAAGGCAGCTCCCACCCTGTTAGGGGGAATTAATGGCTGGATTTTAAGACCAGTAATTAAAGTAAACTCCTGCTATACTTTTCAAGGTATACTAAGCTAATTTCTCTGGCAGTTAAAACCCAATTTTCCCCATTCGATCCCTACAGCTTATCTCCTCCTGAAGTGGCTGATACTTCTTAGTTATAGGGTGCTCAAGATCTCAACTATTCTCCTTTGCAATCTCTGTCACTCTCCAATATGTCAGAGGACCTGGGCCATGCTGCTGGCTTAGCTGTGTATCAGCTCATTGAATTTAACAGAGCTTCTTATCTCTAAAACATTTTGTTGATGTCACCTACGTCACTGGATAACTGTAAGAACTAAATATGATAGGATATAAAAAAGCATGTTGCCAAAACTAAGATGCTATGAAAATGTTAGTTCACTTGAACTTGGGGGGAAAAAAAAGGCTGACTATGAATGTTGAACAGTACAGTTGCTGACTTCATCCATGCTATATAAATCTTGCCTACAATTTGGAGTACCTATGAAGCCACCTCCAATTTTTTTCTCAGTGCAAGCAGCCAAAATGTTCTCTTTAAAATACAACTCATCTGCCCAACTTCAAATTATACTACAAAGCAACAATAATCAAAACAGCATGGTATTGGCAGAGAAACAGACACACGGACCAGTGGAACAGAATCGAGAGTCCAGAAGTAAACCCATTATTATAGGCAAATAATTTTCGACAAAAGAGCCAAAAACATACAATGGAGAAAGGAAAGCCTCTTTAATAAACAGTGTTGGAAAAACTGGAAAGCCACCTGTAAAAGAATGAAACTAGACTGTTGTCTAGCACCGCACACCAAAATTAGTTTAAAATGGATTAAGAACCTGAATATAAGACCTGAAACAATAAATTGCATAGAAAAAAACATAGGAACTAAAATTATGGGCCTTAGACTTAAAGAGGATTTTATGAATTTGACCTCAAAGGCAAGGGAAGTAAAAGCAAAAATAAATTAAAGGAACTACATCAAATTAAAAAGCTCTGCACAGCAAAAGAAACCATCAACAAGGTAAAGAGACAACTATCTGAATGGGAAAATATATTTTCAAGCCTTCGATAAGGGCCTAATATCCAAAATATATAAAGAACTCACACAACGCAATAACAACAAAAAAGCAATCCAATTAAAAAATGGGCAGAGGACCTGAACAGACACTTCTCCCAATAAGACATACAAATGGCCAACAAACATATGAAAAGATGCTCAACATCACTAGCTATTAGGGAAATACAAATCAAAACCACAATGAAATATCATCTCGCACCTGTTAAAATGGCTATAATCAACAGGACAAGTAATAACAAATGTTGGAGAGGATGTGGAGAAAAAAGAACCCTCATACACTGCTGGTGGGACTGCAAATTGGTACAACCACTATGGAAAACAGTATGGAGGTTCCTCAAAAAACTAAGAATTGATCTACCATGTGATCCAGCAGTCCCTCTACTGGGTATTTATCCTAAAGACTTGAAAACAAATATCCAAAAAGATATTTACACACCAGTGTTCATAGCAGCATTATTCACAGTGGCCAGGACATGGAAGCAACTGATGATTGGATAAAGAAGCTGTGGTACATATATACAATGGAATATTCCTCAGCCATAAGAAGAGATGAAATATTGCCATTTGCGACAACACGGATGGACCTCGAGATAATCACGCAAAGCAAAATAAACTAGACAGAAAAAGTTGAAAATCACATGATATCCTTATATGTGGGATATAAACTTAAAGGCAACAAACAGACTCATGGACATGGACAATAGACCAGTGGTTGCCAGAGAGTAGTGGGGGAGGGGGGAAGCAGATGGGATAAAGGGGTCAAATATTAACTATGGGCAGTGAACGCACAATGCAATATGTATACATATGCCTTACTGTTGAATTGTACACCTGAAACTTACTGGATTTCGTTAGCCAATGTCACCAAAAGATATTAATTTAAAAAAACAACACAACTCAGACTTCCTTTGTTGTCATTCTCTCAAGTTCACTAAGTGTCAGATACACCAGTTAGCTACTCCTTTCTGCAAAGCTTTCCCCCTCTTCCAGGCCTTTGCACATTTACTGTATCTAGTACTCAAAATGCTTGCTCTACAACTAGCTCTTTTTTTTTTTCTGTCTACTTCTGTTTCTTCAGGTGTCAGCACAAATTTTAACTCCACCAGCACCCTGAATTATTCTCTCCTCACTTTAGCCTCTGATAGCATTTAGCATACCATATACTCCCTTATCTTTATTTATTGGTTTATGGTATGTCTTCCACACTATAATATAAGCTCATAAGTGCTGAGGTCTTATTTGTCTCATCCTCCGCTGTATCCTGGTGCCTAGAACAGAGCTAGCACATAGTAGAAGGTCAGGAGGCATTTGTGCAAAGGAGAGAATAAAATTATTCACTGCAAAATGCTTTCATCTACGTTCTCACATTTCACCTCACTTGTGAAACAGGCAGGGTCAGTATGATTTTTCTCATTTGAATTACTGGCCCTAGGTCACAATTTGTAAATGACAAAGCCAGAGTTTATATCTGGGGTTTCTTACTCATGGTTCTCCAATACCCCCAATGCTCAATATGATCTGAAAATTGGACTTGGAACAGTTGAAAATGAGCAATTTATCAAGGCTTCAGCAAAAGGGAGGGGAAGAGAAAGATCTGCTTTCCTACAGGGGTGAGATAGGGGAGGCGAGGAGGGGGAAATGGTGAGCTATAGTCTTGCACACCCTAGTTGTGAATTAGTAAGTAAAATTCTTTCCTTCATTTGAATGAAATGCAGCCACCTCTGGGACGGAAGCTTATGAAACCTCTCATCACAAAGTCTCTCGACGTGGAAACTTTGCTAATTGAAAAAGTTAAGTGAAATTTTAGGTAGGTCAGATACAGTTATTCAAATTGGAAAGTGACAACAGTGTTGACACCTATTAGACCATATGCAGCAGGCTGGGATCTAAGTCATACACACACCCACACACAACCCCCAAAACCACAGTCCTCCATACACCTTCCTATGGCATGGAGCTGCAAGTCTCCCAAATATGCTGACTCACTGGCAGGGGAGGAGAGAAGACCCACACAGGAAAGGGCAAAAGGAAAGAGAAGAAAGGAGCTGAAGAGTAGCAGAGACAGAGGAGGAGAGACAGGAAGTTGAAGATGGAAGAGAAAGAGAGGAGAGGAGGACTGCAGAAGAGGGAGAAAGTGACAAGAAGAATAAAGGGCAGGGAGAAATGAGAAATGTTCTCCTGCTAAGATTTTGCTGCAATGCTCAAGTGGCCAAATGCTGGTGTAAGGCAGTCCTGGGGTCAGGGTATTTTTTCAGGCACTTGTCTGTTTCCATAGAGACCGAGAATTCTTGCGTCAATAATCATCTTCCAAATTTCTCCAGTGTTTGAGCTTTCTTCCTGTGCCTCTATCACCAGGCAAAGAACCAGAGGCTTGCCCAGTGAGAACGGGCACAGGGCAGGCTGGCTAACCTATACCATCCTGGCCACCCTATACCATCCTGGCCTCTGGCCTCAGGCCTGGACTCAGCCCAGGGCCACAGAGCTTCAGTTCTAGCATTTCCACTGATTACCTTACCCCTCTGCAAGGCAAAAAACAGGCCCTGCTCCTGCCTCCCACCCTCTCCACAGCGCTCCTCTGAAGATCTGTACAGCCTAACGGGCAGCCTATCAAAAACCTGAAAGCCTGGTGAAACCTTGTGCTAAACTGATAGTATATTCATCTCTTCCACAGTGTGCTCATAGTGCATTTCTGCGGTGCAGAAAACCAGTTGGTCACATTTTCCACTTCTGGCCAACACTGGAAATACTCCCTCCTCTCCTGTTTTCAAGTGCCCATTCCCCTATTTAAAAAAAAAAAAAAAAAATTATGTTTTGATTGCATTGGTATGAAGATGAATTCCTATTACCCTCACTTTTTTTTTAAATTCTGTTTTTTAAAAGAAGTTAAAATTAAAACATTTTCGTGGGCCTTAAAATTAGTGTGGTCCCTAGGTACTATGCCTATTGGACAAGTCAGCCCCGCCTTCTCTCCCTCCTCCCCAAAATCTTCAGCACCCTCCCACTCCTACAGGATACAGTCCAACCTCTGCAACAGGCTCACCCTGACCTGGGTTCAATCTCTCTGCCTGGCGCCATCCACTACAGCACTTCCCATCCACATGGGCTCCAGTTTCTAGGCCTAAAGGCAGTTCTGTCAACACACCATGCAAGATGATGCCACCATGCCTTAGCCCTCAGCCCTCAGCCCCAAACAATTTTCCTTTCCTCCTCCACCTACCAACTTCTAGCTCAAACATCACTTTCCACTGTGGCCTTCCTTAGTCCTCCTGGTTGAAATTATGGCTCCTTCTTCTGCACCCCCGTACCACTTTACATATCTATTATTGTCACACTTATTCACCCTGTCAGTTGTCAAATATACCCAATTCTAACGTGCACTTCTTTCATGGCATTACATTTCTAGAATCAAGAAGTGGCTTACAACATACGGCAGACAAACTCACCAACTACCAGGTAGAGCACTACTCTGCAATGCACCAACAGTAATTTTCTGCACATGCAAACCCAGCACTGCACAGAAGGCACTGGGTCATCTGATTGCTCCCTTGGTGAGATTATTCACATTGTTAACACCACACAGTTGAATTTTAATTTTGATATCTACTATCTTTAAAGATTATGCTTTATGCATTATTGAAATAAAAAGATATTTCAGATCTAGACTATGGCAGGTAAAGCAATTAAAGGTAGTAGAAACTGCCTGATCTCTTGGCACATGTCATAATACTTTTTAATTCTTTGGACCGTGACGGACTCACTCCTCAGACATTGAGCTATTCTGTCAAAAGCTTCCAAGTAAATTTCAAGAGATGTTGTTTAATATACAATACAACAACTACAATTTAGTTTTTTCCTGAGTTACAAGTTTTGCCCATAAGAAAATGCACACCTAAACTCCAGGATTCTTCAATCCACCTCAAAATTATAGATTCTTTCCAAAAAGAATTCAGGATGGTGAGTACAGGTTATAAAAAGTAGTAAGTCACCACAAAGCTAATATACAACTGCGATAGCCAAAGGTGATACAAAGAACTTTTAATATTAAACCTGAAAATAGCTAAGAGTCAAACTTTGTGATAATGATGAAGAAACACACAGATCTACAGATAAAAGTCATCTAGTGTTAGTCTATAAAAAACTTGTATACATTTAGTGTTTCTTTTTTTCTGCTGAAAAAAGTAACCTGGATGATGAATCATACAACAGATTGCATTTTTTGGTCAAGAAAGCAGTCTTTTGGTAAGCTAATTATTTCTTAACATTTCCTTAGTAGAAAACTCTGGGGGGTCTGGGACTATGTATTAATCATCTTTCTCTCCCCTCTAGTGTCCTTGCATATGAAATATGCTCATTATTGAATTGGTCTAGCTTTTTGCAAAGTTTTCTCTCTTTCAAGTCTCTTTCCAGCCTCATTTCTGTTTAAATCTAGTTGTATGATTATTTTTAGGTTTGGATGGCCATATTTCATTATAAATGCCCTTTTTAAAAATTCAAAATCTGTTCACATTTTCATTGATTCAATGAGTATTTATCAAGCTCCTAATAAATACCAAGCAGTGACAGGAACACAAAGGTGAATAAGACACAGCTTTGCTCTGAACTTTACTTACAGTCTAGAGGGAGAGACAGGCCAGACAACATATCACAACTCAATGTGATTACGGCTAAGACAGGGACATAGGGGCTGCCAGAAGGGCATGGAGAATGGCCATCTCATGCAACCTACAGCTTTTAAGAATAGTGAAGCTGGTCCTAAAGAATAAGTAGGAGATAACCCGGAAAAGTGGACATCTAAATGGCTATGGGAATTGCTGGCCTAAGATGAAGGGAACGGTGTTTGCAAAAGCATCATAGAGATGGAGTCGGGGGAGGGGACCTACCAGTGAAGAAAGAACAAGAATTTCTGTTGGGCTGGCTTATAGAAAACCCAGAATGGACTTCTGATGTCCAGTTAAGAATATCCTGGACTTTAATCCTGAGAGCAGTAGGGACTCATTTTATTGAAGCCATTGTTTCATAAATTTCTAAAACTGTGCCAATTATATTCTCTTAGTGTCGCATCAGAATTTAATCAGTCTTATTCAATACTGATTTTTCTCTGTTTCCCTCATTTCCAGCATTTTTAAATGCTTTATGTTATATTTAATTCCACAGAGATGTTTGTCTCATTGGATAAGATTCAAAGTGAAAAACAACTGTACTCATTTGTTATCTATCTCAGACACTCCTATTTCTCTTTACCTCAGGAAAAGAAGCAAATAAAAATATTCACTACTAAATTCTTTGCTTGCAATCTTATGGGCATTTCTCTATGACATTTTATTCAATGAGTAGAGCCTGTGATAAACTCAGGCTTAACCTCTCTGTGCATGGTTTATTCAACTAAAAGAGGAAAGTAACTATCATCTACCTTAAAGAATTCTTATGCAGATTAAATAAGACACTATATGTACAATGTTTAGCACAATGTCAGATTGTAATCACTAAAATGTATCTATTTTTATTACTAAGTGTTATTAAACAATGTATATATATATAAATGTACATGGTTACAACTTTGAATTTGCACTTTATTATAATTTTAATCTTATACACACACACATACATAACTACACACACTTTCGATAAGGGTTATATCTGAGGCAAGAGCCTAAGAATCAGGGAGGGAAGAGGGTACATTTTTATATTTTTCATTGTATTCCTTTCTGTAATCTTTAATTCTTTTTTTACAACAAGCATGGAAAACTTGTATAATAAAACTAATGTTAAAAAAAACTTGTTATATAAAGTAAAAAAAAATTCTGAAAGCTTAGGACAATTATATGAAAATCAATTTATGTAGGAAAAAAAGGTGAAGAACCTGGGTTTGGTTAGCCTAGAAGAGAAGAAAACTGGGCTAAGAGAAAAGAACTGGGCTAAGAGGAGAAACAGGATTTGTTCTCCAATTTACAAAGGGTTGCCACGTGGACAAAAGATTGGATTGATTTTGTATCTAGAGGACTGAAAGGCTGATTTTACCTAAATAAAAGAAAGAACTGTGCACCAACGAGAACAGTCCAAAGGTACTGCCTCAGAAGGTGGAGATAGCTCCATTACAGATGGTGTACATCACAGGCTACCTGGCCATCTTTCAGCAGCTTGGTTCAAAGGATTCCCCTTCTAAGTCTATAAAACCTGGCAGTCACCAAGCATTTGAAATTTGGCAGAGGGGCATCCTTAAATGGTTACCCAGAAACATTCATATTTTAGCCACACATTAGAAAAGTTAGATAAATCAACTTTGCCTTTAAGCTACAAGACCCTTACGGGGGCAGGTATTCCTAAGTAAGTAGTATTAGTACATATATGCTTATATTTCAGTGATGTATGAAGTTATCCAAATACAAATTTCATAATGTGAAACCCAGATTCATAATGTGGATGCTGTGCTTAAACACTACCTAGAATAGTATTTGTTAAAGATAATTTTTGTTTCCAATCAGATTTATATTAAACAGGAAAGTATTTTAGCACTCTTCATTATCCTTATGCTTTTAATTGGACTACTTTTTATGGCTTGTCACTATGAACTTAATAAGTAAAGCCTAATGGTGGAATACCTTAGTGACTCAAGACTAGGAGTTCTGCTTGTGTGGATTCTACTTTCTATGGAAGATAAAATGCACACAAGAGAATTGGGATAGCTGCAGTGTCATTTGAGATATGAGAGAAGCGCTTCTGAATGGCAGTCTTTCCTAGCAAATAATTCAAATGAAGAGAAAGTGAGCCAGAACAGGTAGAGAGCTCTGCAAGATATATCCAGCTAGGGGCTGATTCTACCATTTGAGAGTCTGGTGACTTAGCAAGTCATTACACTTCTCTGAACATCTGTCACTCTTTCATCTAAAAACAGAGGGGAAAATAAAAGTAGATAATACTGCTTCCATTTCAACAATCAGTTGATATTATGCCTACAAACAAAGACAGTTTAGTTCAATGGGAAAAAATTTAGACCTTAAAGTCAGAGACCTGAATCTGGCTGTCACTAAGTAACTCTTTTTTACCTTGAGCAAGTCGCCTGCCATCTCTAAGAATAAGTGTCTTCATTTGATTGGAAGGGCATAGACAGTAATGTGAAGAAAAATTACAAATATCTTCTCTCGTTGTTTTAAGCCTCAAACTAAATAAAGCCCTATTATGATTCTCCTTTTATAATGGGGAACAGGCTTAAACATTTTCTAGGTTTTACAGCTAGTAACAATAGTGCAGAGGTTTGATCCCAAATCCCTAGGCACAGACATATGCTGCTTACTCTAACTAATAGAATTCTGAGGAAATGAAATAAGATTAGTGTTCAAGTGTTCTATCTATTATAAATAGCTATACACACATAGGTATTTTTAGGACTAAGCTTTAAATTCTCTAGAGGGACCATGGCACATTTTTCAATTCATAAACATTTCTGTAAGAGCAAAAGTCCCATGAACCACCTATCCTATTCGGCATGTCACAGTACAATCAGTTGAATGAATAGGCATGCTTTAGAAATGATCCATGAGTTTAATTAAAAATCTTAAACAAATGGATACATTTACGCTACACAAGGCCACTCTTTGAGAATCTTAGAAGAACTATAATTAGACAAGATAAATACAGTTGCACCAGTCAATGAAACTTGCTACCCTATAAAAGAAATGCCACTCTCAGGGCCCAATCCCTCATTCAAACCAAACAAACAACATACATCCTCACCAGCTGCATTCTCAAGTGCAAATATCCATCAAAATAGTCATAAGATACACAGTACTGCCACAACAAAGCTACAACATTCCTCTAACTGGAAAGGGAAGTGGGGGGGACTCCTACAACCTCTTCATATAGTGCTAGTTTGATAAAGTTGAAGATTCAACTCCTAGCGATAGCACTTTAGAGATAACAATATTTTTAATAAGAATGCTTTCCCACTACAATAGTTTATCAAAGCGATTCATTGTTCTTCTTTAAACCCATCGAAAAACTCTGACAGGGAAAAGGAGAATCTTCAAAAACCCAGGATTTACCATAGGCTGCTCTGTGTTTGAGTTACTACCCCTATATTAAATGACCGCCTCCTAGAAATCAGTTTCCCACAGTGCCCAGCACAGTGCCTGGCATATAACAAGGTCAGGAAATATGTGCTAAATTTATTCTAGAAAGTGACATTCTTTTAAAAATTCTAATTCTTAAAAATCCCTAGGAAAGATGAAAATACACAAAATTTAATATTTCTTTCATTTCCCTGAAGTGGACTCCTCTACATTCATTTGGAAACTGTTTGTTTTCATTTCAGTTATTTGCTTACATGCCCACTATGTTCCAAAAACAATTACAGTGGCATCATTTGGGGTATATGAATCTTAGGATTTAAAGGAGATCACATCTAGTCAAAAATGGTTTGGACTTTGATATATCACAGATTTCAAAAACCATAAATCAAATAACCGCGTACAACATCAAAACCAATGCCCCTGAAGTCATTAGTCCTATTTTAGCTTTAATCTAAAATGGTACTGAGAGAACATCCCACCAATACCTTATTTAACTTCACTAAGAGCTCGCATGGGTAAAATTCATTTTCAGGCCAGGACACTTGAACATCTGTGGACGATATTTCATCTCACATATGGATGAAGAAAATACAAAATGGTAGCCCAGGGAGAGCCATTACACAATTAGCAGAAGCAAGCATTTGCTTGCAAAGTACAGGAATTAAATTCAGTTTACTTTCATTACTTCCCAAACAGCTCAACATGAATCTTTCCTCTGGAGTCCTCAGATGTCCAATATTGAAGTTATCAATGTAGAACAAACCAGTGAGCACTCTAATTGTGAATTATCTCTGTGTAAACAATCCTCAGATCCTGGTTCCTTGAAAAGGTAAGCAAACAGCTATAATACTCCTGGTCTAACATGAATATGTTAAATACTGTTTTGCTATGGAAATCGCTAAAAAAGCATTTTCAAGAAAGAAATCCAACTTGCTAAAACAGTTCCAAGCCCAGATACAAAAGTTTAGAGGCATTTCCATTTTCCTTGCATGTAAAGTTTTATGAAATATTAATACATTCAATGCAAAAGGATAAAGACAAATAAGATCAAAGCCAACAACAGATGAAATAACTTTCATTGTGCAAATCATAAAAGCTGTGTAAAAGGGCTCTAGATCCCAGGTAAAAACTGCTCAAGAGACAGCATTAACCCTAGCAGACAGCAAAGTTGAGAAGAGGCAGAGCTTGACACAATTCCAAGTAACATCAGCATTACGAGAATAATTGGAATAAATACTGTCTTGCAGGCTTCAAAAACAATCAACGCACTTGCTCCTTCACCTCTCCGCCTCTTCTGAAGCTGGGTAGTGAAAGCAGCTGCCTCTCCCCGCCCTCCTTCCCAGCCGCTCTTCGTGCCATCCCCTCCCCGCTCTTGTCCACCCCTCCCCTCTCCGCCCCCAGCTGGTGTATTCACCAGCCTAACGAGATTAAGAGGTGCTCGCTAGGGTCACTGGGCCTCCGGACTGATCTAACGTTTCCTAGCTCCCTGGACTAGAGAAATTAGAGACGCGACATCCTGGTAGTATTAGATGCCTTCGCCTCTATCCTGGCCTCTCCCTGGCTAGGGCTAGGGTGGGAGCGCCTTGGCTGGGGTGGGCGCCTCGGGTTTGTAAACTGGGCCGCATCTGGAGGGCCGCGCGCAGTTCAGCCCCGTGCTCCCCGCCAGCAGGGCTACCTGAGCTGTCCATGGTGCTGGCGCGGTCCAGAGGCTGCCGGGCGGGACTCCGCGCCGCCGCCCCGACATTCACTCTCTGTTTCACGCCACCCGCGCCACTCCCCGCACTTAAGTCCCCGTTACTGTCCACCAGCTGCAAGGATTCATAACCATCGTTGCTGGTCTTTTTCCGGTAGCTCCCGAGGAGGCTCATGGGCAAGCCCAAAGAGGAAAAAAATCAACCTGAGAGACGAATCGGGGAGGTGGAGGGTGGAAAAGGCTAAGGGAGAAATTTAAAGAAAAAAAAAAAAATCAGGTGCCCGACATGACGCAAAGAGAAGGGAAGAAGGGAACGGGCACCGTAGAGGAGCTTTATGGGGCGCGGCAAAGCCACCGCCCTGGGCAGAGCGCGGCTCTGGGCACCGAGCGCACGGGAGGGAGAGAAGGAAAGAGGGAGGGTGAGAAGGTGGGAGGGGGCGAGCCGGCGGGTGCGCGCGTTCTGGTGCCGCCGCCCCGGAGCCGCCTGCCCTGCCGAGCTCCAGGCTTCGGGCCAGCCACCCTCTGGCTGAGGAGTGCCCGGAAGCAATCCTATAGGTGTCGCCGCGTCTCCCTGCCGCGCAGGGCAGCTCCAAGCGTGGCTGGCCCACGGGGAGGGAAAAAAAGAGAGGGAGTAGGGAAAGGAGATTCTCCGAGAGGTGGGCTGAAGGAGGAAAAGGGGGCGGGGTGGGAGGGGGAGGGGACTACTACGACCCTGTTAGAGGGTGTTTTTGTGTGTGAGGTAAAGAAGAAAGGGGCTGGGTGTCTACGACTAGTAAGCTTCGGGATGAGGGGCTTTCTTGGTAAGATCCGGACACGCCCATTTCGTATAACTTGGCCTATATTTACTGGAAGATTCAGCAAGTCAAAGCCACCCCGACGGTTACTATCCTAGAGGGCTGACTTGTAACTCAATGGAACAGGAGGGGGTGGGGCGGGGGAAAAACGCGTGTTAAGCCAGGGTATATGTACGTAGGATAGAAAGAAACAGCAGTATTTTGCACATTTCCCATAATGGAGATGATCCCTAAAAAGCTGGCTATTCTGACGCTAGGAGGCAACTAGGGTCTATTCCACCTACTGAGCATATGTAACTGTTTAGTAGCTATTTGTTGAAAGAATAAATTGGGGAAAGAGATGAAGAGCAAGGTGAAATCAGGTGCAATTTCACATCTGACATCATTTACCTTGGGACCTGGCAAAAGGACCAAACCACTCAGCTGGCTTGAGGAGATGGTTGAGAAGCAAGTAAAACAAGGATTTTCTTTCCCTCGCCCTTTTTTCTTTCATAATTTTGGGCAAAGAAAGCGGTTACTCATTATCAGAGGAGAATTTATCACGAAGGTAATGAAGTTCAATGGTCAGGTCCCCCTTTTTACAGAAGCCCCTTTCAAGTCTGTGTACATAATTTTACACTTGTGATTTCCTATTCTTAAAGAGGACCCCAACATTATATAAGTATCAAGCCTTATAAAACTTGGATACAACTCTAAGTCCCAAAATGTAATTACCAAATGTTCATTTTCACTTGAAATAAGACTGCAGAAGTACCCCTCATTCTCATCATTTTAAGTAGAGGCCAGGTAAAAATCTTGGTCTAAAATGATACTTTTCCCTACTAGGACTTGGAATGACTGAGAAGCTTGAATCAAAAGTCATCTGACAGAGTTTCATCACCAAAACAAGAAAAAGGCACATGTGTAAAATTTGCTTAAGGCAATACACAAAGCCAGCTTTGCCGCCTTCTCACTTTTCATAGCTTCCTCTTGCTGTTATGATTCTGATCGTCTAAGGACACAAAATCAAACTATAGCATCAAAGAGACTTCAGTCCAAATTATTTGGGATCCAAAGAGTTTCCTAGAAGCTCCAGCTCTACTTAGGTCTACATAAAATAAATTAATTGGATTGAGACAATGACATTTCCTGTTCAAAGATCACTCAAACACAAATTCTTGTAGGAAGAGGGTGAATCAGTAGAGGCCAAGTGTGCTATCTTCTAGATCACACCAGGGCCTCTGGGAAGACCTAATTCCCTGGCCAGTTGCCTTCCTAACTGCACCTGAACCACAAATCACAGTTAATGTTCATTTATAACATCAAACAACTTGAGCGGGGTTGGTTAAAATTGTAATAAAATTTTAAACAAATTTTTTACTTTCAACTTTCCAAATTTGTTAGGTTGAGCTCTTTTACTTACTTGACAAGAGCAATACTCTGTCTGCAAAGTCTAGCAAATAAATATTTTAATTCATTACTAACCCACAGAGTATATACCTAGTGTCCACCATGTGATTTGACAAATTTTGGACTTAAAATCAATGGATTAAGAGAATTTAGAGAAGACACTTTTGAAAAGTAAAAATTATTTTCAAAAAGAACACTCTCAGCTATTTTTGCTCAACTGTTTTCAGAGTTTCAGACATATTGCTGGAAGAAATTTAGATGAAACATATGCCTTTGTATTTTTAGATATCTATTTCCCCAGTTTGCAAATTTAAAGAAAAACATGAATGGGCTAGAAGGACCATTTTATTTTTTTTATCTTTGCTCTTAATTTAACAAATAAAATCATTCAGA
>NW_011888932.1:3608613-3617416 GCF_000151845.1 Pteropus vampyrus | reverse complement strand
ATATTCACTATTATTGTTCTATTTTTATATGGATGTCACTTTTTTAAAAATGTAATTTCCTATCAGTAAAATCAGGCTAAAATCTGCCCTGCCCACTTAAGAGATTTGTTATCATTATGATTGTATGGTAATATAAAAGCATTGTGTAAAATGTGAAGTGATCATTCTGCCTTGAGTCTTTAGATATTGTCATGCATATCTTTCCCATTAGATTTTGGACTCCTCGAGGACAAAAATCCATGTTTTGTGTTTGTGTCTGTAACCCCCATGATACTCAAAAGAGCACTTCATACTCAGTAGAGATTTAGTAAATATCTACTAAACAAACAAACAAATAAAAATGTATTTGCATCACCTGGTCTAGTAATTTTTTTTGAAACTGCATGTTGTGGTCGACTGGTGGACTGTAAAATAAACTTAGCAATTCATGACCACTATTTTAATAAAAATGAAATATGTCAGAAAGCATCAGTCTGGGGCACATACCAAGATACTGTTTCTTGAAATATTGTTTTGGATTTGTGTGGTGAATGTGTATGTTTCTACTCAATAATGATATAAATGTATTTCTCACTATGGGTCCCAGTATTAAATGTTTAGATGTCTACATACGGCAGAACCTACAGTACTGAGAGGTCTTACTATTTCCAATTGTGAATGTCTTATACACTATGACATTTGAATTCACTTGGATAATTGGACAACAAAGAATTCTGGCTAACCAGACCGTAAATAGGGGCAGAGCTTCTGCTCTGTTCTCTCTGTTGAAAAATGTATTATGATCGGGTTTCTAAAATGCACTTCTTCAGTTTTCTGCTTTAGCTAATATAAATCAATGAACAGTATTGAAACTTTCTTTGGCAACATGCCTCAGGTACATAATTCAGACAGTATCTCCTTCCTAAATAAGGCCTGTGGTTACAGTTGGTACAAGGCACCCAAAATGAGACCAACAGGCCATATCTGGCCCCCAGACATGTTTTGTTCATTCTGTACTTTTTTATTTTAGCTTAGATGCCTTCACAGAAGGTAAACAGGCTCCAGTTTAAGTGCCACAGATCATTGCTTCCCAGTGTATGATACCCAGCCTGTCGCATTCATTCCCACTATCCATTGGCCTTGCAGGCATTTGAATTTGAGACCTGCCATGTAGTGGCAAAGCCAGAGGAGTAACAAAAGCAAGACAAAAGACAAAAGCCACATCTTTAGGTCACGGTCCAGAAGAATGAGCAATAGGCTGGGAATCCTCTCCTGATTCTATTATTAATCAGCTGAGTGGCCTTGATAATTATTCTCTTTCTAACAAATTTGAAAGTGTTAAATTACAGGATCTTCCCATCCTTCTCAAAACTTAGTTGTCATTTTCCTCTTCCTCCTACAAATGAAGCCCAGAGGGAAAAACTATGACCATTTAGGTATTCCAGTAGCTAAGTCCCAATTAATCAAGGTTTTCCTATAGAATGCACACATAAATAGTGGCAGCTGTCAAGAGTTACACATAGAGCAATACACAAGAGAGAAAAGAAGTATGCTGAAAAAAATTGACTGAGCTAGTAATATTTAACAGAAGAAAATCTCAACTATTCCTACAATATTCCTGAGAAATGAAGTTGTCTGCTCCTGGTGTCTGACGGAGGGCTAGGTTTCCCAGAAGATAGGACAAATGTTCCAAGAAGAATATATATTTTAAGATAGCTCAATACCCTGAAATCTGTGCCTCCTTGAAGCTCTAGTGGTAACAAAAATAACTGCCATTGCCTACTTATCATTTGCCAGGTACCTTAACTACCTTAACTCTCACTTTTCCAACAACTTGCGAAGTTATTATCCTTACTTTGAGGCAGACTTGGAGAGGTTAAGTAACCTGCCCAAGCTCACACTATTAGCAAGCAGTTAGCTACAAACTCCCATCTTTCTGATCATGTGTTGGTTACTGCAACAGTCTAAAGAGCCGATTCCAGTGATCAAAGTGAAAGCTGAAGGATGTGTGGGTCTTTCCTTGTATCTGACCAAAAAATGGCCAGTGGAAAACGGTTTGGGCATCCCATGGGAATTGCTCTTGCTTTCCTACCTACATGGCATGTTCTGCTCAGTGAAACCTGGAAAGTTTGCAATTACTGTGGCTTCCCAATAGGCAGTCTTGTTCTATAACCACCTGGCTTAGAGAAATTTGTATGCTGTGCTCCTGAAAAGTAATACTTGGCTACTCTTTGGCCTAGTTTTAATCACTAGAAGGAAAAAAATATTTATTTTCATTAAAAGCAAGTTTCTAGCTTTAAAAAAAAAAGCTTGATCTCTATTGTGTTCACATATGTGTATGTGTATCAATATGTGTGCATACAAATAAAAAAAAGGCCTCAAGGCATGGTGGAAAATCACTAGCTTTGGAGGAAAAAAAAATACAACTGTTTGAGTTCTTGAACTGCCACAAGCAAGTTTTCAATTTTCTGTTTACCACTCATAGCTTCATTCCCTCTCTATAAAGTTGAGGAGACTACGCTTCCTCCCTCACAGAAGAATTAAATGAAATAAGGTTCATGAAAGCACATAATAAACACTAAAGCCTTATTCAAATACTGTATTTCATCAAATCTAAGAAATCATCCATTTTAAGTCACAGCATTAAAAAAAGAAAAATATACTACTAATAAAGTAGGATACACATGACATACTATCAATTTTAAGATGCTTCGAGATGGCATAAATGCTAATATATTTTAAAAACCGTTTTAGAATTGATGTAACAAGTTCTATTATTTGACTATCTGTTAGCCTAAGACTATTATTTGTCTATTTATAATTCAAGTATTTTGAGTAACTCTGGTAGGTAAAAACAATACTCATCATGTTTGCCAGGCCTAGCACAGTGCCAGCCAAGTAAGAGGTGTTCAGTAAGTATCTGCTAACTGATTGAAAATGCAAAAACTCATTGGGGAGGCCATCTTTGCTTGTAGAAAAATTTGCCATGGATTTCCTTAGTAAGTTCGTTTAATTCGCTGACATTCAACTTACCCTTGACTTTTCAAGGACAGGCTCATAGTATAACACCTACATTACCATTTCAAGAGTAACTCATGGAACCACTATCCCTTTCATGTGTCATCTTACAAGCAGGGAAGTGTCAGCTTCTAAAATGGACAAACCCTGACAGACCCCCCTGTGCTCAGTTGCTATCAATCTTGGGAAACACAGACTGAAAAATATTGCATAGTGAATAGTTTTCCAAAGTCAGATGCAAATCTACACTGAAGTGAAAGTTTCCCTAAATCCTGGATATTCCCATGTATGGCCCTGAGTTCATTATATATGATTTTATGCTCGAGATCCTTAAAATGTGGATGCTTATTCTCTGTTACCCCTTTGTGCCTAAAGGTTCTGAGCCCTGGAGCATTGATCCTCTACGATGGTGATGAGAAAGGCAGCAGTCACCCCGGATGCAGGCAGAGCCAATTCTTGGAGTGCTGAGTCTCCATGCAGTCTCCAAGGCAGCAAACCACTACTGCCTACTTGATCACATCTAACTAGAGGCAAGGGGCATTTCCTGAGCACTAAATTAAGTGCCTCAGTTTTTCATTATTTACTCATTTAAATATGAAAGATCTTTTGAGGATTACTATGCCTAAGTCATACCTGAGGAGACCAGAACTCTGAAATGCAACTGAGTGCAGACTAAGCAGGGATTGCTAGTGATCCCCAATATTCCTTTCCATCTTTCATGCTAACAGAAACCTTGATCTTTAGCTGGGGACATGGCCATACAGTATAAAGAATGTATTTCTCAGTCTTCATTCATGTCTTGAACCTGTCACATGCAAGTTTTCTATAATCTGCTAGGTATGTACATGGGACCAGTTGTGGTCATTGCAATATAAGAAGTGATATGTGCAATTTCTGGTATACATCCTTAAAAGGGAGGATGGGTGGTGTGTCCTTCAATTCCTTTTCCCTTTCTTTTGAGTAAAATATGGAGCTCCAGAAGGTATCTTAGACCATGAGGTGACCTTAAGGATGAAAAACTTTGAAAATGAAGCAATAGGATAGAAGAAACCTGAGTTCCAGAGAACCATGGCAGCGCTATACTGATTATGTCTAGACTTCTTAAAGGTGAGAGAAAAACTGTTTTTGTTTTAAGACATTATCATTCTGCTTTTTACTGTTATGTGCATCCAAACCTAACCCTAACTGGATACAAACTGCAAGCTAACCACTGGATTTCATTTATTTATTTACCACAACATTTACTGGTATTTACATAAAGTCTACATGGTCATGGACAAATTATATAACTTCTCTACAGCTCAGTTTCCTCATCTGTAAAACAGTGGCATCTATAGGGAAGCTATTAGAATTACATGATACTAAATATATAAATAGCTTAGCACAGTACCTGGCATGTGGAGTTCACTGTATGTTATCTATTTTGTTATTTCTTGTCATTGTCCTTCAACTGATACACACTTGAGTCCACTGTGCATAACTCCAAAGCCAGTGATCTCTCCACCTCACCCTGCCACCCAGAGACTGCCTTCCTGGCCAGACCCAGCCCAGGGCTGCAGAACCCTGTGTCATCAGTGAACTGCCTAGAAGATTCGCCTTTTCCGTGGGGTGTAATTCTTTCTTTGATCTGCCTAAATAATCCAGTGCAGTCTGGAACATTTTAAGCCATCAAAGTTGACCCAGAACTTAAAGCAAAGTTTCAGCATTTATGACATAGTGTTTCTGAGTCTACTTCAATATGGCCAAATGAAACAGAATGACTCTTGCTTCATTTGTGCTAAAAGCAAATAAAGAACTTGAGTAATAAGTTGTGGCTTCTTATATTATTATTTTATCTTTTTACTTTTTGTTACAGAAACTTTTGAAACATATACCAAATAGAGAAAATTATTTAATGGACCCCTCTGTACCCATCACTCAGCATCAACGATTATCAAGTCATGACCAATCATAGACAACTAACTACTTTTAAGTAAATTCTAGATTTCGTATCATTTCATCATTAAGTATCTCAGTATACAGCACTTTAATTTTTGTAAAATAACCATCAGATATCATCTATACTAGAAGCAAGACAAGGTGACATTAACCTGTCTGCTGAGAAGCTAAAGCTATCCACAGTTCCCTTTCTGGAGACTGTCAGAAAAACCTGCATAACTTTTCAGTTTCCTTATTTCCCAGTGGAAATGACATGTGGACCCATTCAACTTCCTGTCCCCACTCTTACCCACCCCCATCCCCTCTTCAAGCACTAGTTGTGATCCTAGGCCTTGCTCCCCAAGAGATCTGGAAATCAGCCTGGAATTAAGTATTTCCAGAATAGTAGAAATTTATGGAAAATTAAAGTCAGAAGGAGTTGTAAAGAGTAGAGTATCCCTTTCAATTTAGAGATAAGAAAATTGAGACAGAAAAGTGAGCAAATTGATTCACATTTGAGCTTTCTAAAATGCAGTTTCAATTATGAGACTCAGCTGCTTCAAAATTATTCATGGGTTTCCCATTGCCCTTCACATTCTAAGACCAGATATAACCCTTTAGAAACTCAGCCCTCACCACTTCCCCTTTCCCCATCCTGTCTCTAAGTCCAGACACAGAGCTTCTTTATGTTCCCCTGCCTGGCCAATTCCTGCTTGCCCTTCAGATCCCTGCATAGACAGCATTTCCCTAGGAAACCACCAAAGTACTCAAAACCAAATTAGATATAATTTTATATGGTCCCTAGAACATTGTACATCTTTTAACATAGCACTTACAACACACTACATTGAAATTTCCTGTTACATGTATGACTTTCCACACCAAATTGAGGGCCATGTTCGGTACCTAACTCCGTATCTAACACAGTGCAGATACCTGATAAATACTTGTTAAACAAATGAATGACTACTGCCACTGAGAAGAGCCTACAAAAGACAATTGGGAAACTGTTCTTTATACTACTTAGAACCCAATGAAAGTTAGTCATTTCATTTACAACTGTCTAAGGCCACAAAGCTACTATACACAAAGCTTCTCTGTGGTTGGAATTAGAGCTGCCATGGCCCAGCGGTGGGTACCGGAAACCACGTCGTTTTCACAGGACTGTTCCATTTAAAACCAGAGAGATCAAGCCTGAGTCCTTCCTTCCCTAGAGCACGGGTGACAGGCAGGAGTTGCAGGAACCACACTTTCTGACATGTGGAGATAAGTGATCTAAGAGAACAATGCTGCCAATGAGAGAGAAGTAAATTTGTGAGAGAAAATGTTTACATGCTAGACATTCAGGAGGCTGAAATGTACTCCTACCCCTCCCATGATTACAAGAGGCTCCTCTTTTCCAACTTCAAAGTGGGTCTCTGTTACTTTTAACCAACAGAAGCCTACCTAATACAGCACTTAGCATAATGCCTGAATCGCTGTGGCTCAAAGCACTGAAGTTATTATTATTTGCTCAGATAATTAAATTATCACTCTACCCTCTGCTTCCCTACTTCACATAAAGAAAAGTTAAGATGCCTAAATAAAAGCTTGCATTAGAAATTTAGTAAAAATAATAAGCTTCTTGATATCACTTAGAATCCCTATCCATTCAACTAAACCTTCTATATTTTCTCTGGCTCTAACATTTATGCTGTATGCTATATTCTACAGAGAACTTCTATGTAGCATAGCATTGTCCAATAGAAATATAATGCAAGCCACATATATGAGTCATATATGTAATTTTAAAATTTCTAGTAGCCACATTTTTAAGAAATAACAAACAAATGAATTAATTTAAATAATATATTTTATTTAATTCAGTGAGTACAAAACATTTCAACATGTAGTCAACAGAAACAAGTAACCATTGAGATACTTTATATATTTTTTTCATGCTAAGACTTCAAAATCCAGGGTTTATTTTACAATTCCAGCACCTCTCAATTTGGACAACCACATTTCAAGTGCTAAACAGCCACTTATAGCCTAGGGGCTACTATATTAGACAGCACAGATATGAAGCATGTCAACCTTCACAACAACTTAAAGAAAACTGAAGTTTTTATAATTCTAACTGATAAATTAAAAAAAAAGAAAAAAAGAAATTTGTTCACAGTCAACAGCTACTTGGTGCAAAGCCCAGGCTCAAACCTTGGTCGTTGGCCTCCAAATTTTATGCTCCTTATTATGCTGTCTGTACAATAAGAACTGAAGTTCAACGTAACCCGAACTACATCCAGATCTATCAAATAAATTAATGATGATGTGACCTCACCTATAAAATGAGAGGGTTGGACTGGTGGTCTCTAGGTACAAGGGCTGTATTTTCTGATTGATCACTCCAGACACAGAACTTGCCAATAGGACCAAGTAGCTCAAATAAGAACAAAATCTCCCAAAATCCATCCTTCTCTGTATCAATTGATTCATGAATGTAATTAATCTCTTCCTGTCACAAATGGAAGTGTCCTCTCCACCACACCTTCTTCTTTAACAAGCTATTATTTTGTTCATAGAATCAAATCCAAATCCTTGCAAATAAAATCGTTTGCTGAAATGGTTGGCAATGGTCTTCCATTGCCCTAACTTCAACATATGATCTAGTCCAGTAAAAATGTTTTTTTAAGCAACAGGTAAAAAGGGAGGGCACACGGCCTCATCCATTGCCAAAGTCCCAGTTCTCCCATCATTTACAGCAGAGAAACTGCCCTTTCTAAGTAGTCACAGTTGACAGGTTAGGCTTTCAAAAGAAAAATGGGCATTGCTGGTCTATCTTAATAATTGTAATTCTCTCTAGATGGATCATTTCCTACAAAACTCGTTGTTTTTTCTTTGCAACAGCAAATGAATTCTTTGTTTGGTGGCAGGATATCAATCCTGTAAATTAACAAGAAACCTGCTTTTTAGTCAAGATAACAGTGTGAAAATGCTTAGTTAACACAGTGCCTGGAACACAGCAATTATGTTGGTTTCCTTTGCATCATAGAGTAAACGATGCTTTCAAGGAATATGTAAAGCCTGAGAAAAACTAAAATATAATGTTAACAGAACACATATCTGATTCTAAAATCTGAATCAAAAAATAAATAAGTAGAAGAAACAAAATCTGAATCATATTCTTTATAAAAAGAAAAAGAAAAAGTCTACCTCTACAGGTACCTAGATAAAATAATGAAAGGAAATACACCAACATATTGACAATGATTATCTGCTGACAGTCCTAATAGGAATGATTTAAAGGATGTTTATTTTTGTATGTTTTGAAAGACTTTGCAAAAATGGCTGCCATCATTCTCTCCCCACCTTCTAAACCCATTCCTTGTTAACCACAACACTCTGCGATATTACTTTACATTACCTCTCACCAAGAGGTAGAGTCTACTTCCTCAGTCCTTGAATCTGGGCTAGCATGTAATTTGCTTTGAAGAATAGAGGGTGTTGTGGACTGAATGCCTACCCCGCAAAATTCATGTTAGAGTCCTAAATTTCAATGTGATGATGGTATTCAGAGATGGGGACTTTGGGAGATAATTAGGTTTAAATGAGGTCATAAAGGTAGAACTCACCATGATGGGATTAATGTCCTTATAAGAAGAGGAATAGTGACCAGAGCTCTCTCTCTCCCTGTCATATGAGGACAGCAAGAAGGTAGCCTTCTACACACCAGCAAGAGGGCTGTCACCAGGAATTGAATCTTCTAGCATCTTGATCTTGGACTTTCCAGACTCCAGGACTGTGAGAGGTAAATGTCTGTGGTTTAAACCACCCAGTTTATGGTATGAACTAAGACAAAGAGATTGTATCAGTTCTGATCTTAGGCCCAAGAGACCTTTTGGACTTGTGC
>NW_011888932.1:3606201-3608563 GCF_000151845.1 Pteropus vampyrus | reverse complement strand
ACTACTGCCACTGAGAAGAGCCTACAAAAGACAATTGGGAAACTGTTCTTTATACTACTTAGAACCCAATGAAAGTTAGTCATTTCATTTACAACAGTCTAAGGCCACAAAGCTACTATACAGGGGACTGGTTTTCTGACCAGTCCATATCAGAGCTCTCAGCATTCCATTACACTGCTTGATATAAATTCAGCCAATAAAGTTGTCACTTACTGCCATTTTCCTATGCAAATAAAACCACTTCTACTCAGTTAAGGAAAACGCACAGACTTGTAGCCTTTTGAAATCATGATAGTTTGAAATTTTTGACTTTTTGACCTGAATAGGAAGTTCACACACTCCAGATCATTTTTCTGAAAGACTTACAGATCATCGGTTTTAAAGAATATTTCCTTTGGGCCAGATATCGTTTATGAATAATGGAAGGTGACATTTTCATCTTTGCCTCAGAAATCACTATGCTCATGTGCTGTATAGAAAACCATGTGTTGGTGAAAAATGAGATGCAGAAGTGTTCAAAAGAAGGTGTCAGATCACAAATTACAAAAACAAAATGCCCAAGTAGTGCTAAGTAGGTTTTAAGCTCATTACTATAAAGATAATTATGGTAGAGATATTATATGGCCTTTAAATCTTTGGCTGCAAGACTGGAGAGCATAGTAGTGTTGATTTTCTATTCAAGAAAGATTTACCAGGTGTTACTGTTGGACCAGTTTCTTTACCTTCATTCCTGTCATAAGTTTCAATGGGAAGCAATCAGGTGGGGAGAAAAATTGCAAATTGCTAATTCAGTAAAACCCAAGTCAACACAAACCCAATTTACTAGAACTCTCTCAGTCCAGTGGTTAAGAACATGGGACTTTGGAGATAGACAGACCTGGACTTCCAGCCTGAATGTTTGAACTTTGGCAAAACATGTAATTTATTTGAGCCTGACTTTCCTCATTTGTAAACTGGGGTATTACACCCACAGAATAGCTATACTTACTAAATTAGCTAGAGTAGGTGTCGTGTACATTTATTCTCTTATTAGCCAAAAGCAGCACACCCTCTCATGGGAAATCCTCCTTCTCTGTGGTTGGAATTAGAGCTGCCATGGCCCAGCGGTGGGTACCGGAAACCACGTCGTTTTCACAGGACTGTTCCATTTAAAACCAGAGAGATCAAGCCTGAGTCCTTCCTTCCCTAGAGCACGGATGACAGGCAGGAGTTGCAGGAACCACACTTTCTGACATGTGGAGATAAGCGATCTAAGAGAACAATGCTGCCAATGAGAGAGAAGTAAATTTGTGAGAGAAAACGTTTACATGCTAGACATTCAGGAGGCTGAAATGTACTCCTACCCCTCCCATGATTACAAGAGGCTCCTCTTTTCCAACTTCAAAGTGGGTCTCTGTTACTTTTAACCAACAGAAGCCTACCTAATACAGCACTTAGCATAATGCCTGAATCGCTGTGGCTCAAAGCACTGAAGTTATTATTATTTGCTCAGATAATTAAATTATCACTCTACCCTCTGCTTCCCTACTTCACATAAAGAAAAGTTAAGATGCCTAAATAAAAGCTTGCATTAGAAATTTAGTAAAAATAATAAGCTTCTTGATATCACTTAGAATCCCTATCCATTCAACTAAACCTTCTATATTTTCTCTGGCTCTAACATTTATGCTGTATGCTATATTCTACAGAGAACTTCTATGTAGCATAGCATTGTCCAATAGAAATATAATGCAAGCCACATATATGAGTCATATATGTAATTTTAAAATTTCTAGTAGCCACATTTTTAAGAAATAACAAACAAATGAATTAATTTAAATAATATATTTTATTTAATTCAGTGAGTACAAAACATTTCAACATGTAGTCAACAGAAACAAGTAACCATTGAGATACTTTATATATTTTTTTCATGCTAAGACTTCAAAATCCAGGGTTTATTTTACAATTCCAGCACCTCTCAATTTGGACAACCACATTTCAAGTGCTAAACAGCCACTTATAGCCTAGGGGCTACTATATTAGACAGCACAGATATGAAGCATGTCAACCTTCACAACAACTTAAAGAAAACTGAAGTTTTTATAATTCTAACTGATAAATTAAAAAAAAAGAAAAAAAGAAATTTGTTCACAGTCAACAGCTACTTGGTGCAAAGCCCAGGCTCAAACCTTGGTCGTTGGCCTCCAAATTTTATGCTCCTTATTATGCTGTCTGTACAATAAGAACTGAAGTTCAACGTAACCCGAACTACATCCAGATCTATCAAATAAATTAATGATGATGTGACCTCACCTATAAAATGAGAGGGTTGGACTGGTGGTCTCTAGGTACAAGGGCTGTATTTTCTGATTGATCACTC
>NW_011888932.1:3571737-3606151 GCF_000151845.1 Pteropus vampyrus | reverse complement strand
AGACCACATGGAGGAGCTGACCCAGTCATCCCAGACATGCGACTGAGGCTCACTGACAACAGCAGATGTTGGCCCAGAGCAGAAGAACTGCCTAGCTGAGCCCACGTACTGACCTGCAGAATTTTGAGCTGAATAAACGTATATTATTTTAAGTCACTAAGTTTTGGGGTAATTTGTTATGCAGCAAACCTAATGGATACATATATGTTTTCCAGAGATTCTTCTATGAAAAGCATGAAATTAATTTAAAAAAACAAAAAACAAAAAAATCAAATCTCATTTGCAAATAAGAAAGGGAGAGAGAAAGGAGAAAGACAAAACACAGATTTGAGTTCAAATCCCGGCTCCACCATCCAGTAACTGTGTTAGCCAAGTTATACAAAACATATTGAACTTTTCTAGTATTGCCTACCTTGTAGAGTTGCTTCTGAAATCAAAGGTGATGATATTTACAGCATGCTGCAGAGTAGCTTAATGGGCACTCAGGACATTCCAGATCCCTTCTTTACCTTCTCTTCCTTTATATTCCCAATAATGTCTGTATTTTATGGAAATAGTTCAGCTTTATACTACTCAAGCATGCAATGCTATAGTTGACTTTTTATTCTTAATTTACTTTCATCTCCTTCCCCAGAGAGAGTAAGCCAAGTTGCTCAAAATCCATTTAATGATGTCTTCATGTACCTTTAGCTTTAGAGAAAATGTTAAATAAATGAATACTTTAACTTCATTAACAGCCAACTTTTCCCTGAACATTTTATGAAAGTTTCAAACATGCCAAAAAGTTGAAAGAATTTCATACAATAAATAACCATATATCTAATACCTAGAGTCAACAATTGAGAACATTTTACCACTTTGCTTTATCTAAATAGTTGAGGTTTTTTCCTTTTTTGCAGAACTTACTGAAAATGAATTGAAACATCATATTTACCTCTCAATTCTTCATCATGCACGTCCTAATAAATGAACTTCTCCTACACAACCACAAGTTAATAATTCCCTAATGTCATCTAACATCTAGTTTACATTCAAATACCTCCGATTGTTCCAAAAATGTCTTTTATAATAGCTCATTTTTTAATAATAGTTCACATTTAAATAGACATGATGCTCACAATACTTTGAAGTAGTTATTATTATCCCATTTATAGTTGAAAAAATTAAGTTGAGAATGCTAATTTGCCTTGCCAGGTAAAGAGTTGTGAGAAAGTCATTATTTAAACTTATTTAGTGTTCAACTGTTTTTCACTAGATACGCCTGACATGTGAATATTTAAATGCATTTAATATTTTTAAAATCAATACACTTAAAAATAATAAAGTTTTTATAAGAAAACATAAAACAATGTCTTATGACATTGGGGCAAGCAAAGATTTCTTAAACCGTATCCAAAAAGTAATAACTATAAGCAAAAATTAATAAAGTGTACTATATTAAAGAATTTCTGATCATAAAAAGACATCATTAAGAGACTGAAAAAAATTGGGGGAATACATATATCCACAGGATTCATATTCAGAATATGTAATTAAATATCTTCAAATCAATAAGAAAAAGGCAGACAACCCAATAGAAAATTTGGCAAAAGTGAATCCGGCCTTTCATAAAAAAACTACCTACAAATGGCTAATAAACTCCTGGAAAGGTGTTTAATCTCAGATTCATCATGGAAATTCAAATTAAAACCACAGTGATATATCACTACACACCAAGCAGAACGTGTAACATTTAAAAGACTGACAGTATCAAACATCGATAAAGATGTGGAGCAACTAGACATCTCATACACAGCTGACAGAAGTAAAACTCTGTACACTCACTTTGTAAAACTGGCAGTATCTGCTAAAGCACAATGTACACATCTACTACGATCTAGTAATTTCACTCAGTATATAACCAGCAGAAATATGTACACATGTGCACCAAAAGACACATAAGAAAATGTTCATAGCAGTGCTTTATGTGAAATACGGAAACTGGAAATTACTCAAATGTCTGTGAAAATGAAAATGAAAAAAAAGTGGTTTATTCACTCGATGGAATACTATATAGCAATGAGAATGAATAAACTCCCACTGCCACACAAACATAGCACAGGGCAAAAGAAACTAGAAGAAAGGCTTGTACTATACTGAATAATTCCATTTACACAAAATTCAAAACCAAACAAAATTAATCTTGGATTAGTTTAGTGTTACAGCAAGGATGAGACGATGAGGGCTTCTGCCTTGCTAGTAATGTCTTATTACTTGATTTAGATGCTAGTTTCACAAGTGTACTAACTTAATAAAAGTTAATCAACCTGTACACTTAGAAGTTGTGTGTACTTTCCCATATACTTAATTTAAAAGTCTGCTTAAAATGTAATATTATCAGGGCATAATCACACTCACAAATCTATATTAAAGAATTCTGAAACCAACATTTACCAGTTCATCTCCTGAGAAGACTCTAAATATGCCTATTTGTGTAATGTTCTTACTTTTATACAGTGACGATTTGGCCTTTTCCCAGTGCTGTCATTAGTTATAAATTTCTCATGACTTTTCCTTCAAACTCTTTTTTTTTCCTTTTGGAAAAGCTTCATTAGAAGGGAGAATACACTTCCAGACATGGAAGCAGGCCTGAACAAGAGAAGAGTGGCTCAAAAGGCCTCCTTCAAACTTTTTAACTCTTTATTATGAACTCAGAGGAAACTAGCAACAAATTGTGGATGATAAAAACAGAATCAAGAAAACTGAGAGCTAAGCTAGCAAACTGAGTTACAAAACAGAATCCCCTAAGGACTTAGGATTTGACAGCCTGCCAATCTCTGAGTGATGTAGTAAGAGGCAAAGGCAGTTAGACACCCTAGTGGATTCCCCTCCCTCACCTCATGCAGCTGGGCAAGTGCCTTTTCCCGACTCCAGCAGACAACTAGAAGACTAGGTTTATTCTGTGGAGAGAGCATCAAGAGGCTCAGTGGACAGGGGAACACCAGGCACAGTTTTAGGCTGAGGTATCAAAATAAATGTTGACGTTCTGAATGCTAGAACCCCCAGCAGTCATCTGATGTGCTTCATCTCTTAAAAGAGATAAAATGGCAGTGCAAAAGCAGGCAGGCACATGAGGAAATACTTATTTTTCATCCAAACTCTAAAGCTTAATAAAATAAGCCTATTCCCCAAAGAACTAAAAAGATAAAACAAAATACACTGTAATCAGGCATAAGTAACCATTACTCAAGAGTTACTGAGGTAGGATCTTTAAAGAAGGAAGTAAGATAGTGATGTCAAAATGAACTACAACAGTATCACATTATTCCACTGATTCATGGACCTATAATCTCAATTTTTAAATATTTTCCATGTAAGCTCATCATCTCCTCCATGTTTTTACATTGCAGTCTCTCATTTACCTGCAATTTTTTGAAAGAGCTTTTAATTTCTTTTAAGATCATTTGCCAGCAAATCTCCATTATAAATATATGATTTTAAGTGCACTAGTGTATCTAGCATTGTAATACATATGGTACTTACACTCTATCCCAACCTTTCATTCACTCAAAAATTCATCCATTCACTCATTGATTTAGGCATTTTCACATTAGACACGAATACCTGAAAGATAATGTTTCAAAACATAATTTCAGTTGGGTACTAACTCTCACTATGTGGCAGTTTCTACTTTTATATAAAGAGTCAAAGCAGCATAGAGAACATAAGTTGTGGAGTCAAAGAAACCTATGATAGATCCACCACCTACTAGCTCTCTGACTTTAAGTAGATTATTTCCTGAATCTGATCTTAAGTGCCTTCATCAATAAAATGGGAATATTAATACCTACCTCTCAGGGTTATTGCTAGTTTTAAATGAGATAAAATATGCAAAGCACTTAGCATAATGTTAGCATGCAGTAAAAGGCAAGTCAGCAGCAACTTGTTTTTTAAATATATCAATAACCTACTTTCTTTTTTCATGTATTAAAATTATAAATTTATTAAATGTAAAATTTATTAAAATTTTTAAATTTATTTTAATTAGTTTCAAGTATACAGTACATTGGTTAAACATCTAATTGCCCCAACTGCTCCCTCTCTCCCCCGACCCTCCACCTAGCTAATGTATTAATGCTAACTGCATTCGCTATTCCGTGCTCCCCATCCCCATGACCATCCATTAGCTACTAATTTGTACTTCTTTAAAACTTCACCCCATTCTCCCAGCTCTCCAACCTCCCACCCCATCCACCACTAAATCGTCCACTATATTTGTGAGTCTGTTTTTGATTAGTTTGTTCTTTTTATTCCTTAGATTCCACATAGAAGTGAAATCATATAGTGTTTATTTTTCTCTGATTTAAATACCTTCTAGGTCCATCAGAGCAATATCTTTTTCCATCCCCTTCCTTTTAGTCTGTGTGTTTCTTTTAATCTGAAGTGAGTCTTTTGTATTTTTTCTTCTTAAAGAAGTCCCTCCAACATTTCCTGTATTACTGGCTTGGTGGTGATAAATTCCTTTAGCTTATTTTTGTTTGGGAAGCTCTTTATCTGTCCTTCAACTCTAAATTATAGTTTTGCTGGATAAAGTATCCTTGGTTGTAGATCCTGGGTCTTCATCCTGTCGAATATTTCTTGCCAAGCCCTTCTGTCCTGCATAGTTTCTTTTGAGAAATCAGCTGCCAGTCTTATGGGTTTTCCTTATAAGTAACTATGTTTTTCTCTTTTTGCTTTTAATAGTCTTTCTTTGTATTTTACCTTTGGCATTTTAATTATGATGTGTCTTGGTGTGGGCCTCTTTGGATCCCTGATTTTTTTAATTCTCTGAGCTTCCTGGAGTTTTATGTCCATTTCCTTTATCAGGGAAGTTTTCCATCATTATTTCTTCAAACAGCTGTTCAACATCTTGATTTTCTTCAGGTACATCGATCAAATGAATATTTGGACCCTTAATAGTGTCCCATATGCTCTTTAAATTATTTTCTTAGTCTTGGTGTCTTATCTCTTGCCATTCTGCTTGTGTGTCCTTGGCTTTCCCATCCTCTACATAGGGCATTTGATCCTTTTCTTTATTCACTTTGTTTATTCCTTTGTCTATTCCATTAACTATACCTCTCATCTCAGATAATGTGTTCTTCATTTCAGACTGGTTCCCTTCTATAATTTCTATTTCCATTTTTATGTTTTTTAATCTCTTTGTTGAAGTTCTCTACACTTCCCAAAAGTTCACTGAGCATCTTTATAACCAGTGTTTTAAACTCTGCATCTGTTAGATTACTTGACTCCATTATATCTGGATCTCTGTTCTGTTCTCTCATATGGCTTCCGCTTGTCTTCCCATTTTGGCTGCCTTTCCATGTCTGTTTCTAGGTACTAAGCAAAGCTCTTAAGTCTCCCACTCTTATTAGTGTGGATTTGTGAAGTAGGTGTCTGTCCAGTGGCACAGTACTGAGAGGGGTTCAGCTGCTGGCCAAACTTATCCCAAGCATCTGCCCCTCCGGAGCCCCCTGTTAAGATTCAGCAAGCAATCCACAGATGCTGTGCTTATAGTTGCATCAAAAGGCCTCACCAGAAACCGAGGCCAGCTGCCTCCAGTGTGAGTCTAGGTGATGCTCAGCAAGGAGTTTCTGACTCGCTGAGGATGTACCTAGATGTGGCTTGCATGGGGCCAAGAGCTGGGAGAGGTGGGGTTTCAGGGAATCCTCTGGGCAGAGCAACCTCTGTTATCCAGTTTGATGATGTCACGGCTATGGCAGCACCGTGTTTGATGCACTGGAAACAGGGAGGGCTCAACAGGGAACAATGGACACTGTCAGCACTTCTATACAGAGTGACTCTTGCCTCAGCCTTCACTCCTTGTAAGTCCTGGTGCCCCTGTGCACAGTCGAATCAGCACTGGTGCTCAGAGCAAACAGGTCCGTCACTGCAAAAATCCAGTTGCAGACGCGGCCCCTTTAAGAGGCTTTTGCTGCTGCCACTGCCGCTGTCTCTGTCTCAGCCGCTCAAGACCAGCAGCCCCGCATCCTCACCCCGTCCTACCTTCTGCCGTTGCAGGGTGCTTTCTTGGATTTCTCCTTAGTTGTATGGCTTGTTCCTCTAGATTGCAGGCAATTTTTCCTTGCCGCTGCTCCTTGTTTCTGTCACAACTTTGATTTGGTCGCCAGAGGGATGAACAGAGCCTCTATCAACTACACCATTTTTTTCGGTCCACCCCTACTTCCTATATCTAAGATTTTTAATTTATATGCATCGCCTCATTAGAGTTATATCAAGACCAGCACCTTCCTTCCATCATTTCTGTTGTAGTTTTTTTACATTTATGAAACAAGATGAAAGAGATGGTCCACAGACTTTTCAGTTCTAAGCAGTAATCTGTAAATGATCAGAAAAAACAAAAACAGATGACCACTGTTCTATGTGAGTTGGAATTTTGCTATTCGAATGGCTAATGCAGAGTACTACATTAACTAATAAAATGAAAATTAGGTTCTGGTTGTATGAGAGAAGAATATAGTTTCACTTGGCACATGTTGCTGATCCCCTTAAGTTGCAGGGAATGAGGGATCTATTAAATTCTTCCATAAATGTATCCTGTGCATCAACTTTGTGATGGGCCTGGTTACAATGTGAAATGACCGACTCAAGGTGAGTCAGTGACTGGACTGTAAGTTGGAAAATTTCAGACCTGCTAACTTCTAAAACAATAGGTTTGTCATTCTACCTGGCTACCTCATTTTTTTATAATCTAAAATAATCTTCCAATCTACTGAAATTTCCTTTTTTGAAAAAATAAGAAAAAGTATTCTATTTTTACCCTCTCCACTGTATCATTTATTTACCCTAGAATGTCAATTTTCCTCCTAAATAAAAAATATATTTTCCTGTTAAAAGTAGAGTCTGAATGATTAAAAACACCAGCTTCTAAATCTCCTTCTAATAAACGAAGGGCCAGTTATTCTTATGAAATATTATGAATTTAGTAATATTTTGCAGACATTAAAAATGTGAAAAGTCAGCAGTCAGGTTAAGCGAAAAAAAATTATTTCAACAAAGAACATATATAGATATAGAAAGATATCACAGAAAGGTGATACACTCAAATTTTAACAGCAATTATCTTTAATGAATGGAATAATAGATGATTTTTACAGTTTTCTGTGTGCTTTTCTGAATTTCTATAATTCTGTTTTGGGAACATACATACTTTTTAATGACATTGTATTGAGTACCCACTATGTGTCAGATACTATGCTAGGTACTTTTTATGTATTATTTCTAATCTCACAACAATCCTATGAGTGGGGTATTATTATTCCAATTTTGAAAATGAGGAAACTGGGGTTCAGAGAGTTAGGAAACTTGTCCACCTTGTTAAATTTAAGAGGAGGAATACAAATATGGCTCCCTTGCCTTCCCTTCTCCTCCTTTTTCCCTCTCTCCTTCCCTCCTTTTCTTTTTTTCCTTTTTTTTCTTTCCTCCCTCCATTTTATAGTATGTATTGAGGACCTATGGTATGCCAGAATTTAACCTAGTACTTAAAAGTATGGAAAGTGACACGAAAGAGAAAACACAAGATGCTCTGGGGATGTATCTTCAGCAGAACATAGGGAGGGGACTTGGAGTCAGAGAAAGCCTTGCAGAGGAAGCTACTATTTGAAAAAGAGTAGAACTGAGCCAGGCACAGAGAAGGAGAAAATTTATTCCAGGCAGAAAGAACAGAATGTTGAGAACTCAAAATCTACCCCTTGAGGAAGTAAAACGAATCCAGGATGACTTAATGACACACTATCAATTCCAAGCTAAGCTATATATGTATGTATCCATGTACATGAACATGCATGTACATGTGTATCTGTGTATGCATGTGTGTATGTATTTATATATAAATACATATAAAATACCCTCACCACATTTTCAGTAGGCCAAGTCCCGTAGAGCAGGAAGGAGGTAAGGAGTAGGTATCTCCCATTGTCGCTTTCTCCTTACCATCACCACCGCACCCCAATTAAAGCAAGCCGCTCCCCTGCTGCCCCTTTTTATTGGAGCCCACTCTTTTTAATACTGATTTCCAGATTTTCCCGTTTAACTCACAACAGCAGGAGTCACAGCTGGGTTCAATCTCTACACCAACACCCCCACCCCAGTTTGGAAAAAGTATTCTAAATTTAAATTATGTAGCACCAAACTAAAAATGGCTTAGAAGGAGAAATAAACATACCTTGTGCTGGGCTCTTGTTAGATTTCACAGGCACGAATCACCCCTTTTTTTCTAAGCATATGTAGTCAAATGATTCTTAGGTGATAAAATAACCACCTCCAAGTTCACATGAGAAAAAAGTGTCTGTTTTTAAATGACCATGGAAGAGGTTGAAGAGGACAGAAAAGGAGTAGGGAGTTAAGTGATGACTCATGCAAGATGCATTTGGGGTTCTGAGAATGTCACCCAGCTCTAAAGTTAGTACATGCTGGATTTTTCTTCATCCCATTTCTGAATCAACCAGTGAGAAAAGTTAGACAAAAACAGATAAATCAGAAGCACCAGTCCCTATTAGATGAGACACTTTCCCAACCTCCAAGTAATTTCCCCTTTCCAAACTTCATGAGTTTCCTCATCCCTAATCATTTTAGGGTTTGGAGGCTGAACTTGACCAGTGGTCCTCAAGCTTTTTTGTCCTTGGCACTTTTTGTATTTAACAATAAAATGTTAAGTTCTTTTTAAAATTTTCAATGAAATGTAATAGACATACTGAAAAGTGACCAAATCATGTGTTAGCTCAATGAATTTTCACATACCGAATGTACCTAAAAAAACCAGCAGCCAGATCAAGTAACAGAACATTACTTACCAGCACTGGAGTAGGGAAACACATCCATCCAAAAAGACTGAAAAATAGGTCCTAGTTTGTTTGTTTGATTTTAATAGAAAATGTGGGGTATTTCCACAATTGGGTAATGCACCAATCAACTGGTCACCCTTCAGTCTTATGTCACAGTTGAGTAGAGCTATTTATTGCCCTGACCTAACTCCTAGAACTATCCTAGTATATATGCGATAAGGATAGAGAGTCTAGTGCATGAGCGCTCAAAAAATATGAGATGTATGAATAAATGAACTGAACTTGCATTTCAGAAATTGAAGACATGGACAGTGACATAAAGCTCATGGGTGTAACTATGGGTGCAAGCACAATACATAATCCTGCATCCTTGGAAGGATGTTGAAAAAAATACCTACTCATATATAGTAAAAGGTTGGGTAAAAGCTATGGTATCAAGTTTTCTAGAACATTTTGTAACTCAGTCATTCATATTTTGTAAACTTTAGAATGAGAAACTTGAGAGGTGAGAGTTGACAATTCCAAATTATAAAAAAATACAAAAGTATTAAACATTTGGATGAAAGGCCAGACTCGGGAAAATGAAAAAGTCTTTTAGTATACATATTCTCTGGAACAAAGCAACATAAATTTGCCAGCATTTCAGAGAAAATATGAGAAAAGAAGATACTGGCAAGCTTTGAATAAGCAAAGAACAGTAACTAGAAATCAACTGTACATACACCCCTTATTATTTACATAAGATGTTTAAAATGTCATTGGTATCTTAGATTTTTTATTCTGTTTTTATTTTTTAACACAGTCCACATTAAAATACACACACACACACACACACACACACACACACACACACACAAGGTCTCACCCAACTGTCAGTTATGAGACAGTGGATTGTAGCAAATTAACAGTTCTGCTGAGGGCAATTAGAAAAACCAGATAGAATCCAAAAATATCTGTTTGAAGTACTAGGAGACCTACTGATTTGTCAGGATTTGAGAAGCCAGATCTTAGAGAGATGAGAGGCTCATGGATATAAGCCTATCTTCCTGAAAGCCCATTTCCCCCCACAGAGTGTTTGACAATTCTTGGCATGGAGCAAGAAGTTGAGAAGCCAGGCAGAGGGCAGCCACTAAGAGACAGAACTTTTAATACTCAAGGGGCTGCAGAGACAAAAAGTGGAATTCAGAACTGAAAAGGTACATCTTAGAGGGATTTAGAAAAGTGAGTCTGACATGTGCTTTCTCCTTGAAGTATTGCTAACAGAGTTGCACAGAACAAGGGGCACAGAAGCCAAGGAGAAGGCGATAAGGAAGAAAAATAAACATTTTGCAGAGTGGAGTTTTCAGCAAACTCACAGTTGTAGGAAGACAAAAACTGGACATTAGGACCTGCCAAGGGAAAACATGCCAGGCTCTCAGTCAGTACTCCTCCGGGCCTAGGATTAGGGAAACCCAGAAGCAAGCCAAACCTTAAAAGTCTGCAAAATGGTCTAAATTACAGTGCTTGATTGGATTTTAGTGACCTACTTTCTATGATGGCAAAAAGTGAGGTAAATACTCTCAGAAGGGAGATGACATCATCCAGAGCATCTTCATACACAGTGTTGGACATTTAATGAAAGACTGCCAGGCACAAGAAGAAAGGGGACCAAGAAGAAAAACAAAAATATAAACTGACAAGTGACCCGCACATTGGCATTATTAAACATGGCCTTTAAAATGACTATGCTTAATATATTTGCGGAAATAATTGACAAGATGGAATATCTATTTTTTTATATAATCTAACAAAAATTCTAAGGACCAAATTGAAACAATAAACTTTCTGCAGCAAAAAAAGAAAAGTCTAAAACTGAAAAATACAAAACAAAATCAAGAAATTAACAGATTGTGTAATAATAAATTAGGAACAGCAAAGGGAGCTGATGAGCCCTAAGAAAGCAAAAAATAATCAAACTGAAACAGAAAAAAGGACTAAAAGTGCAGAAAATAAAGTAAATATGTGAGGTAGGGTAAAAGTTCTAACGTAAAGAGTCCCAGAAAGGCAGGAACAGAGCAGAAATAATATTTGGAAAATACTAAAATTATCTAAAATATGTTCTCTAACCATAATAAAAGTAATAAGCTAGAAATCAATCGCAAAAAGATAACTAGAAACCCCCCAACTGCTTAAAAACTAAGAAGTACATTTCTATATGACACCATGGTTCAAAAAATAATTACAACGGAAATTATAGAGTATTTTAAACTAAATGATAATAAGAATATGACAAAACAAAACTTGCAGAATGCAGCTAAAGCTATGGTTAGAGGAAAATTTATAGCCTTGAATGAAAATATTTGTTAAACAAAACCAAAAATCAAAGACATAAGCTTCCATTTCAAGAAACTAAAAAAATTTTAGAAAATTAGAACCAAAGAGTATAAAAGTAAATAATAAAGATAAAAGTAGGAACGCAAGAGATAGAAAACAAATATATAATAAAAAAATCAAAACAAAATCAAGTCAAAAAAGCTAGCTATTTAAAAGGATTACTAAAATTCATAAAACCTTGGCAATATACATCAAAAAACTGAGATTTACCAGTATAAAAAAGAAATGTCAACATCAGGAATGAAAAATAGGAAGAAGACCATATAAAGTATATACGTTAAAAAGATCATAAGAGAATATAAAGAAAAACTTATAACAATAAATTTGCAAATTAAGATGAATAAACAAATTCCTAAAAAAAAAAAAAAACTCAAGTTACTAAAACACAAAAAATAGAAAAGTGGAATAAATCCATTCCCATTAAAATAAATGAATCCATATTTCAAAACTTCCCACAACAAAATTTCCAAGCTCAAATGTTTTCTATAGCAAATTAACTCTTCCAGACATTTAAAGAATAATTCCAATCTTATAAAACTCTTTCGGGGAATAGAAAAAGTGGAAATATTTTCTAACTTGTTCTGTAAGTTCAGCAAAACCTTGATGTTAAAACTGGGCAAAGGCACCACAACAATAAAAAATTATAGGTTAATCTCTTTTGTAAACAAAGAGATTCCTCAAAATAAAAATTAGCAAGTCAAATGCAGCAATATAAAAAGAAGATAACATATAATAACTAAGCTGAGTTTATTCTAGAAATGCAAGGTTGGTTTAACACTCAAAAACCAATGTAATTCATCATATTAACAGAGTAAAATAAAGCAATCAAGGATCATCACAATACAGATAAATAGTTGGTAAAACTCAGCACCTGTCCATGATAAAAGCAGCACAATAGGGATAGAACTTCCTTACTCTGATTAAAAAAAAAAAAAAAAAAAAGAAGAGTCTATATAAGTCTTACATCAAATATTGTACTCAATGATGAAAGATCAATAGCTTTTCCCCTAAGATGAGGAATCAAGGTAAGGATACTCAGTCACCACTTCTATTCAACATTGTGAGAAAGAGCTTAGTGCAATAAGACAAGGGATTTGAAAGGAAGAAATAAAATTGTCAGTATTCACAGGAAACCAACTACTTCCACAGTAAACCGCTCCCTAAAATCTAAAAACTATTAAAATCAATAAGTGAATTTATCAAAGTCATTGAAATAAGGTCAACAAATAAAAATCAACTATATTTTTATATCCTAGTATCGAAAAATTAGAAAATGAAAATTTTAAGTGCCAGGTACAGTAGCAATAAAAAAAATAATTACCGGTGACGACATTTTTTTAGATTATTTATAGTTCTACATCCCAGTATTTCTTCCTTTAATGAGGGCAATTTATGTTCAGCTCAATCTCATTGTTGTAGATGGTTCTAATTTTTTAAAGAATCAGAAATATAGAGTTGAATATAAAAATTCCAAAAGTTTTAATGTTGGCTTAAATTCTTTTAAAATATTAAGGAAGCCAAATTAAAGTCACTTTATAAACTCTGAGCAACACAAATATACTTAAATATAAAACATATTTTGTAATTCCCTGTTTAGTATCTTAAAATGAAATTAAAAATAAAATAATCTACCTAATACAAAATTAAACAAAAATAGGTATGTAATATACCAACTATAAGTAAAAGAGAAATGAAAGAAAAATTAATTAAAATAAAACAATATGGATTTCAATAAATAAATGATAAAGCAAAACTATATCAGAGGTCATAATAAAGTAGTCAGACACATATACCTGTACATAGACTAAATGAGACAGGTGTGCTGTACTGAATGGAGTCTCAAATACAAGTTTTGTCACTGTGGGTAGGTGATGTTCTGAACAAAATTAAGTACAATCTTTCCTCAATTGACACCACATTTTTAATCCTGGAAATTTCAGTGTATATGTAAAACCAATTTATGTTACAGGCTCAGAAAAGTATAGAGAGTTCTCACTCACCTCTTCAGCAAAACATTTCACAGCTGCACAAGCCATGGGATAATTCATTATGGGACGGAATGGTCTGGAACACTGCAGTACATCTAGCATTTCTGGTCTCTGCCCAGTGAGTGCTTCTAGAGCCCCTAGCATATTTCCAGTGTGTCCAGCGGGAAGTAATACTATGCCCATTTGAGAACCACTAGCATACCAAAATGTAAGCCCAGCTGTATCACATGCTAGGCCTGAAATCCAAAAATCACTCAGCCATTTACAGATCACCTCAGCCAAAATATCATTGCCTCAATCCACCCAGTCGCAAGAAGCAACAACAAAAATCCTGGAAAGAATCTGAGTTCTCCAAAAGTGTCAAAGTATTCACAACGGTTAAGAAAAAACACAACATTTTTGGATTTTCTTAGACTTATTTTGAGTTACAGACTGGGGGATGAACACCAGAGTCTTTTTTAATATTAAAAGTCTCGATCTGACGATATTCAAACTCCCAATCAGATTCTGCAATAAATTTCGATTAAAAAAAATCAAATTCTTTCAGGCACCACTAGCATAGAACAATGTTCCAATCCTAGTTTTACCATATTAAAATATGTTATCCATAACTTCGTTTGCTCACAAAATGTCATGTTTGCTATTTTGAGACATAGAAAAATAACAGAAAAAACTGAAGAAAACTATTTTGCCCTGAACTCTTATAGAAAAAAAGAATCCACCTATATTTTCAAATTCTCCACTCCTCTCCTTTCATATCTTTGCTTCTAAACTTTGTTGCATTAAATACTCAGAGAACTTAATAAATAAAAGAGAAATCTGGAGCTGAACAAAGAGTTAAAATGCCTACTTTCCAAATAAACACAATCTAGAAAATTAGTCAAAAGCTATCATTTTCTAAGGTTCACATTCCCCTTTTATAATAAATAAATTAATTCTAATAATAAATGTTAAACATTTTATTAAAAACTCTTTAATTTTGCCATGCTTGTTCTCAAGCCCTCACCTACCATGTGAGTGAATGGTTTGGGAGGTAAAATGACCTGAGTTTAAATCTTGGCTCTGCCACTTATTACCTACGTGTTCCTGAACAAAATTCTTAATCCATTTCTTAATATGTAAAATACCCCCTACTTTACGGTGTTGTGACAATATGTAAAGTCCCTTATAGACAGCTTTTCACACACTAGTTGTTCATTAAATAGGAGCTATGGTTGTTAGTATTATAATTAGCTGTCATATTTACCAATACCTACTTAATAACTCATTCAACTATTTTCTTCTTAGTGGTCTCATACATAATTTTTTTTTTCTGCCTTGCAAAGCATTTTGAAATATCTTGGGTAAATGTTATACAAAGCCTCATCAGACGATCTTAAGACAACATGTAACAAAAACAGGGAAAATAAAGAAAGACATTTATTAAACCACATAAATTCAACATTTACTGAACACCAGTCATGTGTTGGTAGCTTATAAAAATTCAGTTTCTCCTACCAACATCCTGGGTATTTATCTGCCCCTGTAAACCTCTCTACATTTCAACTGACTCTCTTTTTTAAGTCTTTGCAAGGAGAGTTGACTTCTGAACAAGTCACAACATTTTAATAGTTTTTCTGTAGTACTTTCCAGCACAAAGACTCTAATTTTTAGTATATTTATGTTTCATATTCAGGTCACCAACTGGTCTTTTGGAACCTACAAATAGCTCTCATGGTCTGGTTACCATGGTCACCCCTTATCCTCAACATGCACACATGCACCCCCACCTCACACAGTAGTACACTCAGCTCGTCTCTGTCAACACTTACCCACTTCCCAGCCCTGAAAGGATTCTCTAATCTCTAAAAAGATTAACTTGGAAGGGGCTCGGAAGAAAACAATAATTTGTAACTTGTCTGGGGGCTTAGACCCCTTTGAAATTTGAGGAAAACTACTGATATACTCCTCACGTAAAAACAAAAATGGCCATACATATAAAACTGCATTTCACAGACTTGTTGAAAACCAAATTAATGAAGCAATTATTTCAGTGTTTCTCAAACTCTTTTGACTGAGATTTATAGTGAGAAATAGAACTTGACATCAATACAGCCCATAACTACATACAAAAAGAAATAACTAAAACATGTTTCAAGCAGCAATATTTACCCTTACCACATGCAATGGTTTCTGACATTTCCTATTCAATTTCATCTTCCTAAATATTTCTTGAGATTCACTAAACGGTTTTCTTACCACCTACAATCTGAAGAACAGTGATCTAGTCTAACATTTCTCCATATTTGAGATAAGGAAACAGATCTAAAGATATAAAGTCATAAGTCACTAAGAAGTTTGTGGCAGAACAAGCCAGAACCTAACTACTCTGACTCCCAACCAAAGGCTTTTTCCAAAACAAAGTGAAATAATTCTAAATACCAACTCATCTCAAAAAAGCAGCTGGGGATTTGAAGCTTAAAACATACTGATACACTGAGAAATTGAGAATGTTTCAATTTCAAACCACAGTGAATATTAACCTTAACCTGAGCCTACAATTCAGGCACTTTTAACTTTTTCAAAATCATGCCCTGGGTCTAGAATGACATAGCATATAAGCAAAATTTTTCTTTCCAAAAACCTTTTATTCCTGTGTTGTTCCTGAAAACAACACAGGAGAAGCCAACATTCTCCTTACCTTCGTTTAAAATACTTTGATTACACACACAGGTTTTATTTATCCATGAGAGGCTGGCTTAAAAACAGCCGAGGATAGGCCAAGCCCTCTCTCCCCTTACCATGCCTATGCACAGCTGTCTTCTTTTCTGCTAAGGCTGCTTAATTAAAATTACACATCAAAACCACATAGATTAATACGTGGATATGAATGGTCCAGAACCTATTAGATGTTATTACTACTAACCCCCAGCTACCCTGGCCCCTTGTAAGGCCTCAATTATAGACAGTGGGGTGGCTTCAGAGCCTTCATTACAAACAGCTTGGTAGGTGGATATCTCAGTCTCCCCGCTGGCATCAGGATGGGTGGTTTATTTGGTTTTGTTGTTTTCTTTAATGTGAAATAAACATCATTGCCCATCACTAGGTGGGAATCCTATAAAAAGCTAGAGCAGCTGGGGACTGGTCTGGAGAACGCCCAGCAAGCGGCCCTGCGCACAGATAAGAGGCGGCTTGAGGCCTGTGTTGTTGCACAGATCACTCAAACAACTTAACTCGGGCGCGAGCAACCTGGTCGCGCGCTGCGTGCCGGCCTTCACCTGCGCAACCCAAGCCCTGGTGCCCAAGGGCAAAGTGCTGGGCCCTCCCTAGGGCAAAGTGCTGGGCCCTCCCTAACGCAAAGCGCCCAGGGAATACCGGGTGGGGTGCAAACTGATGCGCAGTGGCTCCAGGGCGAGAACCAGGAAAGCGCGCGGGGAAAGGGGGGAGGGGTCATGCAAACACTAAAATTAGCGCTCAGGAAGCAGCGGCGAGGCACCGAGGCGCGGAGATGGCGTCCTCTGCCCAGGCGGCCGCCCCGAGCTTTCCCCAGGAGGCTGCCCCCTCTACTCAAGCCTGCCTGCAGCCCCAGACCAGGCGCTGGACCAACGCGGCAGGAATGAAGGGCTCCCTACTGGAAACAGGATCTGGGAACACGTGTAGCCTCCCGAGACCTTGGGGTCTATCGCTCCTCCCCCAACTGCGGCAGAAAAATGTTAAGGAGCCTCCGAATTGAAAACCCCAGAATCCTCCAGAATCCTTGTGGTTGAACTTAAAAATGTGGTTGACTCGTCTTCAGTGAGCCCTTTCCTTTCCTGAGTTTTCATTTAAATCTGTTTCGCTCCTCCAACATACCTCCAACGGAATTACAGTGATGGGGCGGGGGGGTGTTGATGTATCAGGGATCTAGGGGGTGGAGGCTGACGGAATGGAAGGAGTTTGCATCCGAATCTCTCTCTGCAAGATAAACCGTTCTGAAGGTCAGTGACGGCTCCCCACTGAGTCTTCCTGAAAAGATTAATGTTCATTAAGGGATTCTCAGTCAACGCTTTTCTTTTTCTTCTTTTTTTTTTAGTCAGCGCTGTTCTTGAGAACATAAACTGTGTAAGTCTGAAGTATATCAGATATTTCAATTCCAATAATGCACTGAAAACCTACGTATTAAACTACTGTGAACATTCCTAACATAAGATTACCAAAATCCTGGTAGCTATCATAAGGAAATCTGAAATGGAAATATGTGTTACTCAGCCAAGATTAAATGAAGAAAACAAAAATATGGTTATATTTAGTAGCACAAAAATGGAAAGTTGAATGATACAGTATTTGGAAACCGTGCCAAACATTTTAAAAGTCATGTCTATTACATAACTAGAATTTTTAAACAATATGTGCACAATAATCCTAAATCAGTCATTAACATAAAGTAAATATGTCCGCGGAGTGCCATCTCATCCCTAGACTCTTTCAGCCTCCCCTCTGCAGTCGGCCCCTTACCTTTATTTTCAGAATCTTTCATTCTCTCCTTCCTCCCTCTGCTGCAAATGAGCAGGAAAGTCTGGCTGATTCTGCAACCCTGACTTCGGATTTGTCATTCACAGTCAGTCTGCGGTCTCAGGGGGCGAAGTCCCTCAACGGAGGTGCACCGGGGCTCTGATAATTGCATGCAAGTCAGTGTGCGGGGTTATAATTTTGCTTATGCTGGAGCGGAAAGGATAGGATGAAGGCAGACGTAAACACAAATTCCAAAACATGGCATGGAACTGGATCTGGAGCTTAGACATGCCTTTCCTTCCCTTAGGTTAGGGAACCAACTGTTTTGCATCTCCTTGTCTCTGGAGAGATTTGGTTCAAGTTGAAAGGGGAATGTCTGTACCATGCCCCAGGCTTATTTTCAAATGGAGACCTTAACTTTGGAGGAGGATTAAGACCCCTGTGCTTTGTTTCCTCGTACATATTCATTCATTCATTCATTCATTCATTCAAACATTTCTTTTACATCCCTGTGGCCCAGGCTCTATGCTAAGAACTGGAGACACAACAGTGAAGGGGACTAGCCTCAGTTCTCGAACTCCCCCCGGACAATACAGAGGCATACAGAACAATACAATGACCTGTGATTGCTGCATGGACACAGTTTACTGAACCCATTTCATCCAGGGGTAAGTCAATACTCAAGGAGGCTTTAGTGATTGGTTTTAAGCCACTGAATGGCTGAGTCAGAAATGGGTATGAGGAAACCATTTCTGAGAGGACATGGAAGATTTGAGTAAATCTTTCAATCATCCAATTCAAGTTTACTTTCAATCATTACATGACTCAGATTCCTCCCTACCTCCCTCATATGATATTTGTGCCATACTTGTTAAGGATTCAGGAGTGCAGAAAACAGACCAAGTCCCTGTCCTCGGCTATTACATTCCAGTAGGAGGATTCAGACAGACAATCAACAAATATAAACACATAGTAAATGTCAATGAATGATGTGAAGAAAAATAAAGCATGTTTATGAGGCAACAGAGGTGTCATTATAGATAGTGTAGCCAAGGGAGGTGATTTTTAACTTTTTTTACAGAAAATTGGCCAGGATCACTACAGTCCTTTCCAAACATCTTCACTCTGAAGTTGTTTTTTAAGTCTTGAACCCTCACAATCTCCGCTGTTCCAGGTGTACTCATTGATGGGTGGTGTTTCTTCCCCCATTATACAGATTGCTAAACTGATATCCAAAAAGATTAACTGACCCAATCCAGGACTTCACCAAATTGGGAGAGGAGCAACAAAAATAAATACACCTACCTATTGCTCTCATTCCCAGAAATTGCTGGGTTAAATATAATATTGACATGGAAAATTTGCTGGAGTAGAAGTTGAGACAAGAGGATCGAAGACCTATCACTATCACTATTGACTGGTGTAGAGCAGGTGACTTAGCCTCCCTGGCACCAGCTTCCTCATCTGTAAAGTGGAGCTAATCATATCTGCCTTGTACATGTACTGGGCTATTCAGAAGATCAAAAGGAGAACAGATGTAGTGCTTTGTAAACTAAGCACTATATAAATGTAAAGTACAATTATCAACATGCTTGGGCACATTTAAGAGAACTAATTGCTAGTCAGCGTTCACCGGCTCAAGAGCCCAAGAGTCAAAAACAGCTATAGAGTAAAAGCTGTCATGGCCACTAGGGGTCCTGGAGTTGACTTCTAGCTGCCGCAATTTAAAGAAATTTTAAATATTTGGTTTTTGCTCCCATCTTTCCTTGGCAGTGGGTAATTCCTCTCTGCTCTTCTTTGACAACGCGAGACCAATGAGGGAAATCCGCCTTCATTAGAACTCCTCGCTGGCTACCAAATGAGCCATGTTGGGCCATAAATCACATCAAAGAAACAGGCATCTCTATTTCAAAGGACCAAATCCAGGAGAGCCAAAATGGGCTTGTAGGAGCACCTTTAGAGGCTGAGGGAAGAGGCTGCGGTGAGACTCCACCATTCATGCACTCTTTCATTCAATAAATATTCATCGTGCCACACGTTGCTCTGAACACTGGGAATGGCACAGAGCTGAACAAAACATTTTCTGTCCTGGAAGAGCTATGGTCTCAGGGCAAGCGGGTTCCACAAGGTACACTGATTTGCTGAATTAGGCAGAGGAATGCCAAGGCCTGGGCCTGCACGGTGGGGCAGGCACTCTGAAGCAGGAGAGACTGCGTTCAAACATGGGCTCTGCCATTTACTGGCCCTTAGAATAAGTTGAGACAGGTTCTTGCACTTCACTAAGTCTCCATTTCCTGACCTGTTAGATGAAAATAATAAGCGTACCTACCTCCTAGGGTTGGGTGAGGTGCAAACAAGTTACTGCATGTAAAGTACACAGCACACAGCCTGATACATAAAGGGCTCCATAAATGTCATAAGACTAATATTAGTACCGTGTGATCTAGGTCAAGTTTACCCCTCTGTGCCTCAGTTTCCTCATAAAATGCAGAAAATACTAACTAGCCTGTAGGGCTATTGTGAGAATTCCACATCAGGAATAATATAAAGCCCTTAGTATAAAGAAGTAACTCACTCCCTACCAGCCTTGCTCCAGGCCCTTTTTAATCAAGTAGAATCCCAGGGCAAAAGACTGTAAGAATGGGAGGAGTGAGGAAATGGGAGAAAGGTTGCCAATTACATTAAAAAGGAAGTAATTTTTATTTGAGAGTGTGATCATTTCTAAGGGTAACTGCATTTTACCTAACATTGCAAATTACAAACAAGAAAGTTGGAAGAACTGCATGATGAACTCCATTTTCAAGTACATTCTGCTCTATTTGCTTTACTGCATATCTGTTCATCTCTCTCTCCACCCTCAATTGATAGTTTATTTTTAAAATTAAGTAGAAATAAGTTTGAAGACCTCTTCAAATAAAAAGAGCCTTTACTTTTCCTCCTGACAAATATTTATAGAAGCCTTAGACCTCCTGATTCTGTGGCCACTTCAAGCAAGGTCAGGTGAATTTTCAGCAGCTTTGTCTTGCCCCACAGTAAACCTTAAGGCCACACCTACCTGAAGGACAAGGATGGACTCAAGCACTGGAGCTTTCCAGAACAAAGCAGTGTCTCTGGCATACCCCACACTTCAAATAAACTTGTACCAAGGAACATTATAAACATGCACTAACAGAAATGATGCTCCATCTTAATAACTGGGCTTACAGAAGGCTTCAGGCAGGCTCCACTGACAACCAAGTCCCTTCACAGCTCTGCACAGTCCTTGTCTTGTTAGATGCCACTTCTGAGTCACTAGACTGGTGAGTCATGCCCAGTAAGAGAGGCCATTTTGAGAGCAAAACCAAAGAGAATTTTCAAGAACAATGAGTGGGACCCTAAACTGAAAAACAATAAGGCTTTTTATTGTCCAACAAAACAAAAATGAAAGGAAAAAACTGCTGTAATAGTGGGTTAAACTTCCCAGCTGTAAATTTTACTCTGATGAAAATCAGCGGGGCGGGGGAAAGTTTATACATTCCCTTGGAAATTTGAGAACAAAATAAACTAGAAGGCTATGTCTCAAATTAGGCAGACTAATGACCTTTCAACCACTTGCCTGGAACGTCTTCTAGCTTAGTCCTCCATTCCCAAAACATGTCAGGGTGGGGTGACAGAGGGTAACGTCACCTGAACCACCACATCGGGTCTTCCTCCACCCAGCCAAGCCTCTGTTTGGTTTGCTCAGAGCATCTAAGTGGCCGTAAAAGATGTGAGATAGAGAGAAAAACACTGCCTACTGGGGGAGGTGGGGGTAGAGATTTGTGATTAGGGTCACCACAGAAGAAGGCAGCACAACTCTAAGAAAAGCTGAGAAGGCTCTCATGAAGCCAGGCCACAGGCAAGTGAAAGAGAATTAACATATGAAATGCCTACTATGTGCCACACAATCTTTTTGTCCTCATCATTGTACATTGAGAATTCATTATTTATTCTTTAAAGCAAGGATTTTCACAGCATACTGCCTAGGTTTGCATTCCAGCTTACTAGCTGTGTAAATTTGGAAATGTTACTTAACCTCTCTGTACCTTGGTTTTCTCATTTGTAAAATGGAGATTGTAAAACACGATTATTGTAAGAATTAAATAAAATATGTACAGGTTTAGGACAGTGGCTGGCACACAGTAAGCAGTGCCATTCCACCTTTTTAGACAAGAAAAATAAAGCAGAAAGAAGTGAGATGACTTTCCAAAGGACACATAACTAAAAAGTAGCAAAGCTAGGGTACTTCTTGTCATTCACTTCTCACAACAACCTCAGGAGAAAGAGGATTATCATGTTCCTTTTAAGGATGAGAGCTTGGAAGCTCAAGAGAAGCCTAGTAACTTGCTCACATCAGAAGCTGGCAAATGGGAGAGTTAAGATTTAAAACCCACATCTGATGACTTTAAAGCCTGTACATCCCACTGGGCCAGTGGGTCTCAAACTTGAGCACACGTCAGAATTACTGCAGGGCTTGTTAAAACACAAGTTGCTGGGCCCCACCTCCAGAGTTTCTGATTCGGTAGCTCTCGGGTAGGGCCAAAATTTTACATTTCTAACCAGTTCCTGGGGGTGAGGATGTCGCTGGTCCAGAGACCACACTGGGAGAACTACTGCTCTACAGTCATGTACTTGTAGGCAGAACAGGTAGTAGGAGAAGGAATAGCACCTAAAGGTTGTAGGTCAACAAGGTTTTCCCACTCTGGCAATGCCGGTTACTCCAAGAGCTTAGAAAATATACCTTGTATTTTACATAGTCTTTCATATTTATAATCTCATTTGATCTTTCCAATATCCTTGGGTAGTGATCATTAGTTTTATTCAGTGTGATTTGTTTTTAGGGGCAAATGGCTAGAAAATGGCAGTAAGGGATGAAACCACAGATCACCTGGCAAGTGTTCTGCCTTTTCCTGGAAAGCATTATCTGCTGATGGAGACTGACTGTCATTCCAATCTGTGTCCTCTCAGGGAATATCACAGCTCGGTGAGGGCTTTGCACCACAACAGGGTTTGGAGGAAGTCGTTTCTAATGGGAGGAACTCAGGACCTGTTTTCCACCATTGTGTCAAGGACTACTGCTCACAAAATGTGTCCATTGGCTGTTCGCTCCCTTTTCTATAACCTAAAGGCTTTGGTAGCTAACTAAAATATGGATCTTGAAAAAGGATGGAAGCACGTGGGGGTTAATTTCCACTGAGCACAGCTTGTTCATATTCCCGGTTAGAACCACTTACACGGTTATGTATATTTTTAAAAGTTGTTTGGACATATAAGCCAACAAATGATTAGCATCCAGAATATTTAAAGAACTCTTACAAATGGATAAGAAAAAGATAAACCACCGAATTAAAAAAAATGAGAAACGACATGAACAGGCATTTCAGGGAGGATCACACATGGCTGATATCCACGTGAAAAATCTTCAGCTTTATTATTTATCAAGAAAATTCAATATAAAACAACCCTGCAGTACTGTTTCACGCCCATCAAATTAGGAAACATTAAAAAGTCTGACAATACTGAGTATTAGCAAGGTAGTAAGGAATCAGGAATCTCATACATTACTAGCGGTAACTAAATTAGCTCAAATACACTCAAGTCAGCTTAGCAACATATACCTTTTAACCCAATAACTGTCCTCCTAGGTATTTATCCTATACTTATAGTAACAGGTGGTCAGACTATAAATTTCAGACTCGTTCTCTTTGGAGATATATGTATCTCCTAAAGGATTCATTCACTACAAACATATTTATTGAATGTCTGCTATGTTCAGGACACGGCGTTAGGCTGAAAAGATGCCTGGAGTCCCCAGAAGCTATGCAGCCTTCTAATGAAAAAGGTGGGCAAAAGAAGGATGATGATGTGGAAGGCTTTCTGGTTGGTCCAGAAGAGATGGCTGCCCTGCAGGAGCTTCTAGCCATGGTGTTTTCCATAATTCACTGAACCTTTCACCCTCATGGTATAATATTTGGGGTGTGATCAAATGGTAGAAGATCTGGACTAATATTAATAAAAGTAACAACCACCACCTTATGAGCCACTACATACCAGGCATTTTATATATATTAATTCATTTAATTGTCACAGTAACATTATGACATAGAAATTATCTTTATTTTACATATACTATATAAATAAGCTTTAGAAAGATTTAGCACCCTGATAAAGATCACACAGCTTATTAGTGTGTCACTTATTAGTGGCAGATTCAAATCATAGTCTGTCTGACACCAAAGCATATGCTTCTAGATGACCAAAGTGATGTTGACATCCTCATGAGAAGTTCAGGCTACCTTTTTTAAAAAGCAATAAAATTGGAATATGGATTTCTTCCATTGCATGACATTTATTAATTTTACTTCTCCCCTCCATGAGTAGATACTGGAACATGTCTATTTTGTGCAGTGAGACCTGGCAGAAAGGGTGCTGTATGGGTACTCAGGCCTGAGTCTGCCACTCACCAGTCATACGACCTCCTGCAAGTCACTGTCTCGTGCTTCATCTTCCTTATCTGTAAATGGGGAAAATAAATACCATCTTCCCTCCCTCCTTTCCAAGGGTGCTGTCAAGATCTAAACATGATCTTGTAGTCGACTTATTCTGTAAACCGTAAAATATCATGTAACATAAGATATTATGATGACTTTATCCCCAGGTTGTACAGGGGAAGTAGAGAAATGTAGTGGGCAGCCAAGATCCTAAGAAAAGAGAGAGGTGTGGCATGGCAATGGATGAACTCTAGGAGAGAAGCAGAGAAGAAGAGAGGAGAGGATGGCTATGTATGCAATACAGAACTGGTTTTAAAAACTATAAAATTAGGAAACTTAGTCTAACTCAATTTAATACAGTGCAATATCCATTTATTCTTCTTTTGTAAACATTCACACAACATCTGGGATTACACTAGACATGTAATTATCACTCAAGGAATATTTGTTGCAATTCCCAACCTATTCAACTGTTTAAGCAAGCTAAAGAAACAGGATGGTCAGCCTTCGGCCCTACTAAGTTTTAGCAACAGTTCTTGATGCCGGTGGGGAAGGAATTTAATTGGTGCATTGACAAAAAGTAATCACATATCCTTGGAAAGCCAACAAGAGGACAATGCCGAGACAGAGTCTCCCTAACTACCAACAATAGGAAAGCTTGTTTCTAATGCAATAAACAAATATTCGAAAAATAATTATTGCTGCTCTTTGTCAAATTGATTTTTGGAATGCTTACTATGTGCCAGCACTGTACAATTACTAACTCGCTAATTCATTTAATCTTCAAAATGTCCCTGGGGTGGGAGAGTAACGACTATATCAACGGCAGGGCCCTAGTGAATCTAGCTTCTGTCCTGGAGCAGGTCGGCCATTTTAGAAATCAAGGACTGTCAGATTCTCAGAAGAAGACTCCTCAGATGATGGAAACAGATGAAAGGACAAGATAGGACGCACAGACAGACACACACACACACACACAGAGACACACACACACAGAGACACACACACAAACAGGTATCTAGAAAGTTCCAAACCCTGACTTAGCGTAGTGGAGATGCAAAAATGACGCAGATGAGAACCTGCCCATGTGGAATCTATAATACCAGGTGAACAGCAACAAATACCCTCTGAATGCTAAGATACTAAAAGAGAGGTTACAGGTGGCAGGAACTCCAGGAAAGGCTTCACGGCAGCGATGACATTTGTACTAGTCTTGATGGATGGGTAGGAACTGGCCCGGCTGAGAGATGAAGGCATGACCATTGCAGATAGAGAGAAGGCAGTGAGCCAGCAGATCATGTCATGTCCCGGCTCAGAACACTTTAATGGCTTCCCAGCCCACTGAGAATAAAATCCAAACTCCTCACCATGGCCTACCCAGACCTTCACTGAGGCCCTGCTTCTCTTACTTTCCCCGTGCTAAGCTCAGCCACACTGGAAACCTGTCCACTTGTTACTCCCTCTGGCAGGAATGCTCTCCCGGCTCCATGCTGGAGTAACTCCTAATCAGACCTCAGGTCTCATTACATTATGTGGCCTCAGAGAGCTCTTCTCTGTTCACTTGCCGTGTAAACTAGGGCCCCCCTGTCTTTTGTCCTCTCCCAGCAGACTGATTCCTTCTAAGTACACATAGCAATTTCTAATGGGGATTTTTTACCTCTTTTATGTGTGTAAAGTTTCTTTCTTCCTCTAGAAGTAGTTCCATGACTATCTTGTTCACTCCAAGCCCTGGCACACAGGAGGGCTGGATAAAAATTGTAGAATGAATGAATGAAGTGAGTCAGTGTCAGAATAAATGTTAGTTAAGGCCCTGGTGAGGGCAGGGTGGGAAAGTATTTGGGAAATAGTTTCCGGCTAACAGGGAACCACCCTGAACAGGTTGGAAAGGGGGAGGGTCCGATGGGGAGGTAGCAATGGGTTCCGATTCATTTCCCTAATGGGTACTGCATTGCAGGTGCCTGCCAGGTGTTGGGGAGGAGAATGCAAACCTGAATAAGACTGTATCCCCAAGGAACCCTGGACTCCTTCTGTCCACAGCCAAACGAACAGACAGGGACTTTTGCGGGGAAATAAAGCAGCAACCACCAAGGCCAACGGGAGATGCTTATGAGGCCCGAGGGGTGGAAAAAGAGGGGATTGTGCCGAGACTGGCCCCTGCGTTTGGAGGAGCGACCCCAGGGAAGCTCTGGGGCTGGTTTTGCTCCCGCGGACAAGAGTCAGGGTGCAGGGTCGCCCAAGCCGGGCGGGACCTCCAGGCCGCGCCACCCCCGCCCGCGGGTCCCTTGGCCGGAGAACTCGGCCCGAGATGCCGCAGTCGGAGGCCGGCGCCGGCCGCGCGCAGTAACAGGTCCCCTGGCCGCGCCCACACTCACCCTGAGCTGCCTTGGAAGCCGAGCGCGTCCTCCACAGCCGCCGGGTGGCCTTCCACGGCCGCAGAGAAGAAAACAGCCTCCGGCTCTTCTTGCCGCCCTTCTCAGTTGCTCCCATCTGTGCGCCCGCGCCCCTCCCCCGCCGCCGCCCGAGGGTCGCCTCCTGCCTCCCCCGCCGCCGCGCGTCTGCCAGGTGCCGGGCAGTCGCCGGGGTAGACGCGGCCGCCGGGGGAGGAGCTTGCGGCCGGGGAGGGGGGAAGGGGAGGAAAGCAAGGGAGGGAAGAGGGGAGGTGGGGACAGCTGCTCTGGCGGCGCCCGTCTGGGCGCGGCCCGGCCCAGGCGTGGGTGCCAGTGTGATGAGCTAGCCGGGGAAGCGCTTAGCGCCAGGCAGCTCTACAGGTAAATGCTTTAGCCGTTCGTCCTTCGCTCAGGAGGTGTCGATGGAGTGCCCAGGTACTCCTAGGCATCACTAATTAACAGAAAGATCCCAAGGGGTGTGCACTTGATTTTGTTCCCAAATCACAAGGATGAAACGGAAACTCCAAGAGATTAAGTGATCTGCCCAGAGATCACAGAGCTGCTAAATGGTACGGATTCCCAATTGCTGGGCTCTGACTATATTTTTTCATGTCTTACTACTGCCTCAGAATGATCCCACATTATGTTAGGTTTTTGTTTGTTTGTTTGTTTGTTTGTTTAAGTCTGGCAGATATTTCTATTTTCCTCATACAACAGGTTATGATCACTCATGATTTTTTGGGAACCTATCCTATGTCCGGGCATTTTTACATACATGCCATTAAACCTCACAACACCTCTTGGGGTGGGAGGCATTTTCCCATTTTCCAGATAAGGAAACAAGTGGCACAGCTGAGGTTGCCTTCATTCCCATCATTTTGTCTCTGTCCTGATATTGCTTGCAATTGGGAGAGTCTGAGAGGAAGATCAAAACCCAAGTTTCTTGCCTAGCTGCAGTAATAACAGCTAATGTTTGTGGGGTGCTTTTCATGTGCCAGATTTTACACACGTTGCCTTATTTAACTCTCCCAATAATACTCATGGGAGAAAAAGTGTTAATATCCACGCATAATAAATGGAGGACACTGATCATTAGAGAAGTCAGGTTACACATGTAAAAACCTCAATAAAGGTTATATATTAGGTTGAATCATGAAATTGACATTTTTGTAGGCCCAAACAAATATTATGGAATAGCTTCACCAGATGATCAAAATTAAAATCACCAGTGGAGGCAGATGAAAATCCAGTACCTCCAGATGTATTACACCAAGAAAGACATATCACCTTTGTAATATTTTGGTCAAGAATGTACCACCTGAATCTAATCATAAGGAAATCCAAGATAAACTAAAAATGAGGACTGAGCTATCAGAGAGGATATTGTATTGTTCAAAAGTATAAATGGCATAAAAGATTTTTTAAAAAAAGGCTGTGGAGATGTTTTAAATTAAAGGAGGGTAAAGAGACATGGCAACTAAATGTAATGCCTGACCCTAAACTGGATCCCGTGTTGGAATTTTTTTAAAAGACTTTAAAGGACATTACTGGATTAATTTTCAAAAAAAAAAATGAATATAGATAATAGATTAGATAAGAATGTTTGTAAATGATAAATTTATTGGAGTTGATAACTATATTGTGGTTATGTAAGAAAATATCCCTATTTTTAGGAGATATATATTAAGGAATTTAGGAATAAAGGCCCATGATGCATTAACTTAGCTTTAAGTTGTTTAGTAAAAAAGGATGCGTGTGTGTGTGGGGGGGGTCGAATGATAAAGAAATACAGTAAAATGTAAATAATAGGTGAATCTAGATAAAGAATATGTTTTCTACTGTTTTTATTCTTGCAACTTTTCTGTAAGTTTGAAATTTATTCCCAAGTAAAATGATAAAATATTTAAGTTCTACAAAAAAGAAAATAAAGTGGTAAAAATCACTCTACTTGATATTAAAGCCTACTATAAAGCTATAGTTATCAAAACAGTATGGTGTTGTCAGAGGCATAAACACAAAAATCAATGAAACAGAATAAAGAACCCAGACATAGACCCACATAAATATGCCCAACTGGTTTTTGACAAAGGTGTAAGAGCAATCCAATGGAGGAGAGATAGCTTTTTCAGCAAATGGTGCTAGACCGATTGGATATCCATTGGCAAAAAAATGAACCTTGACCTAAACCTCACGCTTTAATACAAAAATCAAGTCAAAATGATTGCAGACTTAAATGTAAAAGGTTTGGGGGGTGGGGAATAGTAGAAAATCTAGAATCTAGAGCTATGCAAAGAGTTCTTAGACTTGTTCCCAAAAGCACAATCTATAAGAGGAAAAACTGATAAATTAGACCTTATCAACATTAAATACTTTTGTTCTGTGAAAGCTCCTGTGACTGGATGAAAATACAAGCTACAAACTGGGCCAAAAATACTTGCAAACCACATATCCGACAAAGGACTAGTATTTATAATATATAAAGAACTCAAAACTCAACATTAAAAATAAACAATCCAATTAGAAAATATGGAAAAGACATGAACAGATATTTCACTGAAGGAGATATAAAGATGGCAAATAAGCACATGAGAAGATATTCAGCATCATTAGCCACTAAGGAAATACAAATTAAAACCATAATGAAATATTACCATATACCTATCAGAACGGCTAATATAAAAAATAGTGACAACACCAAAATGCTAGCAAGGATGTAGAGCGAGAGAGAGAAATTAGATCACTCATACATTACTGGTAGAAAGGTACAGCCACTCTGGAAGAGTTTAGCAGTTTCTTACAGAACTAACCACATAACTACTATAAGACCAGCAATTGCATTCTTGGGTACTTATCCCAGAACAAAAAGAAAACTTATATACACACAAACAATATACACAAATGTTCATAGCAGCTTTGTTTGTAAGAGTCCAAACCTGGAAACAACCCAGATGTCCTTTAATAGGTGAATGGTTAAACAAGCAGTGGTGCATCCATGGATGGAATACTACTCAGCCATAAAACAATAACAAACCTCTGACACAGACAACAAACTACATGCATCTCCAGGGAATTATACGAATAAAAAAAGCCGATCCCAAACATTGTATACCATATGATTCCATTTATATAGCATTCTTGAAATGGCAAAATTAAAAAAATAGAGGACAAAATTATAAAAATATCAGGTGGGAGGGAGCTAGATATGGCTATGAGAGGACAACAGGAAGGATCCTGTGGTGATGGAACTGTTCTGTATCTTGAATGTATCAATGTCCATATACTGATTGTGATATTAGACTATATAGTTTTGCACGTTGTTACCATTATGGGACGATTAGTAAAAATGTACACAGAATCACTCTGTATTATTTTTTTTCAATGGCATGTAAATTTATAATTATTTTAAAAATTAAAATGTTAACTTTTTAAAAAGTTACATGTCTGTAATTTTGTATAGTTCACTCCAATATCTAAAATATTGTTGAGCCAAGATTTAACCTAGACCCATAACTTCATGGCTACACTACCTTTCTCATGGCCCCTGGCTCACTGTGGGAGGCCAAGGATCATCTGCCAGGTCTCAGGGAGAAGGCATGGAGGACTTCAAAAGATAATGGGAGCACAGAGACCCAGGTCAGTCAGGGAGGGCTAAATTATTCTCCTGTTTGGAATGAGTCCCTTCCCGGTCTAGATAAGTGACTCTGTAAAAGTAAGTATGGGACAGCCCTATTTTATTCTTTCTCTAATCCAGAGGAATATGAAGATGTAAATATGAAATAAAAAAGGGAGGTGACAGAGACTGAAAAAAGGGTGGAAATTGAGAGGTGTGTCTTTCTCTCTGTCAGCAGCAAGCTGAATTTTCTTTTATGCCAACCTTTATTCTTCAAGGCATCCAGACTAAAGTCTGAAAAATAGGCCCTTAGAAGAAATAACCTAATCAACAATGCTACCCAGGAATAGCTGTCACATACCACCAACTAATACCCTAGACAAAGGCTGCCCTCTGTTCCTGGGACTTCTTAGCTGTCTATGGGGTTAGGATACCTGGAATTTTGTCCTGGTTACACAAACCACCCCTGAAATATAGGTTCTGTCCCTTCCTCTCCCGGCTTACTATTTTAATCACCGCCACCACCTCCACTCACATTAATGGAGGAGATTAAAAAAGATGACATAGAAGTTTTTTTCCAGGGTTTCTCACCATCCTTCCCTGTATGTCTTGACTCCCTAACTGGTTCTGGAATACTGCTAAGCGTTAGTAGCCCCAGTGGGCCTGGCTGAGAGACTCACCTTTTCTTCCATTGTCCTGATACATCCAGTGGATCAGAATACCTCCTTGGAGGGGCCCACTTGCTCACTACTTAGACTTCACTAGTCAGGGCAGGATGAGAAAAACATTCTTTGGCTTGCCCTTTTAGTCCAAACATCATGTGATTTCATGGCTCTTCTCCAACCTGGAGCTTTAACAAGGCCAGAAGTCTCTGGCTCCCACAGTCATGGCTTGCTCCAGGCACATCCAGCAGTCCCTGGTGTCCACGGGAAAAGAATGAAGCCTGAGAGAAGATCTTCCGCCCAAGCAGAAATACCCAAGTGCCCTCAGGCACATCCATGAGCACTAGCAACGAGGAATTTCTTTTCAAATGTCAAAAATGGAAACAAATAAGCCCACTTATTTGTCTATCCGGCTCACTGGACAGAGGAGAAAAATAAAAAGAAAAAAATCCTTTGAATTTCATTCATGTCATTGTGCTTATGAAGTTGAGTCCAGAAATATGAAACTGACAGTTTTCAAAGTGAATGAGATAAAAGATTCTCCTGTGCATGTGCATGTGCGTGTGCATGTGCATGTGCGTGTGTGTGTGTGTGTGTGTGAGAGAGAGAGAGAGAGAGAGGGCGGAGGGTGGGGCGCTAACAGAGTTTTCAGCTATGCAGAGCTGAGTGGAATCCTGGCTCTGCCATTTACTAACTGTGATCTTACTCAGCTTGCCTAACTTCTCTCAGTCTCAGTTTCCCCATCTGTAAAATGAAGATAGTAAATAATACCTACCTCACAGGGTTGTGATAAGATTTACTATTATATGTAAAGCACTGAGTAGGTTCAATAAATGGTAGCTTATTATAATACTATGTCCGTTTAGAGAGACAGTTACAGATAAAAAACAATGGCACCTTCTTTTGCAAGGAGTGTGTGTGTGTGTGTGTGTGTGTGTGTGTCTAAAGAGAGAGAAATGGAAAAGTCTTGATTTTTGATGAAGGCAATACCCTTCAAACTTCATAATTTAACTCTGAGGGGTCCTGTTACCTATCCTCCCTTACAGAGAGTTCCAGAATATAAACTGTACTGCACAAATCAAAGGCATCTGGAGTGCCTTTGGAACCAATGGTGTTGTTTTGTTACCCCAGTGACAATGCCAGTAGGACTATTACTAGTGCAGAAAGCAATTAAGGTCAGTCTCCATTTTTAACTTTTTAATCTGAAGTTCTCCAAATTTACAAGATTTAGCTAAAGTTAAGTTTAAAGAGCAGTATCTACAGAAAGCCTCCCAACCATGAAACTTCCAGCAGTGGTTACTAGTGTGAGAGGAGGGAAAATTGCTCATGTAAAATATTTTCAGGGCTTCTAAGAGATCTGTTTCAATTATCTATTGATGCATGACAAATAACTCCCAAATTTAATGGCTTAAAACAACAACAATCATTTGTTGGCAAATGATTTTGCAGTTTAAGCAGGGCTCAGAGGGGACAGCAGTTTCTACTCCACATGATGTCAGCTGGGGTTGCTCAGGGCTTGCAGATCCACTTCTAAGATGGCTCACTCACGTAGCTCACAAGATGGTGCTGGCTGTCAGCTGGGAGCTCAGCCAAGAGCCTTGATTATTCTTCACATGGTAGCTGGGGTCCAAAAGGGAAGAAACTCAAATTGCCAGGCTTCTTAAAGCCCTGGCCCAAAAGTCCCCAGATGCCTTAGCTACAAAGTCCCCAGAAAGTACTTCCTGCACATGCTATTGGTCAAATCAGTCATAGGCTCAACTGTTCAAGAGAGGGCTCATAAGTTTCACCTTTGAATGGGAGGAGTGACATACACATACTAGGGCAGAATAATTTGAAATTGTCTTCAAGGACTAGCTAGCTCAGGGACTAGCTAGCACAGGCCCTCCACCAGCCAAAGAATAACCCCAACCAGCAGTAGCGAGGTTATGCCCAGAGTCTCATCATTAGAGAGCAGAAGCATTGTGCTGAACGAACATTCCTCATAGAAATTGGGGTTCTGAAAGAACTCCATTAAGTGGGAAAATAGGCACAGAAAGGGGGCAATCATTCAAAGACAAAATCATAATGTCACAAGTTAAAACCATGGAAATCTTTTTTGAGCACCTACAGAGCTCGAACTAAACCTTGTGCCTCTTTCTCCCACTGAGTGACATGAAAAGAGGACCAGGCTAGGCATCAGTGAACTGGACTGAGTCTAGTTTACATGCCATTTTAACATCATCACTTAATTATTTATCTTCATCTGTAAATTAGGGATAATATCTGCCTTACCTTGTTCACAACAGGGCAATTCCAATGAAAGCATGTGTGAAAGTACTCTTTTAACGATAATCCAATAATCTACTTTTCAACTGCTTTATTAATAAACGATGCACCAACTTTTAAGATCTCAGTACTTTAAAGGGAACAAAACCTCTGGACCTCACTTTCTGCTAAATTTGTGCCTGAAGGTAGCTGGTGGGGCTAATGGGGGTGGATTGAATCCTTTGTTGGCAATGTAGATTTGTCATGGAAGATGTCAGGTGCAAAGATGGGGTGAGATGGGAAAATGAAAAGTAATAGAAAGTCCCATATGGGGTTTGCATGCCTGCTTCATGCATTATAATGTTGTTATAATGAGCCTCATTGTAGTATTAATTCAGGTCTTCAAAAATGCTGATTTATTTTTAAATTGACCTAAAAATATAAAAGATGTTTACTGAGAGAGGCAGATGGCATAGCTATTAAAAGCATAGATCCTGGTGCCACACTATTCCTGACTCTCAAGTTTACTGTCACGATGACATTAGAAGGTTACATTAACATCTCTGTGCCTCAGTTTCTCATCTGTAAATGGGGATAATAAGTGCCCTCTTTCTAGGGTTATTGTGAGGGTTGAATATGTTATGTGTAAACACTCAGAACAGCACTTGACAATGAATAAGTGTGAGCTATTGTTTTGATAATACTTTGCGCTGTGCACCATGCTAAGAAGTTTACAAACATTACATTTATTGACCACAAACTATGAGCATCAACTAAGCACCTAACTGTGTGTCAGATACTATAACAGGCTCTTGGAATTCATGAGGAATGAAACAGACAGAGATTTCTGTTCTGTGTAGCTCATATTCTATTGGGGAGGGGTCGGGGAGAGACAGACAGTAAACAGTAAAATAAGTAAGTTATAAGTGCTATGGATAAAAGAAAAAGTGGAGCAAGGTGAGGGGACTAGGAATGTTGGTTGGGAAAGGAGGAGCATGGTCAGGGTACAGTTTTAAATAGGGTAGTCATGGGAGACCTGATTGAGAGAGAAAATTTTAGCAAAGACTTGAAGAAAGAGAAAGTCAGCTGTACAGATACCCAAGGGAAGAGCATTAGAGGCAGAAAGAACAGCTGGAACAAAGGCCTTATGTTGGGAGTGAGTCTGGTATGGTTGAAGAAGAGCAGGGAGACAAGGATGGATGAAATAGAGGGAGCAAAAAGGACTGATGTAGGAAAAGAGGTGGAGGGATCTGGTAGATCTCATAGGCTACTGCTAGGCTGTAACTTCTCCCTTAGTAAAATGGGAGCCAATGATCAATGACAGAAACTATGACTGGTCCATTTGCTAATGA
>NW_011888932.1:3569521-3571687 GCF_000151845.1 Pteropus vampyrus | reverse complement strand
ACAGTAAAATAAGTAAGTTATAAGTGCTATGGATAAAAGAAAAAGTGGAGCAAGGTGAGGGGACTAGGAATGTTGGTTGGGAAAGGAGGAGCATGATCAGGGTACAGTTTTAAATAGGGTAGTCACGGGAGACCTGATTGAGAGAGAAAATTTTAGCAAAGACTTGAAGAAAGAGAAAGTCAGCTGTACAGATACCCAAGGAAAGAGCATTAGAGGCAGAAAGAACAGCTGGAACAAAGGCCTTATGTTGGGAGTGAGTCTGGTATGGTTGAAGAAGAGCAGGGCGACAAGGATGGATGAAATAGAGGGAGCAAAAAGGACTGATGTAGGAAAAGAGGTGGAGGGATCTGGTAGACCTCATAGGCTACTGCTAGGCTGTAACTTCTCCCTTAGTAAAATGGGAGCCAATGATCAATGACAGAAACTATGACTGGTCCATTTGCTAATGAATAAACGAGGGCAAAGAGAGGTTAAATAACTGCACAAAGTTATACAACTAGTAAAGGAATAGTTGGAATTCTTATCCTACAGATTCTTATCCTTTTTATGGGGCAGAGAGGAATGATGCAAACCAGGGTAGGAAAAGTAAACGCTGGGAAAAATGTAGTCTGCATATCCTCTTTTGTAAACTGAAGGGATTTAATCAATGATCTCAAAGATCTAGACACAATGGTTTATTGTTCACTGGTCTCCAGAGAGCAGATAGCCTAAAAGTCATGAAAGATGGATGAGATGGCCATCGCTCTTCCTTGATCAATTGACCTTGATCTCGTGTTCCCGCAAGACCTTACGCGTGCTCTGTCATAGCTCTTTCCATATTGTATGGAAAATATATGCTTAAAAATCTGTCTTTCCTCCATAAACTAAAGCTTCCCATTTTTGCATCTGACACCCAGCTTATTAGTCACCTGATTCTCTGCACGCAGCACCAGACTTGGCAAAAGGAGGCTCTCAATAAATATATATGTATTCTGTTTTCATTTTAAACCAGAACAGGTGGACTTTACTGCAGAGAAGTGGTGATCGTGAGTTAGTTCAGAAAATAGCCTCAGAAAATAGTAGAAAGTCACTACCACTCTAGGCTGGAAGGTAAAGAAGGAGAAGGTGTTACAGCAGTCCAGAGGTTTGGGTCACCAAGCAGAAGCTGGAACCAAGGTGATGCTTAGGAGAAGAAACAATCTCTGCTAGAGATATTCAAAAAATGTTTTCTGACCTATAACAATGTATAGCCCAATATAATCCAAACACCCCCACTTTCAAGGAGCTTTTCCAGAAATTCTCCCTCCCTATCTTCCCTACAATATCTGGAGCTTAAGAGCAGTGGAGAAGAGTGATTAAAAGCACAGGATTGATCACTTCTTGGCAACCCTGGGCAAGTGGCTAGCTTCTCTGTGCCTTAATTTTCTCCTCTGTATGGCAGGCTTATCTGACATAAATCAAGTGTTCAAATTATGCTACTTCTCACTCTCCTCTTTTAAATGGCACAGAACATGTTTGTGACAAAAGGTTTTTGTGTTCAACTCTTATCTATCAGAGAAGAACTTTTATGTGGAGACTGGAAAATCTATCAAAAGGCAAGGAACCTTTCTGAAAATTTTTACCCCATGGCTCAGAGTTTAACTGTATACCTCGGTGAGCGGGAAATGAAATACAAGGTGAGTGATTATCTATAGATGCTTAGACAAGAGAGCTTCAAGGTGGAGAAGGACAAGGCCATGGGAATGGCTGGCATGAGCTGAAGGAGGATGATTTGGGGTCCCTCTTCAATCTCCTTGTCAGAGACCGTTTTGAAAATAACAACTCGATTAAGTGATGATAGATGATTTTTTTCATGTCTATTGCTTTTCTTTTTTCATTCTTTCTATGAATGAATCTTACTTGTGTAATAAGAAAAAATTAAATGTCTACTTTTAGGCCCACTGAAAGAGAAGACTCCGTTGGTGGTGATAGGTAAGTGGAAGTAAGGTGGGCTGTAGTAGGAACTGAGCTGCAGCTATGTGGGATAGCCTTGGCCATTTCAAACCAGCCTCGCTGGCCAGGTCTGTGATCCTCACATCTTTTGTTCTACTGGAGAGTGCTTTTGCAATAGTTAGGATGGGGGTATGTTCCTTCAGGGAAAGCCTGCGTGCTTTTAAACCTTACAATGTGTACACACTCTCTTTTTTT
>NW_011888932.1:3567701-3569471 GCF_000151845.1 Pteropus vampyrus | reverse complement strand
TTTTATGTGGAGACTGGAAAATCTATCAAAAGGCAAGGAACCTTTCTGAAAATTTTTACCCCATGGCTCAGAGTTTAACTGTATACCTCGGTGAGCGGGAAATGAAATACAAGGTGAGTGATTATCTATAGATGCTTAGACAAGAGAGCTTCAAGGTGGAGAAGGACAAGGCCATGGGAATGGCTGGCATGAGCTGAAGGAGGATGATTTGGGGTCCCTCTTCAATCTCCTTGTCAGAGACCGTTTTGAAAATAACAACTCGATTAAGTGATGATAGATGATTTTTTTCATGTCTATTGCTTTTCTTTTTTCATTCTTTCTATGAATGAATCTTACTTGTGTAATAAGAAAAAATTAAATGTCTACTTTTAGGCCCACTGAAAGAGAAGACTCCGTTGGTGGTGATAGGTAAGTGGAAGTAAGGTGGGCTGTAGTAGGAACTGAGCTGCAGCTATGTGGGATAGCCTTGGCCATTTCAAACCAGCCTCGCTGGCCAGGTCTGTGATCCTCACATCTTTTGTTCTACTGGAGAGTGCTTTTGCAATAGTTAGGATGGGGGTATGTTCCTTCAGGGAAAGCCTGCGTGCTTTTAAACCTTACAATGTGTACACACTCTCTTTTTTTTGATTGAAGTATAATTATAGTGAAAATTGGAGTTTTACTTCCCCTCTATTTGCTGTGTATCTTTGTTATCATGGTATTATTTTGCTTTTGTGACAGTGATGGCTGGTGCTCACCAATATCCACGTTTCTCTCCTGTGTGGGCGCACAGCTAGACTATTTTTCCAGCCTAACTCGCAGTTGGTCATGGCCACATGATTGAGTCTGGCTAAGGAAATGGAGGAAAATGATGTACACTACTTAGAAGCCTGACATCTGAAACCTCTCATATACCCCTCCAGCTCTCTTTGTACACACATCAGTTGGCTGGAGGTTGAAGGTCCAGCAGACAACTTTAAGACGTGGAAGGAACATGGAGCTACCAGAGGGAGGGAGCCTGGGTCCCTGAATGACTATGTGGAACGGTCATTTCTCCATCAATCACATTGGACTGCAATGTGAGCAAGAAACTCCTTTGCCATGCCTAGCATTGAGATTCTGCAGTTGTTAGTTATAGCATTTAGAATACTCTTTACTAATATACCTGTAGAGGCTGCATAGTGGGGGAGAAATATCTGACTCTGAGTGATATCCTTGGCAACATGATACCAGATGGACACTTCCAAAGGAAGATTAGCTAGAGTTGCATATCAACATCCCCCACAGGGCCACAAAAAGCAAATTAGGTCATTTGATGCAACCTCGGAGTACAAATTTCTCTGAATTACGTTTTCTGGTTTATGTTTCCTTCTTCCATGAATAACTATCTCTGTTTCTTATTATCAACCGCCGGTTGTTAATGATGATGGAGAGAACTGAACCGGGCAGATAGAGTGAAAGGTGTTACAATGTGGAGAAGGGTTTTGACAACGCAAATATTTAAGAGAACGTTCTTTTATGAGCTTAACTTAAAATATTAGATTGCTTTCTCCTACGGTACTGTTATGCCACCATGAATTCTTTCATTTAAACAACTGCTTTGAACAGATAATACACTAGTCCCTTAGGATATAGTTCTGAACAACTGAACAACTGTGGTTCTTTTACTCAAGAAGCTTGTAACTTAATGGAAGAGAAAGACATGAAACACCCAATCACCCAAACTGATAATCATGCGTGTAGAATAGTGCTCTGAAGGAAAAACCCAGTGTACTAGCACTGTTAGAGCAT
>NW_011888932.1:3511633-3566566 GCF_000151845.1 Pteropus vampyrus | reverse complement strand
AAGGTAAGCTAACTAAATCTGACTTTGTCAGCACAATCATAATCCTTGTGTACACTCCTCACGTAATTCATTCTTCTTAAGGTCAAGTGCAGAAAATGCAAGGAAAATCAAAGCTTCTAGAGCGGCATTGTTCAATACAGTATCCACTAGTTACATGTAGTTAAGTTCATTTTAATCAATAAAATTAAATTAAATAATTTAAAAATCAGTTCCTCAGTTGAACTAATGAGATTTCACGTGATCAGAAGCCACATGTGGCTAGTGACCACTATATTGGACAGCATAGCTAAAGAATGTTTCTGTTGTTGCAGAAATTTATTTTGGACAGGGCTGCTCTAGAAATATGCTTTATGCCTGTAGGGCTCATCTCTAGATCTGTAACCAAGGCAGAGTGCTGGGTGCCTTTTATTCCAAATCCTATTCTTATTATATTATGTTTCATTTCCATTCATAGATTATTCTTTCTTATTCAATTAATATACACTAAACATCTGTTGTCAGACTCTATGCTGGATATTGAAATAGGCTGAACTATCATTTTGCTAAAAAATCTTAGATGACTAGAGCAAAAAGTGTTTGAAATATGAATTTACTGGATTATCCCCGCTTTTGTGGGTTTGGGAGTGGGCACTCAGGCATATTACTTAACCTTGCTATTGTATCAGCAAGGATGTGAAGAAATTGGAACCCACATTCATTGCTGGTGGGAATGTAAAATTGTGCAGCCACTTTGCACCACTTTTGCCTGTTCCTCAAAAGTTAAATAAACATAAGGTTACCATATGACCCAGTAATTTGACTCTTAGGTATATGCCTAAGAGAATTAAAACATACATCCACATAAAAACCTGTACACAAATGTCCATGAGCAGCAGTATTCATAATAGCTAAAAAGTGACGCACTCCAAGGGTACATCAATTGATGAATGAATAAATATGTGGTACATCCATACAACAGAATATTATCTGGCCATGAAAACGAATGAAGTACTGACTCATGCTACGACATGGATGAACCTTAAAACCATTATGCTAAGTGTAAAAGCCGGTCACAAAAGACCACTTATGATTCCCTTTATACAAAAAAATTATATTCTCAAAATGCCCAGAATAGGCAAATCTATAGACACAAAGTAGATTAGTGGTTGCCAGCGCTGGGGAGAGGGAAGAATTAAGAGATCAAAAAATAGTCAATACTTATTTAGACTTAACAAAAAATTTTCCCCAATGTAATATTTAGAAACTTTCCCATCTACAGAAAAGCTAAAAGATTACTATCCCTGGTGCCCTTCACCCACAGGGTCAGCAACTATAAACATTTTTTGTCATATTTGCTTGATCATTAAAGGTCAGCTTGGCTAAATATAAAAATCTTTGGTTCGAACTTCCTTTTCATGAAAATGTTGCTCCTTTGTTGTTTTGATTTGAATTTCGAATCACTTGGTCTTTTTGCCTACAGGCTCAGAGAAGTTTTCTTGGATATAGTAGAATGTCTTTTTTTTTTCTCCCCTCTTTAATCCCCCCCACCCCCACTTTCACCCCTGACCTATGGATGTTGCCATTTCCCCTTAAGAATTGGATCTCTGAAGGCGCGTCTCCTCCCACACGCTCATGGCATGCACCCAGGGCCTGGGGCCCCCAAGGCCTGGCACTCTCGGCACACTTAGGGGGCCTGGCACACCCGGGGTATGGTCCATGGCTCCACCTGGGTAGAATGTCTTAAAGTTGACTTTTCTGAATCAATTTTCACAGCTCCACAGTGTTTCTTTTCAATATGTGGATTTAAGATTTATTCTATTTTGTAAGTTTTTATTGCATTATAGCTTTTAACATTGGTTTTGATTTATTGTTTTTTCTTTAGAGAATTCAGTTATAAGTGTGTTAGATCTTCTTTGTCTTCTATAGCTATTTATTTTTTATTTTCTTTCTGAGGCTTTTGTTTTTTCTTATTTTAATTTTCTTGGACAGTTTCATTTCACTTTCCATTTCTCCTTTGTATACCTTTAAAATCTCTTCTTCTTTGTGCATCTTGTAATTTAGTTCTAATTTTTGAGATCTTTGTGTTTTCCTTTATTTTGTGTTCAGTCAATTCTTATTTCACATGTTATTGTTTTGTGCTCACTTCTCTTTTGCATTTGTAAATTTGCTTTGCGCTTTTAAAAAATATATTGTTATTGCTTGTCTAACAATATTTGATTCATGCTAGAGTGTTGTGCTACAGTTTCTTCTGCTTCAGGGTTGGACTTGAGTGTTTTCATCAGCTGAAGAACTCTGATTCACATTTCCTTTTGAAAATAACTTTGTATGGATATTGGCTTTCTTTTTCTGTTTATTTTCAAGTCTGGATTTTCTCAACCAGGTGTTTCTACAGATGGGGGTGAACGATTTGAGTGGCTTACTAGTTTCTTAGTTCAAGAGTGCCCTCTTCAGTTGGTACAGTGAAATGCAACTTCTTTAATAACATATTTGGAGGGTGGAGGTGGAGGGTTAGGGAGAATTTAGTGTCTTCGATTTCTGTAGGAATCTTAATTCCACCAACTTCTTTATTTTTCAGTCTTCATCACCAAATCTCCAAGAGATGTCTCCTTCTTCCAAGTTCCGTAGATCTCTCCCAAAAGCTTTACTTTCTCAATTATTACACGTTTAGACCCATGTACTTTCAAGCTCCTTCCTTTTAATTCCCCCATTTGCGAGTGTTGTAATCCAGCATGACTGTTCTCAGTATTTCTCCACTTAAGTGTGGGAGGGACTCTCTGGGACACCATCACGCTTTCCTCTTTCCAAATAATCCCTGCTTTATTCTGTACTTCCACATGGGCTCCATAGCTCTTACTACTGATCTCAGATACTTATCTACTCATTAAAATAAAATAGGAGTCTATGGCCATGCCACCCTTAACATGCCCAATCTCGTCTGATCTCGGAAACTAAGCAGGGTTGGGCCTGGTTAGTATTCGGATGGGAGACCACCTAGAAAGACCATCTAGGAAGATCGGGTGCTGTAGATGTATAAAAGTAAAATAAAATAGGATTTTGCAGTATTCCATTTCTTGATTATGTAGTATGATTGTATTGTGTGGTGAGTTAATTGTGACTTTATGTGCTGTCCTTCATCTGTACGGTTTTTGGAAGATGTGTAGACTCAGTTCAGGCATTATCTTCAATGGATCCTCACTATCTAGCTTCAACTGATAAATTATAAATTTTTAGATACGACTTTTTTATATGAGCACTAGATAATCAGGCTGTTTTATTGGCTTCGTATAAGGGAAACCACACAGTTTTTTATAGGTAAAATATAGAAGATGGTTCATTCAGGCCTCTGAGCAATTTTAGCCTGTACCCTCTTCTCCCTGACCCTGTTGGACTGACAGAAGCCACACATATGATCAATGTGCCCAGAGTAGTTAATATATCCTGGTGGTCAGCATGTCCAAAGTAGTCTGACATGGTCAGTGTACCCAGGATTGTTGACATATATGACATAGTTAGTGGACCCAGAGTGGTCAGTAGATGGGAGCCATTACTGTGAGGACAGTGGCTGGTCCATCCTGACTGATCTAGATATGGACCTTTCATTCGATATCCCTCATTATTCCTTGTTGGGAAACCTTATTCTTTGCTCAGTGTGTATTGTTCTAGAATGGAGGAGTGCAAGGTTGTCAAGTCCTGATGAGACATGAGATATAATTTCTCCATAGAAGGCCTTTAGGCTTGTTAAAGGGACTCGCCCTAGGATCCTGGGCAGAAAGTTGGCTACAGGACTCAGTACTGCTCAGGCCCTAGCTGCCTCCAAGTGGCAGAGCTTTCCGCCCCAACTCCTAGCAGTTCTGCCCAAGGCCAAAGGTGCCTTGATTGCAGGGCCCTTGATTGGGTCTCTCTAGGTCTTTGGGTAGTGAAAGTCAGAATGAAGAACAGATGACTAATCATGGCAGTGAGCATTGGAGCTGAAGTCTTTATTCTACCACTTATCGGGTGGGTGATCTTGTACAAACAACTTAATTTCTCTGAGCCTGAAGTTCATCATCTGTAACTGGTATACAATGCTGTCTTATGGCCTGGTGCCACAGAGTAAACCCTCAATAAATTTTAACTTAGCATCTATTAATACACACACACACACACACACATATACGAACACACACATATATGTACACACACACACAGATGTATATAAAACACACATATAGTTTAGGTAGGTTTATCCAAGTATGGATGTGGTTTTTATTTAATTACTAGATGCTTACACATTAACTGGCTGAAATGAATATGCAAAAAATCTCCCTTGGTTGAACTCTAGGGTAAAAAACTCAAGTGATTTATATGAATAGGAGGTATTCTCTGATAAAGAGGAATTCTACATAACTATGCATTTTTATTGTCAAAGTTTAAAAATCCTCCCCTTCATACTTTTACCCTTACATATCCTACCTCCTTACTTCATAGATATCTAGCCATGAAGATCCTCATTCCTATCTCCTGTGTCTCTAGCCCAGAAGTCCCACATTGGCTCAAACAAATATGCTGTTTGGCTTGTGCAAAAATTTAAATTGCAAACCTTTAAATGTGATATTTCAAATAAGAACAGGTTTCTGGTTTCTCTTAACAAACTGAATGACCGGGCAGCATTGGGCAGCATTCCTAAGGTGGTAATAAATGGTCCAGAGCTCAGGAAGAGCAGTGCAGTCCAGTTCCTCATGGCCCCTGCCCCTCCCTACTGCCTCACACTCACCATTTCAATCATTTTTATTCTCGACTTCTCCCCCGGAAGTATTTAACTCCTTAGTACTGTTCCAACCATCCCTTTCTGTTGAACTCTATCATCACATCTTAGTCCAGACCTGTGCAGATCTGATGAATCGCTTTCTGGCATAGAATCTATTCTGCTTACTGTGAACACAGTTAAGACCAGGTCTATAAAATTTCCCAACACAATCTTCTCTCTCCAGTCCTGCCTCACACCACTCTGGTCACCATCTGGCATACACATACCATTCTATCTGCTTGGGTTCCCTCTTTCTTGCATCAGTCAGCTCAGTTAGCTCTTTCTTCATCTCTACTTAAACAAAAGAATCACTCCCTCTGTATTCTCTCAAGTACAACCCAATGATTAATTCTAGCATTTATGTAGTTATGTAACCCTGTCCATCCCCTCCGGGAGACTGTGAGGAATTTAAGGGTAAAAACCAGGTCTTACTCATTTTTCCATCCCCAGAGGCTAAAAGTGCTTGATAAAAGAATCAAAATCATAACTGGATGACAGGATGTATTAGCCCATTTCTATCAGTGAGCTTAGGCTAAATTATGCTGTGGTACCAAACTACCCAAATCTCAATGGCTTATAAAAGCAAAGGTTTATTTTTTTATGCACACTAACATGAACTGTCTGTATCCCTGCTCCACATTTTCACTTTAGGCTCCAAGTTGAAAGAAAAGATCCATGAGACCGCCAGTCTCATTGCAAAGGGAAAGATTCGTGCACATGCTCTGGCTCCTAAGTCTTCTGCTCTGAAGTGGCAGACTTCATTTATTCTCACATTCCATGAGCTAAAGCAAATCACACACCTCAGCATGAAGCCAATGGGGCAGAGATGTAAAGTTCTCCCAAAAGGCTTAAACTTTAAAACCATGGCCTGAAGTTTAATACAATTTACCACGCTGCCATCATATCCAGTTCACCTTTCTAGGGGCGTGGAAACCTAAAGAACATGTTTCTCAGGCTCCTATGTCAGCTGGTTTCTGGCTGGATTCAGCTAATGGGAAGCCTGCACAGGAGATAGAAGAGCTTGAGGTTGGAAAAAGCAGGGCATTTGCTCCCATGTTGCAGAGGACTTCTGCACAGGCTGTAGTTTTTTCATGGCTCCAACTCTCACCACACAGGCCTCCTGGGGTTTCTACTTCTGCTGAGTAGTCCTGGATGCTATAACTTTAGAGTCACATACTCTGACGCAGCCTCCTAATCTGTAGGATGTGATCTGCATAGGATGTGATGATGTGATATGCTCACATCATCCAGTTGTTTCACAAATAAAACTGAAGAATGTCCATGAAAATATGCGAAGAATAAAGTACTGGACAAATAAGGTGCTTGAGGGTATACAAAGTGAGACAACATGGTATAGTAGAAAAGGAGACTGGGGACCAGAACTCTCGGGTTCAGGATCTTGCTCTGCCACCAAATGTCATCCTAGCCAGGCAACACCATGTTCTCTATTTTCCCCATCTGTATATTGGAGATAATATTGTTGACAGTGGTTGCAAAGTGGCACGAATGAGAATATCTGTGAAGATGTATATCGTCAAGTGTAAAAAGCTCTACAAATGTTAAATGAATTCACTAGTTATAAGCAGAAAAAAATCTTTATTTCTATCAAATTAAAAAGTACGAATAATCTTCAGGCAAGATAATCAAAATAATCAATAACACAATTAACAGTTAGGAGAGCATTTACAGTTTAGGCTTAGATACTTTGAATTAATAAGCACATACACCCAAATCAAGAGGGCCGACAACTTTCACACTGAGGAAAACCACTGACTCATCGTAAACACACGACTTCTGGGAAAGCAGAGCTGACATTTCACAGGACAGTAAACCGGACAAGTTGTCATTAGGTTAGAGAACTGATTTGAGCTTGAGAGAAATCACAGTGAAATGCCATTATAACTCAACAATTTCCCCAGAGATCTGTTCATCTCAAAAAACAAGAATATATAAAAATCAGTAGTACAAATTCTCATAAAACTAGAAAAGCCCTCTACGCCCTGGCATCTTGGAGCTTATATAAAGACTAATTTTTTGTTTTTCTTTCCTTTACTCTTCTCTAAATTAAATGCAAATCAGTTTTGTTGTTGCTGTTGCTTAGTATGTTTTTGACTTTATAGCCAAAGCCTTAAAGTGAAGAAAGGTTTAATGAAATGGAGTTTGACATACACTAACCCCAGGGAAAATCTTCTATGTGCACTGCTCCTCTGAAAAGTTTTAAGACAGGAAACCTGTTATTTCAAGAATGACAACAGTGTCATTCTTGGAATAGCCTAATTATCACCAAGGAAAGAAGGCATATCCATGCCATCCATACAAGAGCTTTCTCCCTTTTTGGGAAAGTTTTACCATCTTTTTCTATCTCTTTTTCTCTTTCTTACACACACACTAGTCAAATTGGGGAATTCCCTGAAGCATACGGGTAATGGCATTTATTTTGGCAAGAACGGTGCAATTTGTTAAAAGAAAGATAAGATATGGCATTTATAAACAATTGTAATTATAACATGTCTCAACAGATGCAGGAAGCAGATTTTTCTTCATAGCTGAAATATGGCTTCGTGGTTTCCTGACATCTGGGTCTTGCACACTTCTCATCTGGAAACCAGACTGGGTCAGTTATATACAAAAAGGATGATAACTGACCACATGACCAGACCACATTTCCACATTAAAAGAAGTCTCCACTACTGAGTTCTTCTTTTGAGACAACAAATGGATGAGGGAGTTACTAAAACTGTAGGGGAAGAGAGAGAAAGCAATTCATACTGTGAATACGACTTTTTCTTATGAATTGTCTCTCTGGCAGAATTAACTGCAGCAAGGAAAACATCCTGTCTGTTACATGAAAGGTAATAAAAGATATTCATCAGGTAGATATGGCTGCCTCCCCAAATCCTGTAACCCAGCAGAGTACAGATGAGACATAGCCCTCTGTATATCCAGTGTGCAACTACCACCAGGACCCACTGAGTGTCCATTTCCTCTCTCAGTATCAGAGTGCCAAAAGCAAAGATTCCAGGTGAGAGCAAATACATTGTTTTACCTATTCACAAGAATGGAGAGCTCAAACTAAAGGAAGGTACCAAAAATGTCCTTTTGAATTTCCTGATTAATCTCTATGGGTACGTGAAAACACAAGGTTACATGAACAGAATTATTTCCATTTTTAAACACAAGGAAACAAGAGAATTGAAATATCTATTACCTAGAGTAACTGTTGAAGATTCAATTAGGCAATGCATACAATGCACTTAGCACGAAGTATCACTAAACAGTGACTAAGAATGTCTTTACTGTAACGCATTTGGAAATTTGTGATTTTTATGATTTGAGCAACGATCCTCTAGCAGGCTGGTAAACTGTTTAGACAAACAGCTAAAGTCAAATATTGAACTCAGATTCCAGTGAACATTTTATAAAAGCCCTATTCATGAGTTTGCATAGGCATCTTTTCCATCTAACGTTATCACATCTCAACAACATTTTAAGTGTCAGGAAAAGCCACAACAGCACCTCTCTCACCCATGGCAATTCTTACCTTTTCCCTTTCCTACCAAAGAGTGGGGCAAAGCTGGGTGAAGCTAGAGCTCATCTGAGCATGGCTGCTGGAGGGTGATGGGAGTGACCCTGGGAAAGTAGGAATAGGGAAGGGAAGGGGAGGGGAGGGGAGGGGAGGGGAGGGAAGGGAAGGGAAGGGAAGGGAAGGGAAGGGAAGGGAAGTGAAGGGAAGGGAAGACAAGAAGCCAGTCCTCCCCGGTTCTGCCAGAATTGTGCATGACAAGCGGTGCCACATCAGACGGCGGGCAAAGGCATGCATTTGGCACTAAGAATCACGTTAATGTGTAATGTAATGCAGGGAGATAGCTACCCTACATTAGGTGCTCAGTCACCATTGGTTCATCCGCCAGTACTTTAAGAAGGATCAGTTTATTGTCAGGTGAGAGCAAGGGAGTGATTTGTTCTAATCTCAGGAAAGAAAAGTAAGTACTATCTGGATAGCTCCCAGAAGCCCAGATATAAGTGTGAGCACCATGGCTGAGGGTGGCTCAAGGGTAAAAGGTCCCTTCAGGGACACAAAAACAAGGATACCAAAGGGCAGGTGAGGAACATGAGCTTGCCTCCTCCAGAGATTAGCCTGGACCCAAGCCGTCCTACTATGACAGCCTTTCACTTTATTTATAAACGAGTAGTTACAGAGGAGGATCAAGGGCTCAGACTTTCCTCTAGCAGCTTCTTTTACTTAAGCAAAGAGGAAAAAAGAACAGTCTCACACAAAGCTGAATGTCACCATAGGAAAATCTGCTATTTTTGATGTGAGGCCGCTTGTAAAAATAAGCAAAACCAAGCAGGCTCACAGCCTGGGTTGCCTGGGACAGGACATAGGTAGTTAACATCCAGGAGCAAACTCAGGCTGCAGAGTCAGGAAAACCTGGGTGTGAGTCTTGGCTACACTGTTTATTGGTAGCAGGAGCCTGGGCAAGACGCTTCACATCTCTGACCTTGCCTTCTTTCTTCATAAACATGGGATCACAGGATGCTTGAAAGATGAAATGAGATGTCTGTAGCAGTCCTAAAACCACACATATCTTTCAGTAGGCCTTCGATAAGTGGGACCTATTTTTATGTTTGCCTTAGTGTTAAATGGTACTAAACACAGCAACATTTTCAAATTCTAAGTGGGATGCCTGTCAGGATAATAGAAAGCAAAATAAATTCAGAGTTGGTAGAATCAAAGATTACGAGGACAGGTTAGGCAGGCGTCTTAGAGACCATCCAAACTACTCTTTCTGTGCAACAGTGAAGAAACTGCATGTGTGGCAATAGAAGAAAAACCAAGAAAAGCTGTCACTTGAATTTTACTTTTGTCAAAATACTTTCAAGGAAACTTGAATTTTTTATAAAAATTATTAAAGGAAAAGTTAGAGTTTGTTGAAGAAAATCAGAAATAGATTCTTTAAACATGAAACAAGCAACATCTTTCCAAGACCACAGAGAAGGAGTTTATCCTTTATCAGTGTCACCTAGCAAAGGCCCCTCAGTTTCTGGGCAATCTCAGAAACAGCAAACATTGTTGAGACATATTGAGTGACCCTGATGTTGGCTGAAATAGTCTTTTTTGCTGGAAGGGAGAAGGGAGGGAAGGATGGAGAAGTAGAGTATGGAATCAAGGGTCAAGCCATTTCCCATTTCTTATACCTTTCCCCCAAACCACAAAGGCAATGGTTACACTGAAGTCACTCCCAGGAACAGCAAAGAATCCTCCCTGGGGATAATCATGATGCATGAAGAGGGAAATTTATTTTTAAGGCAACAGGAATAAATTTCGTTATCTTTCCCAGAGGAGAGCAGGAATTTTACAAAGTGGCCACCAAGTCTAGAAACCAAGCAATTCCTTAACAAATGGTTTATTGATATTACATTATAATGAATCACAAAATAATACTACCTATATTTCTAGACTTACTGGCCACCCTATAGAAAGACTCTTTGGAATAGAAAAAAAAAATTAGATTTTTGTTTTCTCATCATTGTAAAGCTGTCATACTTAGTCTAGGCACAGTTAGTGCAACATGTATCCTCAACCCCACAGGCTCCATTCCCTTTACCAACTACTTATAATATGCCTGGGTCACTCACAGGAGAAAAATACTGTCAGCATCAACATTTAGCAGCATTTTCAAAATACATTTTTGTCTTGAATATCAAAAAGCTAAACTGTTCTTTCAGTCCAGTAATTCCATATGGTCTTATTACATCTATACATAAGATATTACCTTTTAAGACTTATGTAGGTGAATATTTCTTTTTTTTTTTCTTTTTTCTTTTTTTCTTTCTTTTTGAGGATTTCCAAAAGACTCTGGGGATTTTATTTTTCTACAATGAAAGAAAGGAGTGGTGCCCACCCATGAGAGTCAGACTAGTTTACGTAGACCCTCCACATCCGTTCCTGGTACATGAAGTGATCTGATATCGTCTCCTAGCTCTCAGCTCTTGGAAGGGAATTTCAGAGGGACAAAAGCAATTACCTAATAGCCTAGAGAGGGAGAAAACAGATGTAAAAAAATAGTCTAATAAAAATAGCAGAAGCTGAATCCGTTCATTCTAGGATGTCTGAAAAGGAGAAATTCTATGCAGCGGGGATGCGGAAAAAAAGGTGTTTCACCCCTAACAGAAAAAAAACATTGTGGATACAGTCACTCGAAGTCAGAGAAGCAACCACTAAGAGCAACTGGCTTCAATTCTGTTGTCACCAGGGGGATGCATACCAGAGAACGGGAGACAAAGGGTGGGCTACAGCCCTTGGCACTCTCAGGCCTACTGGTGCTATGGTTCGACAGTCTTTAGGACATGGAGAGTATCAGAGGCCACCACCATCAAGTGTAAAAAAGCTACTATGGCAACAGCACGACCGTCAAAATTCAGCGAGAGCTTGGGTTACACACCGTTTGAAATCCAGCCTGTACTTGCTTTCTTGTGAAGGGCTTGCTTGAGACATATACAGAGACATCTTCGATGCGTGCAGGCAACCCTTCTTTTGAGGCAGAGAAGAGCCTCTTCATTAACACTTTCTATCATTAGTTTTCATCAGTTTACCATTTAAACTAGAAAAGATGCTGCAAGCTACCTCGGCTAGTTTCTAATTGGGACATGGCACCAATACTAAACATACAATTGAAAAAATCACATCTTCTTAGTTCTTCCACTGGGAGGGCTCAGTATGCTTCTTTGGATTGAATAGGTGCGATCTTGTTCGAGAAAAGCGTGTAAACATAGGGCCAGATTTTGTTAGTTTCCGTTCCAGAAAATTGGTGGAGGACTCCTCGGCTCCTGGAAAAAAAAAAAACAAAAAAAAAACAAAAAAAAAAACAGTCCAATGCAAAAAAGCATTTTACATTTCCTTTTGACATAATGTTAAGGCAGATGAAGATCCTGGGTATAAGGCAAGCATGATCTCATGGTCTATATCACACAACACTAAGTGCCAAAACAGCCCCTTCAAATGTATCAACACTCCCCACTGGGTATATCTAAATAAAGCCATAGTTTTTGCAATTCTGGCATGCTTGTCATGATGACACCTTTTCTTCTCAACTTTACAGTATATCAAAGAACAACATTATTCTTTGGGGACAATCCCAAACCTGCCACTACACACTTTTGAAAAACAAATCATTGACAAAATTTGGAACCCTAAAACTCTTATTACTTATGATGATCACGAAATACAGGATGAATCACAATTATGTGTACAGGAACCTCTGACCTAAAGGCTTGCTGAATTATTTGGGGGCTACAAGGTCAGAAAATGGATTATAGCAGAGGTTGCAAACTGCTGTTCTGAGTGCAGGTTTTGTTTGGTTTGCATGCTTCTAAAAATTTTGTAATTTGTTGCCAATATAAAAACTGAGATTTTTTTTCCACGCAGAGAGCCAGATTTCTGCTTCTCTTGAAAAACAGATCACAGGTCACATTGAGCCTCAGTGCCCCTGAGGTGATAATAAGCTGGAGCAGCATAGGAGCTGTCCAATTCAACAGTCACTCAAGTGCCCAGCTTGACACACCCCACATCAGGTTTAACACTCATTTGCAATATCTCCTTGGCCCTTGCAGCCATTTGAATGTGCAATCTTCAGCTTATAGTTTTAGCTTTTCTTCTGTTAAACTCCCTCTTGACATATCTAGGCCAAAAAGTCCCTTCTAAACTATCTAAATAAGACATGCGGGGGTGTCAAAATGTAAATTATTATCTCAGCCACTTGAAAAGCAAAATGGAAATAAGTCTAGGCACAATTTACAACCAAACAGACAGAGATGATAAAGTTTCCGAGCTTAAGAGAGTCTTAGCATAAAGTACTGGGCGTTTTCTCCCAAAACAACTCAAGCATTTCATCCCACTTCTGGGGAGGCCTCGGGCCTGTAAAGCTTATCTTAGCTGAAAGAATCACTACCCCACCTCAGCCCAAGGCCCTTCCCACTAGGTTCCACTCCTTTCTTGTTGGCCATCTGCCATGAAATGCTGATACACACTCACTTGTACAGTTCAATGACCGGCTTTGCCACATCCTTGTACTGTCTTAGCCTGGCAGCAACTGCTTCAGGTTTATCATCCTCCTGCTGGACTAACGGTTCACCAGTGATGTCATCGACCCCCTGCAAATACCAGAGAAACCAAATGGGCGACAGCTGGGCCATTCCATAGGTAAAAACTTTCCAGTGCAAAACTATGTATTCATTTTGATTCCTGCTACATGATGAGTTAGGCCTGGTGACAATAGTAATGGTGAAGATACTTAAAGAAATGGCACTCTTAATAGCATGTCAATCTTATTTCATAAAAGCAGACATTAAACCTTTATTAACCTCTCGGGTTTTTCCAAACTTTTTGCAGGGCTATTGATAAGTGGTATCTTCAATTCACAGTTTAAATTTCCATGCAGAACCCCCCCACTCCGCCGAAAAGCAACCTTTAGACAATGTCACACTGGTCCTCTAAATATTCCTAACACTGAACTGCTTTCTAAAGCCTGAGTTATTAACACAGAAAATAAAAGTCTCAAAAACCCAACTGGTTTACTTAGGAAAAACACTAATCTAGAAGAAAATATTTCAATACTGCCTCTGTCTATTTCCAAATTCTATCATGTAGCTTTTCTGAAATTGATCTTACTCAGGTTGTTTTACTAAATCAAATGATGACTTATCTAAAGGTGGATTAAAATAGGCATGAATCATATACACAGTATAATCAGGAACAAACATTCTGAGCACTGAAAAAGATTCATTTAAAAAAAAAAAAAATCTGATTTTAGATGTATCTTACTTAACCTCCTCAGGAACCATACTTACAAACAGCAAATTGGACACAGCAGAATTCTGCCTGCCATGTCCATGGCTATTACCCTGACACAAGAGAGATGAGGATGGGAGAGGCTGGACATCATCCACCCCCTTCCTTTATTTCACTTGTGGCTGCAAAGCTCAGAAGTTTTTTCCAGGACGTCAGAGTTCCAGCAAATACAACTGCTTTGAGAAAGAGCAGATGAGGGTTGGGCGACAGCGTCATCCTTTTGGGGGAGCTGGGCCATAGAAGCTGGTTGAGTTGGCCCTTTTACTGCTGTCTTTGGAAGCAGCAATATAATTGCAGGTGTTCCTTTAAGAGAACCCAGTCTTTGGAAGGCAAGTAGGCAGGTCAGTGTTAAAGCTTCTCAAATTTTATGAGAATCTTTGCAAAAGCAGCTCTAGGCAGAGCCAAAATGTGAATGAGGCATTAGTGCTGGACTTCAGTGCATATTCAGAGCCCTCCTTTCCTCCCAGTCATTTTTTTTCCTATAGTAGCTTTTTGGAATGGAAAGGAGAAAGAGACCTAATAAAGGAATTTCGGGACTACTTACATTTTTTAAAAAAAGGCTTCGAAAGGAGACCAGTGCTCAGCCAAAATGAATAAGACACTGAAACTTTACTGAACCTATAGCACCCAGGAGCTAGGAAGGCATCCTCATGTTCATTGCTAGGTTTGCTTTTTTAAAAGAATATTAATATTCCATATAAATAATAAAGATGAAAGTACCATTTTTCTCAAATCCCAACTAGCAATCAATGTTTATAAACTTTGCATTCCTTGTGAATGAAAATTTTAAATATTTGTTGGCTATATATATTTGTTCTTTTTGAACAGTGTCTTCACATCTTTTTCCTACTTTTCAGCTGAAATGTTTTGCTCTTTCTTGTCAGTTTGTGAAGGTACTTTGTATATTCTTACATGTACATGAGGTGGATTGAAGTCCAGGTTATACACCCTCCCACTAGGAGGGTGGATCCAACGCCGGCTGAGACGATCTTTGAGTGTTTCGAACGGAATGTTCAAAGTGATCACTAGATCCAGGTCGCAGATTCTGTCCAGGGCTTCAGCCTGAACTAATGTCCTAGGGAAACCTAAATGCCAAAACAAAACACAAGACATTTCTCAATTCCAATTAGTTGCTGAAATATTATCTACCTGCAGAATTTAATATTTGAAGAAAATTTGCTACTTTATAATGTGGTTCCAGCATTTGGAATACCCAAAGGTTAAGGAATTGCATGATAAAAGAATAAAGTGCATGAAACGAAAAGTCAGTAGACTGTTCCTAGCTCCAGTCTTGGCTCTGGTCTTAACCACCTGTGTGACCTTAGGAAAGTCATGGCACCTCCATTTCCTCTTCTGTTAAAGAAACAAAGGGTCAAAATTATATTTGTGTCTTTTTTACTCTAAAAGTTTATTATTCTTAGGTTACCACAGAAAAAAATTATATATGTATATAATTATGAGAGTCAAAATCAATTAAAGTAGGATCCTTCACTCAGGCTTCATCTGAGCCTGTACCCTGAGGTGGATAAAAGTCCAATCTCAAAGAGCACTGGTGCTTTTAAACCTGTTTGGATACTGCAAAAGTCATAAATTCAGCCTGGTTTTCTAAATGTGGGAAAATAAACAGCAAAATTGAAAGTTTTATTCATGGGCATCTCTTCTTCCTTTTTTTAAGTATAAACTCTAGGTGGCTTCAGGAGTTAGGGTGACTCCAAATTAAATTTTTCCCCCAAGGATTGACCTGCTTTAAATGTATCTCTAGGTTTGGCTGAGGTAGGACCACACGGTAGTATATTTTTCCTCACTAGATCACTTCAGGTTGTCTGCTCTGCTGAAAACCTTACTGTATCTAATATCACCTTTTAAAAATATCTTTTAAATCTTAGGTAAAAGAGTCAGGTGAATGGAGACCTAGATGGAAAGTATAATAGGAAGTGCAACATTCAGAAAAAGAACTTTTAAATCACTTTAGATAAGGACACTAGCCTATCTCCACCCTTTTGTCATTGAAGTATCAAGATGACAATGTAAAGATGGGTCTTCAGAGACCTAAAACACTCAACATTTTCCTATCACAGGAAGTCAATTGCTCAACCATAAATGAACATGAATGTACTGCACTCTATGTTGAAATCCCAACGTGGTATAAATGGCAAGTTGATTTCAGAGTGCTTATTGAATTACATGTGACAAAATTCACCTAAAGGTCATCTCTATGCTTCGGGTACCAACAACTGCTGAAAACTCTTCTCTAATATATCCTTCAAAGCCTTTCTTATTATTGCCTGTCCATGAGGCCAGGACCCTCTCTCCAAAGCCCATCCCTCCCAGGGTCCTCATGTATCACTTTTTCCATAAAGCAACAGGCCCCTCTTGCCCAGGACTCTGGGCTAAGTCATGGATGAGATTCCTGATTTTCCTGGGTCATGAATGTTTCCCAGTTGCAACTCAACTCACCCGTTTCTACAATTTCACTCTTAAGCTACCCATAATACCATTTTCCTATCTACATTTCCCTAATTTATTCTTCTTTTACTATCAAATAACATAAAGCCCAAAGATGACATTGGCCACATCGGCTTGCTTTCAGTATTACTCTCTAGAGGCTCCACTAGCTCCTTTCTACCTTTGAATGTGTCCAGGATACCTCTGCCTCAGGGCCTTTGCACTTGCTGTCCTCTGCCCAGAACGTTCTTCCTGCAGATATCTCAATATCTGACTATTATGTGGGGTATGTGCATAAATGTAACTTCTTGGACTAATATTTTAAAATAGCCCTATTCCCCTCTCATTTTCTATCTTATTATTCTTTTTATTTTCTATTTATTACTATAAAAAATTTCTTAGTATTTACTTTCTATCTCTACCTCACTCCCTGAGAAAAGAGATTCTGTCTTGACAACTGCTATTTACTTTTTTAACTCCTAAAAAACTGACAGAGATAAACGATTTAGAATATGGCCTTATTTCCAAAGTTTATGCCCCGATGAACATGCAAGTTCAATCAAAAGTTGCAAGTCCATCAGAAATTATCCATTCGCTATATTTTACAAAATTCAACATGTGGTCTGCAGTCCAGAACGAGTCTGAGCTGTATTAAGTACAGAAACAAGAAAAAGCATTTAGGAATTTTATAGCAATCCTACAGAGTAATTTTAAGTCTGTTGAATATAAAATTTGGATTTGAATGTCTTTTTTCCCCTTTAATTTTTCTAGTAATTTGTATTTTATTGTATTTGACAAGGGGATTGTTCTGCAATAGATTAGGGAAAAAATAAGACTAGACTTTCACTACAGATAGTTTGTTCTAGGCTTCCCTTCGAGCTTATTTTCTAATTTCTCCAATAAGAGAAACTATCCAATGGCCCCAGTATCTAACTTTTGATGTGTATTACAGTAGGGACGTCAATTAAGTTGCATCTGTTTCCAAAAGGACACAAAAAGAGAGAACCAAACCTGGGGCACGTATCAACTCTATTCTCACGGGAAAGACAGAACAAGTTCAAACAGAGGTGGGAAAAGGCTTATCTTGCAGGTTACAACTCATTTCACTGGCTATCACATGCCTAACCCAAGGTATACACGTTCCCAATAGGCAAAAGGGTTATTCCAGTGTTACAGATAAAATCAGAAGGAACTGCTTCACATTCTCATAGCTGTCTTCTTATGATCCATTTGCACTCAGGCTGGTTTCAACAGAAAAACTCAATGCAGAAATTGGTATTTCTGATCTTGCAATCCAGGCTCTTGTGCCAACAAGCATTCAGCCATCTTTCCTCCCACACTGACTCTGGCTAAGCATCCTCTTCACATAAAGGCACCCAAATGTTGGAAAATTATGCTGGAAAGTATGCTCATGGTGATTTTCTTTCGCAATAAAAAGATGGGTGATCTCTTTTTACTCTTCTACAGTTTCTAATTCTTTCTAATTGAACATATAGTATTTTCAGAATGGCAAAAAAATGCCTTAAATAATCCCTGACTACTAGATTTTTTTCAGATCTCAACAGAATTTCTATTAGATCAGGTTATGACTACTTGACATTTAGGGGAGTGAAAGGTCAAATTGTATTTGCCTGAGATCAAGCACGCCATAGAAAATTTGGCCTTAGCCTTGGAAGCTGGCAATTCCCGGCACATAGCTGGCAAACACTGAAGTGTAACACTAGGATAGTCGTCTTCTAGTTTTCCATTCAGTGACCATACTTATTTGACCAGCTTGCCTTATTTTAAAATCCCAATTTAATTCCACGAAATTATATGACTCTTTTAAGCTCTGCAAACTCAATATGTAACGTTCTATTATGGAATGGCTTGATTGCTTTCATAACAATTTATTAAGCAACTTTTCTTTTCATTATTAAGTTCAAAACCAAACTGAATATTAGAATTGGGGCTTTATAGCACCTGGTGCATTCTTGAGCCCCAAATATATGATAGCTACCAGGTAGATAACAAGGTGACCAAGGAACAAGAGTTGGACCTGTGTGTGATCCCTCAGGGCTCAATTCAGTCTATGCCTTCATAGATGGGGGCGGGGGGTGGGAAAAAGTCTCAGAAGAGTCCAGACAAAGCCATGCCTCCTTTATCTTTCTAATCAAATACCTTTTGAATATTACACACAACCTCAACTAGATTCTTTCCTCTGCCTTCCTTCCCCCAATAGCTCACCATAGACCAAACTGGGGATGCTAGAGAGAGAACCTTGGGAACAAGCCTGGGCACCATGCTAAGTCCATTAGCTAACACTAGCCTAACCTCCCCTACGCTGTGCACCAGAGTTTGGCCTAGATAAGCTTCCTGAGATGGGAATTTAAGCTGTGTCTCACTCCCCTTGCTATCCTCAGGTACTGTGCCTGGCACGTTCTACACTGAAATCCTAGCAAATAGAAGAGGTATACTTCCCACAAAAAGGCACTCTCCCACTAATTGCCAGGTCCTGCCTTTCCCTGTAAAACCCACTCTTCACTAAAGCTTCAAGAGGACAACTGGAATTAGAGAGATGGCTGCAACCAAAATAAGCCCAAGATCAATCTCTATGCACAACCCCCAAAACCCCTTTCAAAAATAGCCATTTTCTGAAGCAGTAGCTTCCAAAGTGACCCTCACTGGAGCACAGAAGATAATAGAATTTCTATTTATTTTTTGCTCATTCCTGTTAAGCTTCTATTTGAAAGCACATTTTAACGTATATATTAATAAAATTGTATACACACATGATTTATACATAACTATCTATAGAACAAAGATGAAAACTAAACATTTTTACTGGTAAGCATGCACAAAGAGTTTTAGAGATCACATTGCTAAAGACCTGAGTTCTCAGTTACAGTCTCTGGCCTTATTTTCTAGCATCACTAGTCACTATTCTGACAAGAAAACACTGTTCTTTATCCTTCGGATAGAGGTTGACAGCTGAAAAAAGTAGGAAAGAATAGAGAGTTCTAAAAGAAAATATAACAGTTTCTCCAACAAATAAAAGCTCAAATCTTATTGGCTAATGTTTCCTTATTTGATAAAGCTACAAGCCAGTCTTCTCAGCTTCCCAACTGTTTCTGAATTTGGGGGCCCTCTGGAGGAATGGGTGGAAAATGCAACTGTGTACAAAATAAACTGAACTCAGAACAGATTTCGAAAACATATTGGGTAGTGCCCATCTACTAGGCTCTCACATTCAGACCTAATAACCACAGAGAACAATTAATTCTGGTGACTTAGAGGTCTTATCATATTCTCCTACCCTCAAAGTAGGTTCAAGTTGAAAGAACCATGGAAAATACAGAAGTCTATGAATAAAGTTAAAATGGAATTTAGTTTTAAGATATTTATATTGTTGGAGTGCAACCATTTCAATAGTTTAGAAGTACCAACAGCAGAAATCAGTCATTCCACAACTTCAAGGGTTCCCCATCCGATAGGGCACATCAAAATTACCAGGGAAAAGATAAAGGGGGAAAAAGGTTATAGGTACTAAATTCCATCTCAGGCTTCCTAGAATGGAACATTTAGGCACAGGATCAGGACTTAGATATTTTAGAAAAAGCTATGCAGGTCATTCTAATATTTCCCAATTGATTAGGAACCACCAAACTTAGTGACAGCAATAGTGGATATGCAATATTAAATACTTGTTATGTGCCCATTTGAGGGGTAAGTTTCAAAACACTTCTAAGCAGGTACAAACCACTTTGAAGAACGAGTCTCATTATCTCTGTTCATAGGAGGAGAACTGAGAAGTGAGGTCCCAAACAGAGGCCAATCTTCCAGATTCACTAAGCCCCTAATTCAAGTCACCTGTCTATACTAGGATCTCACTTCTAAAGAAAGTGTGGCAGGGGAGAAAGTACGGTGTATTAGTGAGAACAGTGAAGCAGAAGTCAAAGACCTGGGGACTAGATGTGGTTTCAAAAGTGAAGGGAACCGCCCGGAAGCCAGACACTCAGGACTCAGGACTATAAACCTGTGAATTATGGGCACAAGCTTTGGAGTCAGACACACCTGGATTTCAATCCAGCTCAATCTGGCCATCGCTGTGAGAACTTCTGTAAATTTTGTCATCTCTTTGTCCTTAGTTTTATCAGATATAAAACAAGGTGCATTCATCTGCTAGCACTACCATAGCAAAACAACCACGGTACAGGTGGCTTAAACGACAGAAATTTACTTTCTCATAGTCCTGGAAGCAAGAAGTCTGAGATCAAGGTGTCGGCAGGGTTAGCTTCTTCTGAGGCTTTTCTCCTCTTTGCCTTGCAGATAGCCATCTTCTCTGTGTCTTTCCTCTGTTTGTATCCATATTTCCTCTTCTTATAAGGACACCAGTCATATTAAATACAGACTCACTCTAATGAGTTCTTTTTAACTTAATTACCTCTTTATTACCTCTTTAATTAACTTAATTACATCTATCCAAATGGAGTCACATTCTGAGGTCCTGGGAGTTAGAACTCCAACACATGAATTTGGAGGAAATTCAACTCAGCTCACAACAAAGGGTAATGCTCACTGCAGAGGGCAGGTGATTAAGAGGCAGGCCCTACACAACGTTTAAGTTAGGCACATAGTGAGTGCTCAATAAATGGCTGTGGCTGCTCTGGGGTTCAGCTGGCGTCCCAATTCAATCAAAAGGAGTTGGAAGGAAAGGTCCCCAATCCACCAACTCACCCATATTTAATTCCTTTTCTGAGATTTTCTAAGAATTTTGGGGGTCGCTGGTGCTGTGTGCTGTGCTCTCTGCCACAATCACAGCTCAGCGCTTCCAGTCCACAGACTCCGTATTCTGGTCCTCAAAAGAGAGCTCAACACAGCTTAGAACCCAGGGACAGCACAGTTGCTACTACCATTTCATTTTTAAACAGTAAAGCTCCTTAAATCTGCTTTCCTGATCCAGTTCAATATCTTACCATGATAAGCTTTAATTTGAGTTAAAGTTAAACAGACTAATAAATTAGCACAGACTTAAGCTGCTGATAGTACAAACAGCACCTTGAGGCAGCAATGAGACACAACTTGAAAGGAACTAATCCACATGCAGGCAGCGTTAATGGTAACACAGAATCCAAGTCCAGAGAGGTATCACTGTGCAGTCTTTTCTACTAGTGACACCACTTTTCTAGAAGCATTCACGCAGACAAGGCAGCTTTGCTTGGGAGAAGCTGAACTAGCTTGCTTCCAAGTCTACAGTTCAACAATAATTTAGCAAACAGCCTTATGCTTCACATATATTGCAGTCTACTATTCACAAATCATTTATATAAATTTACTTATCTCTTATTCTTCACTTTATCCTTATGAAGTGGACAGAGCAGGAATTATCACCCTCAATTTACCAGATGAGTAAGTTTGGATTTGGTGAGAGTCAACAGCAGAAGTTGGACTTAATATCAGGTATCAGGTCTCTGGTCATTTAAATGCTCTTCCTATTCTACCATGCTGTTGTTCCAGGGGTCTAAAAAAAATAATTATTAAAAGAATGCTAAACATCACTCCACCTTTCTTCTACGAAAAGAGCAGAGCATCACAGCAGCATCCCCATCATCTCAGTTACTATTTGAGCATCCCCAACATGCCAGATATACGCAGAAGAAAAGCCAAAACTTTGCAGTCGCCTACAAGGGCCTACTCTTGATCCTGCTACTCTCTCAGCTCGTCTTCGTGTCCGTTACTATGCGCCAGGCCCACTGACATCCTTGCTGTTCTGGAACAGGCAGGCCCACTCTCACCTAAGACACTTACAGTTCACGTTCCCTCTGCCTGGAACACTCTTGCTCCAGATGTCCATGTGTACCCTCGGCTCCCACAACTCATGACTCAAATTGTGTCTTGTCAGTGAGGGCTTTTCCAATCACCCTGTTAAACTGAGCCCCCACCCTCCTCCTGGCACCCTTACTCACTTTATTTTTGAGTGTTTCTGTTGCCACCAGAATATAAGCTGAATGAAGGCAGAACTTTTAAAGTTGTTTACTAATATATCCTTAGGGCCTAGAACAGTGACTGGCACAGAGTAGGTGAATAAATATTTGTTGAATGAATATTATCTCAAAAGTCACAATAATTCTGCAAGGTTAGCATCACCCCCATTTTAAAGTTGTAAAAACTGAGGCTCAGAAAATTTAAGTGACTTGCCCAAGACCACACATTTAATAACTGAGGAATCGAGATTTGAGCCAAGTGTTACATGACTCCAGAATCACCACCGTGTAGCACACCATGCTGTCTTCCTCCTGAACAGAAAACTGCAGAATGTGAAAAGCAAACTCTTGGATGGGGAGAATTACATGCAGCAGTCAGCTTACAGAATGACCTGAGAAATCCAAATCCTCGTGGCTTCAGGGATACTGCCTGGTCTAGTGCTGCAGGCACAGACATGCTGGATTCTGCCCCCACAGACACATAACAAATGCTCTGCATCTTGCTTTTCTTTCAATATATCTTGAAGATTTTCTTTCCACGTAGTACATATTGCTTGCTCACTCTATTTATAACTTCAGAGTACTCCGTGGTTTGGATGTACCATAATTTAACCAATCCCCTGATGGACATCTAAGTTGTTTGCAATCATACAACAATGAATATCATTGCATATGACTTGAAACACATGACTAGGGGAAAAATAGCTTAGCAGATAGGAATATAGACTCTGAAGCAAACTGCCACTTATTCACTTTGCGACCCTGGTGGTTACCTACCCACTGTGCCTATAAAATGAGGGCAATAATACCTAATCCAAAATGTTATTGTGAGGAATAAGCAAATTACTACATGTGAATCCCAGAATGGTGGCTGGCACAGGGTAAACTGTAGTGGGGAGGGTTGGAAGATGGAGCAAAGAGCCAATACTGGGGGGAAATCAAGGCAATCTGGGCCAAGAGGTAAAATAACAAATAGCAAGTTTGATCACAAGAAAGACACGAAGGATAAAGATGAGTTTGGGCTTCTATAAAAGTATGAAAGAGGCAGTGCAGAAGACAAAATAATACCACCATCACCTCCATCATGATGTTTTCATGGTGGAGAATGAGTCTCCTTCATAACAGAAGAGATAAGAAAGTAGCATCCTATGGGGAGACAAGGTTTCCTTTAAGGCAGAAGGTAGAGAGAGTATTCTGCAGAGAGCCAGAGCATGTACAAAGAAGGGTGGAAAAAGTATAAGGAAAGATGATTCTAGAGGAGACAGTGAGTCAAGAATCAGGGGGAATGAGGAGGGGAACCAGTAATAGAGAAAGAGAAGAGGATGAAAAAGGACTTCAAGGGAAGACTTACCTTCCCATTAATAACCAAGCATCACAGACATGAAAGACAGTTGAAAGTGATTAGCCACATACACTAAAATTTTTAGGGTGGATGTGGTGTCCTAATCTCTGCAGTGGTCACAAAGGCCCTGGGGATGGGCTGGGGCTCCCACCAAAGTTTGGGGTGTAGTGTCACATGTCTGGAGACAAGCTCTCTGTCTTGCATAAGGGCAAAGGCTCCATGAAGCAAGTAGCAGTATTTATTTGTCTACGAGTCTCCTAAAGTATAAACATTCTTTAGCCTATAGGTCCTAACGCAAAGGCTTCAGGGCAATATGAAATGGTGTCCTAAAAGGCAAGAACAGTAGCTGTGGCACTCCTCGAATTGATTTATATCAGTGTCTCAAGCTGGACTGAGCAAGTCATGAAAGTAATTCAGGTGTAATTTCACTCAACCAGCTACCAAGAACAGACTCAGCAAAAGTGCAATCTGACCAGCACATTTTAAACCATTTTAAGCAGAGTGTCATTATCCAGTCATACATATTTAAAAAAAAAAAAAAAAGAAGAACATATTGTCAGAAGAGCACACAGTATGAAAACTAGTAGAAACCTATGGAGCAAGAATATCCCTGTATCAGGACATGAGATGTCCATATTAATCTGGGGGTGGGGATATGAGTATTTTGCTCTCGAATACATTTAGTTAGCATTTGCTATCCAGTGATCTATGTTCTCTTCTAAAGAACTATTCCTGGCATGAGACTGAATTTCTTGATACTTTGAATGAGTAGGATATTGGGAATTGAAAGAAAACTAATTAGCAGAAGTATAGAATGTTAAAACGTGATCTGTGGAAATCTTATAACCGAAAAATTTATGTCTAAATAAGAATGACCATTCTGAACGTGGAAGTATTTCAATGCATACATAAAGTATTTAAATGTATTCTAAGAGATTATCTTCTCTTAAATAAGTGATTTCGACTAGGTGGGCTTTGATTACAATTGTGGGCCCAAGGAGAACTTGCCATTCTAGGTGTGGGTGTGTATTTTTCTTTAAATATGCTTGCTCACAGTCTCTGCTGAAATTAAGAGCTCCTTGAGGGCTGAGGCTATGTTTATTCCCAGAGTGCCCAGGATACAATCGGATTCCATGTGGATATAGTATTCCTGGTGGACAGGGATTACTGACCAAGTGGACTGCCGTACACTCAAACTCTGTCAACAGGTGGCAGCATTACCAATATTTCCTTTTAGGAAGAACTGCAACAAAGTTGTGGTATGCTTTTATTTTTACTAAAAGTAACCCTCAAAGATATGCTTTCTAAATGACTGGCCTATTCCAGCTTCCTTAGATAGTCTATTCCAAGTAAATATATTCCATTAATTGCTGAAGAAACCAGAAAACCCAATCAGCAAAGTCAAATAAAGATCACTTTTTAAACACAGAAAGCTTGCTTTCCTCCCTTCAACTACAATTATGAGACTGTTCCATCACATGATTTCTCACCAGGAGCATGGAAAACCTACCTCATGCTTCCATACTAGGCTATTCTATCCCTCGTCTCCTGACCTAGCCTAGAAAAGCTGCTCCTGTCAAATCAAACAGCCAGCCCACACGGAAAACTAACATTTTATGTAGTTAAATTTCTCCCTGTATCTGTCATGCTAGATCACTAATTATGGTGCCTAAGGTTGTTTTTTTAGACATCCCTACCCCCAAAAAAGATTCACTAGGTGCAGGGAGATGTCACTTAATTCCTGACTGGTGTTGTGTTTCCAGCAGTGCTGGCCACTGGGCCTTGGCACCTGCCCCCATCGGCCATGCCAAGAGCCTAAGGGAGGGCAGTTAAAGCTGGAGGTGCCACAGCAACGAGCTGTGACAGTGGATGGGAATAAGGAAATAGGACGCTTCTGTTTTTCTAATTTGGAGTGCATTCACTCCAGAAAAAAGGCGCAGAGCCAGAGTCCACCATCACATCCCCAAACAGAAAAGCAAGCACTCCACTTGACAGAAATATAAAGGCAGTTCTGAAGGGCCACATCCGCCTATGATTGGCAGCTTGTGAAAAGGCCACACTACATCAAGCTCCCTTCCTACTTCCATTAAGATCTGGGGCCAACATGGAGAGACTATCTATCTCTTCCCAGTTTGTTGGGAAAGCAAGAACCAAATTACAAATGCAAGCCACTGTTCATCACAATTAATCACTGAATGACTAGAGTTGAAAGCAGGCAGTTATTCTTCCACAGTCGTCCCTAACCCAGAGTTATTCAAACCACGCAGGCCACCAACCAGAAGCCTTAACAGCAAGTTAAAATTAATCATCATCGAAACCTGTTTTATGAAGGCCTTTTCCCTCTCAGCTTATAATTACCTTACCTGTTTACACAATATTTAATTGTACTCATATCTAAGACTTCCATATTCAACTTCATTTGTTTTTTAATTAACAGATTGTAAAAAAAAAATAAGAAGCAGCTGTGCTCCAGATGTTGGCAAACGGAGCTTAGGCTACATCATATCACCTTCTGAGTTCCGCATTTCCCACTGTGCTGAGAGCCCTAGGATCCACTTTCTTCTCACTGCGACCTTCCTAGGACACTTGGAACGCCTCTATTGTATATCCTAGAGGTTAAGAGATTTGTAATAAATAGGTCCTACTCTCGAGAAGCTTGTAGCTTACTAAAAATGATTTAAAAACTCAGACATTCTATAATTACTACTTACTGATCCACTGATAAAAAGATATTCTAGGAAATTTGGTTTTAAACCTTAAGTCTGCCTCTTCTAAGTAGCCTAGTGAAATAAAGGATGAATTCCTGTTAAGTAGGCATTCTTGAGGAAATTCCCAAATGGCAGTGAGGTTGTTTCGCATCAGCATGATGACTTTTCCTGATTAAGGACAGAGATAAATACTAGCGTATAACCTTTGATGTTTAACAAGTCATTGTTAAATACTAAAATCATTGAGCCCTTTTCCCAGTAAGGGAAGAGGCATACTGTATTAAGGAAGGATCTGACACCTGCAAATTCCTGTTTTAGAATTCTTCTTGCTTGTTCTTTGAACATACATCTCAATAAAAAAATTAGGGGAATACTGGTCCCCCTGTATCTCAATTAAGACAAAAGGAATTTATAAATAATTTCATAGGCCCGTATTTTCATCCCAAGGAAAATATAAAGACTGAGTATATCCTACACAGGTTCAGTAACAGGCTGCTGGTAAGACTTCTCTACCATCAGACATATATTTATCAGCCTTTTCTATGCATCCAACACAGTTGGAGGTGTTGGAAATACGGTCATGAACAAAACAGATGCAATCAGCTTTCTGAGGGCTATATTGGGGGTGAGGGCATAAAGAAGATGCAAAACATCAAATATGCAGATAAGTATGTAATGTCACGTGATTGTAAGGTCAGATGAAAGAGTGACGTGGGTACATAGGATGTTATAGGAAGGACTCTCGGAGGAGAGCATATTTGAGTAATGATCTGAACGCAGCAATCCACATGGATATCTAGGGGTAGAACATTACTGGTAGAGAGCATAGGACGTGCAAAGGCTCTTCAGCATGAGCATATATGGCACATACAGGAAGAGATAAATTACAAGGTAGTTATAGAATATTAACAAAACTTTGCTCTCCCCTGCTGTCAAGTAAAAGATCTGAACATGCTTGAAGGCAAAAAGAAACAAAGAAGAAAAATAAACAAAATATGATACAGAGAATAGTCAATAAAATGTCCAATATAACTGGCATTCTTGAAATAGAAAAACTGAACAAATAGTCAAAAAAAAGAAAAAAGATATAATACAGGAGAGTTTCCCTAAAGAGAAAGAACTGAATTGTGAATCAAAAAGACACTACATAAAAGAGGTGGGGTGGAGGGGACCCAGCATTAAGATATTCTATTTGCTTTGAGTATGAAGAAACAACTCTTCAGGAAGTCTAAAAAGAAAAAAAATATATAAAAGAGGGGAAAAATCAGTCTGGCCTTAGGCTTCTGCAGAGCAAATATTCAAGCCAGAAGAAGAGACAATGGCTGCAAAGTTCTGAAAGACACAGGACCACTCAAGAATATCACAGTCAGCTGAATTGTTGAACAATGAGACATTCTCAAACATGCAAACTTGTGGACTATAGCACCTCATAAGCCTTTCCGAATGGAGGGAGGGAAAGAGGAAAGAAGAAAAAACTAACAAAATCCAGTCAACCAAGTGATGAACGGAAAAGTCGTGTTAAAAAGCAGTGCCTCTAATTACTATGTTGTACACCTGAAAGTAATATAATATTGTATTACATCAAATGTAATTTAAAAATAAATTTTTAAAAATGTTACTTGCAAAAAAAAGAATATCTTATTAAAAGCAGGCTATAAGGCATTATGATAATTTTTTTTGCAATATGCATTGAAATGTATACTGAAATGCTTGACAAACCTCAAAAAATGCACCTTCTTCACAAAATGACAGAAATATTAATCAATGAGAAAAACATTGCAGATCATTTGGCTGCTATCACCTACCTACTACATAACAATATCTTTTCTCATAAAAATTGGAAAAAGTTACGAGCAGATGGCCATGCCATATAAGCAACAAACTATCAAGAATGAGCATTTATGAATACTTTACTTTTGTTATCAAATAAAACTTAGAACCAGGTTGTTAATCTGACACCAAAAAAAAAAAAAAAAGCGGCATAGTTTTATTCAGATATAATTCATATACCATGCAATTCACACATTTAAAGTTTACAATCCAAAGGTTTTTAGTATATTCATCAAAATATAACCAAAGTATTAACCAAAATAAAATGAACAGAGAAGTAGTAGTGGGTAAGAGAACCAGTGCACAGAATTCATTGAAATTTTTAAAATGTAAGACAAAAAAATAGGAAATTAAAGATATAGATAAAAATTCATAAAAATTTTAACAACAAAAAAAACAACAAAAATTGGGAAGGGGAAGAAAGGTAGGAGGAAGTATATTAAGTAAATATATAAGTAAGAAGTTATTGTTCACTGTTGAGAAATTATCTGTCTAAATTTAACATGTGAAGGTTTTTTTTAAAAACAAATATGTCGATTTCCTGTTAGCTTTCATAATTTTAAAGAGCTCCCATAGGAATTAAAATTCCTGGTGATGAAGAAACGTTTATTTGAAACAGTAATAATTCTTTCAGGTTCACTTCAGCTTTTGCTATTGTGAAATTTGAGTAAAATTAAATACTTCTTAAAAGTACGTAAAGTATGATGCCATTCTTACACATTTCTATCTGCGCATGTGCATGGAGAGGTGTCTAGACGACAGTTTTCAACTGTTAACCCTGGTTATTTCTGGCTAGTGGGATTTTAGGAGATTTGTTGCTTTTCCGTAATGGTTTGAATGTTTTATGTGATCATGTATCACTTTTATAAAAGCAGTGTAAAAAGATAAAATTAAATTCTCTGCATTTTTCAACATCACATTCTACTTTTAATCCTAATCAACTTGTTCATCTTTCCAAAATCTGGGTTTTCTTATTAGTGATGGGACAACCAACAATGTTTTACATTGTTTTTGTTTTATATTACTAGGTAACGTTTAATGGAAGATGAGTAGTTTGATTTAGTTATGCTTTCCTCAAGTGTATTTAATGAGAGGTGATCCTTATTTATTAGAATGACATTTTTAAATTCTCAGCAGTTTATTATTGAAAATGTTAAGTTCTAACATTTACATTAGCATCTACACACACACGCACACACACACACACCTATGTAGAGAGAAGCTTAACATTGATAGTAAAACATATCTACCATTTGACCATCTACTATGCTCCAGAATTCCACTAGAGTTTTACATTTGTTAGCCAATCTTTGCAAACCTATGCCATTATACTTCTATTTTATGGATGAGAAAAAGGAATCCAAGAAAGGTAACTATGCTTGGTCAAGAATACACAGCTAATAAGTTATTCAGGCCTGATTCATAAGTCTGTGCTTTTTCCACTACATTACTGTTTTCTTAGTGTGGTGCTTTGTGCATACTAAGTGCATAATAATTGTTTCATTTTAAACTAGCAAAGAACACCTCAGATGCTTTGGATGAAGCTTTGCAATAAATTTTCTTAATTTATCCAATTCTCAAGATACCTGTTTCATCAATTTATGAAGCAGGCTCTCCTAACATCTAAAATTAGGATTTGAAGATAGTTTCATCCTGTGTCTTACTCTATAGACTTCTAATTAACTAGTAATAATAAATGAGCTATGTATCTCTAAAAGTATATGACAAGACATGCTTCGAATATAAAGAAAACCGTAGTTTAATGTCTAAAGTGTATCTAAATTTAAAAATTTCTGTATCATTGATTTTTAAATGTTAGTTGGTAAGAAAGTTTAAAAAAAGTTATTTACTCTTTCAAACTCAAACTTTTAAATTTTATTTTTAACCTCCTCCTAGCTCATTTTTAATATTGACTTTGATACTTATTCAACTCCCTGTTTTTGAATTTCACATAATGTTTAACTTTTGCCCCCACACACTTTTCCGGCCTCATCTGCTCGTATTTTCGGCTGTAGGATTATCCAGACTTATGATTTCCATGAAACAACAACACACCATCTTGTTTCATGCCTCTATAACTTTTGCACATGATGTTCTGTCTAGAACGTGCTTTATTTCCACTTTCAAAATTAGCTCTTATTGTCACCTTCTCCAGGAAGCTTCCCTAATAGTTAACTCTCTCACTCACAAAAGACGGTCACAACCACTCTCTTCTCTGTGCTACCTCTCACCTTTCACTCCATTCACTGGTGCTCCTAAGATCTTATATTGCAATTGTTTATGCAGAATTTCTCCTCTTGGACTATGACATCAGAAAGTGTTCTATTCCCTCCTCAGATGGACCAATGCCAAGCATATTAAGACACGTAAAAAATGTATACTCAATTCATTTTTCTGATCTCTGAACCAAGTTTTTCTAGGGTGTGCTCAAATATCTGTATCCAAGTTTTCCATATGGCCCTTAATGCTTGCCTGTTAAAATCTAGTCATTTTCTGAAAACACAAACTGATTAAACAAATTCAGGATTGTCTATCATATTAAGATTGTTTCTCATTCCAAAGCACCAGTCAGATCAGAAGAAATTTCCAAGAAATAGACACGGGGACAGGGTCTCATGAGAGATTCCAACCAAACGAAGATGAGACTCAAGGTTCTACCATGTTTTTCACTTAGATACTCTTGAGCTCATATTGACAAAATTGGTGTAATAAAAAAGTTCTTAATATAGTTTGGATTTAAATCAAAGAAATCAAAGACGACCCTCACTGCCTAGGGTTGCACAAAGGTTGAATCATCACTAGATTCAAATTCCAAGAGGGCCAAGTCCTGTCCGCTCTGTTGCTCTACTATATGTCTGGGAAATGCCTGGCACAGAATTGATGCTCAATAAATAATCAGTTTTAGGGAAATTTTTGAATAGTTAGAATCAAAAGAAATTTGCACAATCACCTGTGACCATGAACAAAGGGGTTGCAATAGCTCTAATGGAATCAATAAATAGCTGGATATAGAATGAATGGACTATGCAGTTTAGATAAGGTATATCATAAGATGAGAGTGTCCTAAATTTCAAGTCAGGTGTCATCAAAATGACTTCTAACCTAAACCTACTGAGTAATTATCTTTCTCAATCAATACTGCTGTTTAGAAAACTGTTATCTAGTCTTATTTATTTATTTACTTACTTACTTACTTATTATTTATGCCTCCAGCACCTGGTCTTCCTAGGTGGTCTACCATCCAAATACTAACCAGGCCTGACCCTGCTTAGCTTCCAAGGTCAGACATCGGGCTTGTTCAGGGTAGCATGCTGTAGACCACGGACTGTGGCTCCACTGGGGCACAAACCGAGGACCTTCTGCATGTAAAGGTCCTCCATGTCCTCTAGTCTTATTTAAAGTAGATACTAACATTATTTCTTCTTTCTGCTTACCTTCCCACTATAAAGTAATATGTTCTTCTTCCTCAGTAATACTATTCAACCTGAAATTAATTATATGTCTATAAATTCTTTTATTTAATATACAAATACTTAATCATGTTAGGAAATATAATCAAACATAGATCTCAGGTTTTATAATTCCTTCTTCCAAGAGTATAACTAAAAAATGACAAGTCTATTCTAAAACACAAATTTAAAGATGCACCATTTTGGAGAAGACTGTTATGGCTTTATGGCTATACTAACAATTTTTAAATCAACAAAACCCAACAAACAAATGTTGATGCTTCATGAAGCCAAACCTACAATAAACAGATACCTTGACCAAACTCTACCTTCAAAGCACTAATATAATAATAACAATAACCACAATAACAATAATAATAATGTGCCCACATTAACAAATAAAATGAGCAATACAACATTCATTTACAGGCTCCTGCCCAAATTGTCTCTCAAATGAGAATTCTGAATGCAGAAAATAAACATGTCAGACATATTTACACTGTTTCGGGGTACTAATGAGTCTCCAAGAATGTGGCACTAAAACTAATTATACACAAACCCACCTTTGTCCACACTGTCATCTTCACCAAGAATATCATTCCTTACTTGTAACACTCTTTTCACTTAGCTCCCAGAACGCAGACGCCATCTCATCTGTATTATGGTTAGCTGAATGCATGTCTTCATCAGACCTCCTCGAAAGTCACTCTACTTCTATTTGCTCTCTCTGATAGTTTTCCTTTCTTTTTCTTCACGGCCACTATTCCAGTGCAAAGTCAGTCATAGCTATACTTTATTCACTTTAGAAATACCCAAGATATTATACTTACTCATTTAGGTATGTATAATAAATGTTTAATGAACAAACAGAGCTACAATGAGGGGCAAGTCATGAGTGTGTCAGAAAGGACCAGCCTGGTGAGGCACCAAAAATTCCGATTGTGCAGTCGACTCCTGGCAGGCATGATAAATGCCACCGTTTCCTAACAGAGTCGTATCAATTCTGACCATTCTCCATTCTAGAAGAACCATTCCAATTGCTTCAAATCTTCCATTCAAGGTGCCAGAGTATTCATCATTGCCTTAACAATGATCTAAGATACAAAGGTTATCTGACAACATTTTTCAAGACTACAGATCTGAAGGTGAATGAGTAAGATAATCTATTACCCTCTTACACATCTATGTGCATGCATACAAACACACACGGAATTAGAGAGAAAGCCTGATTTCTTTTTTCAAAGAGGATGTCTTCAATGACCTTCCAAATAAAAGTTATTATACATTTGATTTTTGAAACATACCCTACATGCACAAGGGCAACAGAAAAAAGAAAATGTCCTTGATATTTCTTGAAAAATGTGATTCAGAAGATACATGACTATCGGCTTTTTTCTGTAGGCATATGTTACCCAGTAGAATCTAACACTCTTCAAAGTCTGAGTCAGAAAGAAAAATATGGAGGGGATAAGGCCAGAGCAGTTATGTACCATCCAGTATGGTAAAACACATTTGCAAAATCAGGACAAAATACTCTGGTTCCAATATCTACAGTTTAGTTTCCCAGCATCCACTTTTATTTGGATACCGAGTACTCTGAATGAGCATGTATCCTAGAATATCTCAAGTCTGAGATCATTTAACTCTCACAAACAAACACACACAAAACATTGGACACATTCAAGCAGTTCAGACTTCTGCTTTAAAAATAAAATAAAATCCCAGAATTACCTACAGCAAGTACCAGTTAGCATTCAACACTGCTCAGAATGAAAAAAATAGAACATGTAACCACAGACTAAATGACTCTCATTCTAAAGGTATCTTTATCTCCCATGAAAGGGCTTAAATTATATTCCACTTATAATTCCAAATGAAAAAAAAAATCTAGTACTGACATACCACCCTACTGGCCCTACCTCATTGCCAGCCCTCTTAAAAAGTGAAGAATTTGAATGTTTGAAAGAGGTGGTCATTATTTACTGGTTACTATTTCACCTTAAGATCACCTGGTAAGCAGTAAATACCTTTTCTATGAAACTAAAAAAATATGGTTTTATAACAAAATTAGAAGGCTTGTCTACTACACCCCTCTGGTAGAATATTTGTCTTAAAATTAAAGAAAACGATTTTTAAAACACTGCTCTCACACATTAAACTTTCAAGGAAATTAAAGAAAAAATAGGGAGGGAACCCGCACATATAAACACATAAAAGAGTATTTCTTACCCCACTGAGAAGGCAAGGTGGTACTGAACTTTTTTTAGCGAGGATATAGCTGACCAAACCACACGGCATTCACCAACCCCATCCGCCACCTCCGCTTGGTGTTCCCTTGGCTTACATCCACTCGACTCATTTCCACCCACCCTTTGCAAAATGCCTCTCCACAGCCATATGGACCTAGATGGTGAGTCATCTGTCATCGAGAGTTCTTCTCTTGTCCTTTCCACACTCAATCGCCTTTAGCACACTCAATAGGCACATTCTCCACAGAGCATGTGCCCTGCACCCTAAAGAGTTTAAGGCCAAACACAAAACTCGGCCGTCCTGACACTCCTCCCTTTGCCAGATGGATTTATTCCAGAGCTTTAAAGAAAAATCACAACTAAAAAAGTGACCAGATGGATGTTCAAGGAGAAAGATACAAACTAAATCGGTTAGGAGACTGACGTACTTTACTAAAAACAGGCCTATGATGGAAAAGAACTGCAGTTACTCATCCTGAGAAGAAAAGTTATGGCAAAAGCAAAGCATTGAAAAGATAAATAAAATATTCCATAACTGAATCTGACTTTTCAACTCCACATAGCTAAATATTTTTAAAACTACTTTTGAACTTAACATTTTATGCAGTCACACACAGAAAAAACTTAAGACCTGCACATCATATACAAATAATATTAATAAAATCTCATCCTTATATAGCACTTACTATCTGGCAAGCATTCTTCTAAGCATTTTGCATATATAAACTCACTTCATCTGTACAAACTCTTTTCCAATCCCTGTTTTCCATGAAGAATAAGATATACAGAGACATAAGGTATCCTGCCCAAGGTCACCCACGCCAGTAAGTGGCAGAGTTGGGATGCAAAACGGGCAGTCTGTGCTAATGGATACAGGTTTCTTTTGGGGGTGGTAGAAGTGTTCTAAAGTTAGATAGTGGTAATGGCTGCATAACCTTGTGAAAGCAATGAGTTGTACACTTTAAATGGGTGACTTTTATGGTATGTGAATTATATCTAATAAAAATGTTATGTTGAAAAAAAATTTTTTTAAAGAGCAGCCTGGCACTAACTAGGGTTAACTGTTATTATGCTAATCACCTTCGCAAAAGTGTGCAACATAGATAGATGATCGCTTTTTAAAACAGATTTTTAAATTTACTTTAAAAGGTTTCCTTTACGAGGTGAGAAGCCTACAATTAAATAATTTAAACTCGAGAAATGACTATTAGGTAGTGGGAAAGCCAAAGTTTATCAGTCATGGCAAATATCCACATAAGAAGTACTGGAGGGCTAACTTTTGTGAGTTGAGTGTGTAGGGTCTGGAGAAATTAACCTGGCTGGAGAAGTGTAGGGAAGGTGACGATAGCTAAAATACTCAAAAAGCTTGGAAGGCAATCAAAGAAAATCCAGGGCTGTAGTCCCTGACATCAGTTACAACTCCTGTCCATTCTTCCTCCTCAACCTACTCTCTCTCAATGGTGCCTCCTTTCAAGCCCACTGCTATTGCTTAAATTCAGGCCTTCAACATCCCTTGGTCCAATTATTCTACCAAACTCCTTTCTGGCTTCCAGTCACCATGGTCTCTCTGCCCCAGCACCTAATCTCTCCTCTGCTGCTAAGCTAATGGTCCTTCTGAGACACAAATCCAGTCATGTTATGTCCCTACTTAGTAACTCTTTAATGCTCCCCTATAGCCAACAATTTCCAGTCTGGAATCAAATACCATCTACTCCAGGATTTCCCTAGCCGCCTCCTGCTTGTAGGCTCAGGAGAATAGCAGGCTAAGTCATTCTTCTCTTACCCAGTTCACACTGTCCCTCTGCTCAAAAAATCCGCCTTCCCCAACCCCCATTCATCAATCCACAGTACATCTCTCTATTCATCTCTTTTTCTACAGCATTGTTACAATCTCTCATCCCACCAACAGAACATAATTTTCTCCTTTGTGTCCTCAGAGCACTAGATATATATGCTTCCATTACACTGTCAGTAATTAATTTTTTACACACTTGACTCCTCGCTACTGTGATATAAGCCCCTTAAAAAGTAGAGACAATGTCTTACCATTTTACCAACAGCACATAGTAGTTTCTGACACAGGAGTTTTATTCTGTATTGCCTAACGAATAAAAAAAACGTGCCTTCCATAAACTATTATAGCCTTTCTCTTAACACAAATTTTCAATTCAGTCTAGGTTCCTTCCAGCTCCACGAAGGCAGAGCTCCAAACTTTTTTTTTTAAGGAAGGCATTATGGAAAGATATGATCTACTTTATAGTCAACTTTTCAGAACACCTACAGAGTTGAGAAATATGTGTTCACAAACCCACAGAATAAATCCCGGAAGTTCCTAGCGGGCGAAGGGAATGAGGCAGGAGATTCTATAGTCAACGTCAGCAAATCTCCTTCTGTGAAGAATTAAATGGCATTGTCATATTAAACATTCGGTAAAATGCTGAAGTTAAGGAAACTGGTTAATTTCAGCACTGACTTTGGGCAAGTAACTCAATACTACTTTGCCTCAGTTTTCTCAGCTGTTAAATGTAGATAATATTATCTACTTTACAGTTATTGCAGGGATCGAATGAGATAATATCAAGTGTTCAGGACAATGCTTGGCACACAGTGACTGCTCAATAAATGCTAGCAAGTTTTAATATTTAAACTGCCATTTTCTAAGCATATTTGGCCACAAACTGTATTTTATTGTCAGCAATTATGAACATTGCATGCTACACTCTTTGAGAAAACACTGCTATAGAATAAATATTCCACTATAGTACTCGTTTTGGAGAAACATGGCTCCAGACTTTAGGAAAAACAAAGGCAATCTGATAGCTTAAATATAGGACAATTCCTTTGGTTTCTCTGTGGTGGGGCAAACATCGAGATTTCAACTGTCACAGCCTTCCAAGGCTTCAGTTTTGCCAAATTAAGATATAAATGAGTACATCGTGTGAACCAAAGAAAAACTGATCTGTGATGGAAAGAAGTTTGTTACAGCTAAATCTCACTCCACATTTTGTGTTCATAGATAACAGTGTGTTCATCAAATTTCTATTTTCTTTGCACTAAGGAATTTGCTATTTAATAAGACAAATAACCCACCCAGTCCATCTTTTCCCTTTAATAAATCAAAAGATTTATACTGGGCAAACTTAAAGTAGAAAATCCTGAACTCAAGTTTGTTGGAATAAAAAATTATGCAATACTTTGTATGTGAGCATCTGTATGAAATATCATAGTTGTCATCAAGAAATCCATAATGCCTAAAAAGTTTAGGAACCACTGAGTTTTTAAATCAGTTCCATATGTTGTTTCAATACATATTAAACATCAAGCAGTATCAAGGGTATATGCAGTGAAAGGTAAGTCTCTCCTCAACCCTAATCCTTACCCAGAGCCAACCACTGTTATAAATTTTTAACATCCTTCCAAAGATAGCTAGTTCATGCATGTGTTTGTTAGTAATAATATATCAACCCTCCATTTTTACATAAATAAAATAATATATGATACTATATTGCAACTAGCTTTTTTCACTTGGCAATTTAACTTAGAGATCTATCTATGTCAACACATAGGTAAATTATTTGGGGAATAAACATACAAAAATTTAAGGCATCCCTATGATTGATACTTAGGTTGCTACCAATATCTTACTATTTACAAATAATGCTGAAAATAAACATCCTTGAAGATATATCTTAGGCAAGAAATTTAGCATAAAAATTGCTGAACAAAAAGTATAGATCGCTAAACTGCCCTCCAAATGTTGCCCACGTTATACTCTCAACAATACTTAATTCCAACACACTCAAGAAAAGATTTTCAGATTTTCTGTTTTTTGTTAATCTGACAGGTGAAAAATGATAACTCATGGCTTTAATTCATGTGGCCTATTATGGATGAAAGAACCTCTGATTTCAGAGGAGTTATATTCATGAAGACTTAGTCATGGAAACAAAAGGCATCGTCAAAACTGGAACAATAATGGAATTCAATAGAGAACCCAACTATGCACAGAAATCCAGCTTACCCACAGGTTCAACTCACCATCTAGTAGCCAGTGCTGATCACGCCTATTCTCCAGCTCCGACATCATTAAGCGTGTGATCACATGATCTGGAACCAAAAGACCTTTCCCTATGTACTGCTTTGCCATATCACCAATTTCTATTAAAAAGACAGGAAAAAGAGACACTCAAAAAAGCTTCAAAAAAAATAAAAAGCTTACAAACTCTTTTCTTGATCATTTTGCCTTCTCTCCCATTCTGCCCTGTTGGTATGGGGGTAAAGTTATAGGTAGATGTTTTTACAGCAAGGTTTTAAATATTGTCTTCAAAAATGGTGGCCTCTGTCTCTCATTTGTCTCCCAAAGAATTATAAAAGCAGATCTTGAAGATAGACACAGACAGAAATAAAAATAAAAGAAAATATAAATTAGGCAAAGAGAAAATAGAGTAAGAAACAAAGTCTGAGTCTAGAGGGAGCGTGGTACACAAAAGGCAGGGAAAGAAATCTTGGCTACTTCCTAGAGATGAGCTACACACTGGATGCTGAGCCTCCCGACAGTTTGTAATAATAAGGAAATGTGATCAACCACATGGTTCATGATATGCAGAAAAGTAAAGGAAGCTGAGAAGCATAATCAGTCCTTAGAGACCAAAGGAAAAAAATTTCCACTGGTTTTCTAGAAAGAATGCTAGATAATACAAACAACAAGTTTCTTTCTTTTCATGAGCCTCAGTGTAAGCAAGTGGCACCTTGCAACATAGTTGTAAAAGCAATTCAGTGTTATTAGTGGAATGCCAAGTTCACAAAAGGATGAGAATTTTTAAAGTTATTTTCAGAGGAAAAAATGCTTCTATCTTAATTTAAAATGAATTCTTATTTGTAGAAATTGTGAGTTGAGTTCGGCAGAACAAATTATCAATTTAAATCAGTTAAATTTCTAGGAACTGATTTTTTTTTTTTTTTTTAAATCATGATGAAGTCTTCCGCTCTCCAGGGAACTTATAATGAACCATTAGGAACCACATTCTTGACAGGCCAATTGAATTCTTATAAAAACATAAAGCTGAATTACATTACGGCGGGGGGGGGACGCTCAAAAATCGTTTTGCCCCCACCATCACCTTGAATTCAAGGTAGAGCCTTTTCTTTCCCAGAATGAGTCTACACTCCTAGCTCCAACAGTGAAAAATGAGGTGTGAGGAGCTCTACATCACTTGATTACTACTACTGCACAAAAGTAGCTCAATGTTAGGCCCAATGACACGGATTCAGTAACATGCTGCAAGAATCAGAAGACAAATGATAACCACATTCCTGAATGTGGCTGAACGTGAATGTGAAGAAAGCGCATTCATTTCAGCAAGTATTCTTTGATTGCATACTATATAACAGGTAATATTTTACAAAGGTAGCAGTGACGAAAAGTTGCAGCTTACTGATATTTAAGCAGTATTACCTTCCTTAAGAGCAACAATAACAGTCATTAACTGAGTATATGCTATGTTCCACGTACTGTGTTTTAAGCATTTTGTGTTAGTTCATCTAATCCTCACTTCAAATAGGTCATACCCATTTTTTTTAAATGACAGCTTTACTGAGATACGACATATGCCATAACATTCACTATTTTAAAATGTACAACTCAGTGGTTTTTAATACATTCTCATTGTTGTGTAATCATCACCATCACCTAATTTCAGAACATTTTTATCTCACCAGGAAGAAACCTTATACCCATTAGCAGTCACTCACCATTTCCTCCATCCTAGCCCCTGGCAACTACTAACCTACTTTCTGTCTTTATAGATTTGCCTGTTCTATACATCTCATAATAAACGAAATCACACACAACATGTGGTTTCAAGGTTCATTCATGTTGTACCATATACCAGTACTTCAATCATTTTCATGGTTGAATATTTCTACTCCACTGTATTTTGTCTAGGCATACATCAGTTAACAGGCATTGTGGTTGTTTCCACCTTTTGGCTATTATGAATAATGCTGCAATGAACGTTCCTGTACAAGTTTTTGTGTGAACATATGCTTTCAGTTCTCTTGGGCAATACCTGTATGATATGTATGTTTTGTAGCTGAAAAATCACTGTCAGATAGTATGCTGGGAGTAATTGACAAGTTTGGTGCTGTTTTATTCTGCCACGGTCAGGCCAGCCTGCCCTAGAACCCTGTTCTTAGTCCCATCCACCAAACTTTAAGGTACATTTATTTATACAACAAATACACATCTTCAAGGTGAGAGACCATCATGTGAACTGGCTCCAAATATCCCACACGGAAACAGTGAAAGCATAAGGAATGTCTTATCTGGAAAAGAGAAGATCCAGAGAAGGACATAATAACAATTTATCCATAAACTGATACTTCACACACGAAGAGGGCATTATTTTATTCACTCCCCAAACACAGAATTAGGACGAGTAGTGAGAATTGCAAGTGGATAGAAAAAGTTGCCTAAGGAAATATTTGAATGGAAACTCAAAGACTGCCTAGGAAGGGATATTGTAGAGGGATTCTGACAACTGGATTGAGGATGTTTTGGGTCCCTTCAGATGGAGGATTTATGGTATAGGGGTACATATGGATTCAGTAATTTAGTGAAGAACGGTATTCAAAATGATGCCCCTGAGACCTCTAAATGTCTGCTAAATGGCTCCTTATGTACCTCCCACTGATATCTCAAACTATTATGTCCAAAATCACACATCCCCTCCCATTCTTCTTGCCCTAGTGTTTCTTGTCTCAGACAATGGCATCACTCTCTTCAGATGTCACCTAAGATTAAACACCAGTCGTCTTGATTTTTTTTTTTTTTACTTCTCTCATTCTTTATTTCTAATTGAATATCAAGCTCTTGAAATTCTACTTCCACAGTGTCCCTCAGACCCAAGACAACTGATCAAAACATAATAATGCGACAGGAACTGTTGAGAACAAACACGAGCAAACTGTGAGGATGGCTGCTGAAGAAGCTATGTCATTGTGAGGAGAGAAAAGTACGATGATGGTCTTCGGCTACTTGGGTAGTTAACGGGAGTGCATGGCTTCTCAGACAGCACAGAGTAAGGAAGGGAGCAGTGAGTTATGCTCCAAAACCTAATTTATAGATCTTTATATAGTGAAGAGGAGGTAACTGGCCAAAGAATCAGCAGACTGATAAAGAACCCCACAGCTTAGATCACAGTGGGTCTTTTACCCATACCAATCTCTGACCTGCTACAAAATCAAAAGATTGCTTTTGGGGTTTTCTACACATCAGTCAACCAAAATAATCGCAATACCTAAACAATCGATTCACAGTGCTTAGCTTACTTCACTTCTCAATAGCATTTGAGATGGCTCCGTTGCATAAATACAACACATAGAGTGAGCCTTTTAAAATGCAAGCTAATCATAGCCCTCCAATAGCTTTCCTTCTCTCTCAGTATAAGCCAAAGTCCTCGCCTTGGCTACAAGGCCCTGTGTGATCAGGCCCTCATTCTTTAACCCCATCTCTCATTGCCCACTCTGTTCTAGCCATACTGGCTTCCTTGTAGTTTCCTGAAGACCACAAGTACTTGCCCACTTAAGGGACTTTTTACTTGTTGTCGCACAACATTCTTTCTGCCACAGCTTCACGTGGATCAAGCCTTCACTTCACTCAGGTCTCTGATTAAGTATCACCTCAGATAGATCTTCCGCCCTACATAAATAGCACAGGAGAAACACACATCTCCATTACCCTCATCTTACTTTGCACTGTTTTCTAGAACTCCAGACTTTACATGTCATATATTGATGTATTTGTTTACCTAATTTTCTGCCTCACCCAACTAATTAACTCAGTGAATAAAAGTAAAATATTTTGTTCAATGCCATATCCTCAGTACTTAGAATACAGTCTGGAATGTATTAGATGCTCCATAAAAATTTGGTGAATCAATGAATGAACATCTTGGAGATGACAGAAAAACATTTTCACTCGGTAAAATGGTTGAATATATCTGATCATCCTGTACAGGTATTGCAGAACCATGATTCCAAGATCAATACAGCCCAACTTTGTCAGGTATCAACTTTTTCCGAGGAAATATGAGACACAGTATGATTAGTACTAGTTGAGTTAGTCATGTTAGGTTTCATAACTGAGTCATTTTTTTGGCATTTCAAACCATAAATAGAGATGAACCAGGTCATAGAAGGAGAAGTGAGGAGAAGAAAATACCATGAGCCAATGTTGCAGAGGCATGAGGCTGCTTGGCATACCTGGAAGAGCTTCAAGTCGTGACAGCTGAAGCAGAGCACGCCATGAGAGAGAGAGCTAGACGAGTAGGATGAGAAGTATAGACTTTGAAAGATTTGTTTTAAAAATAGGTAGTTTTAGAAATGCCATTCCCACAGCCAAGACCAGCTACTTAATTTGCAGGGCCCAATGAAAAATGAAAATATGGAACCTCCTTATTCAAAAATTAAAAATTTCAAGATGGCAATAGCAAAGCAACAAATTAAGTACAAGGCTTTACATGACTACACAGGTCACATGCCCACCACAATGTGCAATTTGAATGGCGTTGGAGTGGTGGAAGTCAAGGAGGCTGTGATAATAATCGAAACACAAGATGAAGGCCTGCACTAAAGCAGAAGCAACGTCAGAAGGCCTTCTGCCCTTGAGAGGGTACCTTGAGCTAACCCAACTAGTAGATGAGCAACTCCAAGCTTAAAAAACTCTATGGAAGACATCCAGAACCATCTTAATCCAACTTACTAGTTAAGAGAAAGATCTAAGCACAACATACTTTTCCAACTATTTGTGGCAGCCTTGGCTCTTCTCTGGAGCAGGACAGACAACACATCCTCCATTTGATACAAAATCAAACTCCCAACACGCCTTTCAGTCCCCACCATGAAAATCTAGACAGGTCAGCAGCCACAGCAAAATGGATTTAACAAAGTACCTGCATCTGAATGAAGACCTCACGACTATAAAAAAAAAAAAAAACAGAAATAAAACACTGGTCAGAAGACAGAGGCCCATTCCAGAAAACAGAACCTTCATCTGCCTTTGTCCATTTACTGGAAAGATAAAGGAGCATCATTAAATGCTAACACTAGCATGTTTGGCTAAAACATATATATACCTGCTCTAATTTCTTACATGGAATTCCAAAGAAAGGCTGTAGACACACACAGTCTTTTTTTCTGATTACCTATAAGTGACGGCAAACCGAATATGGAAAACAGAGCTAGACAAGCGTCCACATAGCAAGCAAATTCCCCAAGATGCCTGGCTAAATAACAGAAACAGATAACAATTCAATGTCTTTTTCATTGTCCTTTTATGCCAGAAAACGCTGAGTGAAAAACCCCTGTAAAAGAGCTTGATTCCTTCATAAGGCTGGCTGCCTAGAACTAGGAGACACCGCTGCCACTCCCAGTATCATCCCTGCTCCAAAAGGTCATTGAAAATGCCAAAACACACACATAGTGTACATGTACACACACACACGCACGCATGCGTGCACGCACATGCCCCATATGAGGCATGGTCAAAAGGAACTGTAGCTTTGTGATTCTGCAAAACTACAAGTTCTTTATCCCCCACTCGTAAGAATATTTTGGCACTGAAGTGTTACTTGGAAAAATAAATAAAATGAAGAAAAACTTCATTCTATAAACTGTTTATCCTTGATATCACTTTGATGAATCTCTTCTATTAAGAAAATAAGCTTTAAAAAAAAAAAAAGCTGGTTAAAAAATAGACCTTTAAAGGCAGAAATTACAGAGGAAACTCCTAAATTTAAGGCACTTTGGCACTTAACTCAAATGACTCATTTCAGATGTCCAGTATCCATCCTTCGATTGGCCTTCCTCAAAGCCAGGTTTTCTTTTCCTCTACACCAAAAAGATATGGTTTTCATGCACTCCATGACACTTATTATTGGTAGTTACGAAGAAACTTCTGAATCTAGCGTAACGGCCAAGACATATACCTTAGAGCCATGCCTCTTGGGTCCAAATCCTGACACGGCCACTTAAAGACTTCTAAGACTTTGACCACATTGTATGCCTTTGCATTAGTTTCTCCATCTATAAAATGGGAATAATACCACCTAAGTTTTTTTTTTTTTTAATTTGTATGTGATTAATACGTGTAAAGGACTTGGAATAATGCATCTTTGCAAATTTCATTCAAGGATGTGGAGAGAATAAATATTTGCTCCTATATGCCAGGTGTTGTCCTAAGCAGTTTATACACATAAACCCATTTAATCCTCATAAATATCCACAAGGTCAGTGCTATGATTGTCTCCATTTCACATGTAAGTCGATTGAAACACAGAGAGATTATGTAACTTGCCCAAAGTAATTAAGCTAATAAGTGGTGGAGCTGGGACACAAACTCAAGCAGGATGGCACCAGAACCCATTTTCTTAACCACTTATTGTACTATACTGTCTCACGATGTTTGTGAGCATTTCCTGGAACAGAAGCACTTTGAATGTTAGAGCACATGTGCAACATTGTGATTTATAAGAAATACATAATTGGTCCAAAGTGGGGCTCACAGCTCCCAAAACCCTGGGAACTTCCTGAGTGATAAGAGCAATGACAGCATCTTTTTTGTTACTACTTGGTCTTCTGTCCTCAGTTCCTGAAAAATGTTCCAGAGCCCTACAGGTGAAATGGGTGTCTTGTTCTTCATAATAAGTTCCTTTCCATAACTGGGTTGATGTTAATGAGGTAGCTTTTGGAAATCACCCTGGGGCAGGCACTGGTTGCCAGGGAAACTAACCATCAATAGAGGGGTGCACTTTCACTCCCATCCCAATTTCTTGGAAGGAGGGGCTAAAAGTTGACTCAACAACCAATGGCCAATGGTTTAATCAGCCAAGCCTACGTAATGAAGCCTCCATAAAAACCCAAAAGGTTTTTGGTTTGGAGAGCTTCAAGGCTAGGAAATCGGAACACATCAATGTACTAGACCTCAAACTCCACAAGGACGGAAGCTCCCTTTTCCAGGACCTCGCTCTCTATATCTCTTCATATGGCTGTTGATTCATATTCTTTAATATCATTTGTAATAAATCGGTAATCTAGTGAGTATATAAATGGGTTTCCTGAGTTCTGTGAACTGCTCTAGCAAATTAATTGATCCCGAGGAGGAAACTTCTGACTTATAGTCAGTAGGTCAGAAACACAGGTGACAACTTGGGCTGATGACTGGCATCTGAAATAGAGGACTGAGCCCTTAATCTGTGGGATCTGACCCTGTCTCCAGATAGACAGTGTCAGAATTGAGTTCAATTGTAGGTCACTCTGCCAGTATTAAAGAATTGCTTGTTGGTGGTGTGCAAACTCCCCACATACACGCACACACCAACGCTGGAAATTGGGTGCAGAACCTTAACATTCTTCTGGAATGGTGAAGCCTCTGTGTAAAGGGACAAGAGCATAGTGAGAATTGAGCTTCCTTGTGAACTCTGGCAAGACTTGCCTACTTGGTGACAGTAGGCCCTATGGGGAAATACTTGGTCCTGTTCTGTGTAACCACTTTGCTTACACATTAGGCATTACACCTTCAACTAACTAAATAAAAAACTTATAGCAGGTGTTTCTGAACAGCTGCTTCCTATCAAACGCTAAATGACCTGCAATCCTGTACCTCTTCTTGTGCCAAAGGCCCTAATCCATCCTCTGCTCAACTCCCAGAGGGACTTTCCCAAAACATGAGTTGGCACAAGTTGCTTCCTCTTCTTCCTCTAACAGCAACAATGCAAACCCCAAGCCTACAGGATAACACGGCATTCAAGGTCACTCTGATCTAGCTTAGAACTACTCCTTGAACCTTACGTGCCACCACAATTCCTTTATTGCCCAACCTCTGATCCCTTTGTTGTGCCTGGCACAAGTCAAAAAGGACTGTGGTCTTTCCCTTATGCGGTGTACAGAAGCAGATACCTTAAGGTGACCCCAAACCCAAGGAAAGATTCCCGCCCTGGAGCTGGGCTTTGAAGGGCCAGCAAAAGTTGACCCTTCGAGTACTATGTGTAGCAGCCACCTCACAACCATGTATTTTCTACTTCCTTCAGAGCAGTAATCCCCTCTTCTGTACTCCAGCAGCACCTGGACTGAAGCTAGTCCACATGGTGCCTCTGTACAGATTAGAAAAAAAGACATCCCTTTTGGAAGATGCCCATTCCTCCACGCTGACTCAGCTGTATACCAAGGAACACAGCTTGGCGGACAGAACCCAGGCTGGACTGCAGGCCTCATGCACAACCTCAGCCAGCTGTCCTCCCCCGCAACACACATACACTCCATGCAGGTCAGTCTGCACAAACATATGTGGTTGTACCTCTACCTACATCTCAGTCTTCACTGTTGAATGAAAGTTGTTTACACAGCTTCCATACCAAATTATAATCCCCTTGAGGCCAGAGACTATCTTATTTAACAATCAATAGGAGCCACTCTACTTGAGATACTACCTACTAAAGATACTTGAGATATACTCTAGTACGGATACTATTATATCTTTAGATTCCCCATCTTCCTGTCCCCAAGGTCCTATAAATTATCAGATGAACCTTCTTCTCACTACACCCCTATCACACCTTGTACCTATCGTATTGTTCAACAGTCCTATAACAACAGTTATGAATTTAAGGCAATTAAAACTCAGAAAAACCTTCTCGATCACACAGTAAGATGATGTGCAGCAGTGTTTCCTTTAAATGTGATCTTATGGTCTAATTCTTTGGCAAGCCTTGAATAACTGAGTAAAATAAATTATTGAATTAAGCAACATTCCATTATCTGACTGGTCTTACATAAAGGGACATTTCATACTTTTTTGTCAATGGTTCTCACAACTATTGCTTCAGCCGATTCAAGCTGGTGCAGAAAGATCATTACCACAGGTTGCATTTGGATCCCTGGCCTGACTCTTGAACAAGAAAGGATCTGTTCCTACAAGTGGATGCCTGCTTCTCCTGAAGCTATCTCACATTCTTAAACACCCACAAAATGTGCATGAGTCAACTCTTAAAGATTTCTGAGATTAAGACTCCAGAATATTCTCTAACAGAAGAAGCAGAAAGTTTAGCATGAAGTAAACAACTTATTTTCAAACTAACATGTTGGTACTTATAAGTCACCTCAAGTGAGGAGTTATACTAGATTAGACCACCAAAAATCTGCTGTGTCTCTTTGAGCTGTCTCTTCTTCTGGGTGTCTGTATAATCTTACCCTAAAGGTTTCCTGACAAATCACAAGACTTTGTAAACTATGTTTAAAGAAGGTAAGAAAGATAGCATTATAACTCATTAAATATAAAATAATACAAAACTTTGAAATTCTAAAGTACGATTTAATCCTATTTATTCTTTGCTCCGTTGGACTACATCAGACTAAGATTCCCGTGAGATCAAGTCACTGACAACAATAGTGACTTCACACAGAGTACACCTGTCTTCAAAATGCTTCTTTCTTTGCTATTACGCTTCAGGTACAATATTGAGCTCACCATAGGGACAATTATTATTGGTGTTTTAACCAAAGACAATTGTAACTCAAATTATTTGAATCTGTGAGCTATATATTTAAGCATTCCCTAGATCAAAAGAGAAGTCAATAGAAAAAAAATTTTTCTTTTAACCTAGATTTGAACCCACGTTTGTGCAAAGTACAAATTTGCATCTCTTAACCACTAATTGTAAGATTAAAAATGAAAGAATTTATAGTGAGATTTCTTTTTTTTATTGTGGTATAATTGACAGATGACATTAGTTTCAGGCACACGACATAATGATTAGATATCTGTATATATTGTGAAATGATCACCACAATAAGTCTAGTTAACATCAGTCTTCATACATAGTTACAAGTTTTCTTCTTATGACGAGAACTTCTAAGATCCACTCTCTCAGTGACTTTCAAATATGCAATACAGTAATCTTTAACTACAGTCACCATGCTGTACATAGATCTCCATGACTTATTTATTTTATTACTGGAAGTTTGCACCTTTTAAGCCTCTCACCCGTTTTGCCCACCCTCCCACCCCCTACCTCTGACAACCACCAATCTGTTCTCTGTATCCATGCTTTTTGTTATCGTCGTTCTGTTTTTTTAGATTCCACATATAAGTAGATCATACAATTGATTTATTCTTAATATCCACCTTTTTATTCAGGTGAAATACCCTTTAAAAAACACTAGAATGGCTTTATAATAAGGCAGAGTTTATATGATACAAGGAATACTCACCAAGCTGGGAATCAAGAGTCTTGGCTCTTAGTTCTGCTTCCAAGTGTGACTGTCTGCAGGATTGAACACATCAGTGTACTTCATTTATCGTGGCTTCGAGTTTCCACAGCTGCACGACAGAGTTGGACCCTTCTACCTCTGTCTTTCAAAGGTAGAATTTCAATTCCCTATACCTGACTTTGTGGCCACTGTGAAGATTAGAGGACTGGCTTCCCCAGTATGCCTCAATCCATGCCAGCATTTCAAACACCAAGATTATACCTCTGTGGTAAGGTGAGGGACCACAGAGATTAAGGAAAGTCTCCCCGCTTCCATGGGCAATCAAGGCACGGATCATTATACCCATTCTAGATGTGAGGAGTGGAGTCCAGACCAGAACACAGGTCTGCAATATCTGTTAGTGTCTATATACCTTGCCAGGAAAACTTCCTGGGAATGCTTTGTTAGGTCTCTTTGCTCTTTTTTCTCTAACCAGACTGGAATATTTACATTCATTTAGTCTAATTTTGTAACTCTGGGTCCAGAAATGTGTTGGCAGTGGGTGTGTTTCAGTAATAGCCAAAGTAAAAATATGCATGGACAAAAGCCATGACTTTGGGTAGAGGAGGGGCTAGCATTTCTGAGAAAGAAGGTGATCCATTATCTAAGCACAAAGGATATCTAAGCACAAAGGATATCCAGCAGATTCTTTGTCCGTAAGCTTTCTTACCCCACTAGCAGATCAATTATTATTTGACCCTTCATACTGATTCAAAGAATAAGATAGTGCAGTAACCTCATTTTAAGACTTTAAATAAATCATGAAATAAAAGGATGTTGGAGTTTCAGAAGCCAAAAAATCTTGGATGTCCTATGTCAGGAGTATTTTCTTGGCCCAGAAATAGGAACACATGCACTTGTAAACACACCATGAACATCTGGCGTAGTACCATGTGCTGCCTTATATAAGCAGCAGAGGAGAAAAAACAGATAAGGATGGAGGCAACAGAAGTTGGGCAAGGGAACAAATGGGAAAAAGGCGAGTAATCCGAAAGGTTTGCCAAAATCGTAGATGAGTTTTAGACCCAGAGTGTTTAACCATCTCCTCAAGCTCACGTTCTGTAAATCTGCCTCAGTATCCACTATACCAGGCACTTTCAGTCCTGAGGACGAGGATCATACTTTAAATCTCTTAAGCTCTCTAGATTTTCTCTACCTCTCCTGTAACTTTATCACAACCCAATTACTAGCTCCATTAAGAGGAAAGGGAGGAATTTCATTTTTAAAGCATCATAAAAAGGAATTCCTTTTCATTGCAGAAGGCCCAGGGTATGGATCTGGCTGTGCTAGGCGCCTTTTCAGCTGCCTCTCTGTGCAGGATCTTGGCTGTAGATCAGCACGAGGGAAGTTGCTGTTTCCTCCAGTGCCATCTGCTCAAACAGGATGGATTGCAACTGCTGCCCAGAGAGATTCTTCCCTCCCTTCTCCCTCCCTCCTAGCTCTCTGACAATGCTCTGGTGGAGAACTACAGCAAGGACACCAAAGATGTGCCACACTCACCAGCCTTCCAGAGCTGGTAGCAGACAGTCCTGCAAGCAAGGGGAAAGAGAAGGAGAGAAACAGCTGATGCTAGCACTCTTTTCTGATAGGGCTCCCAATGGGGTCATAAAGTCTACTGAGTAGGCTGACATGCAATCATCCTTTAACACTCAGAAAGAACAACAATATAATACCAGAAGGCAGCCAGCAAGGACTTTCTTCAAAAAAATTAAAAATAAACTATCATATATGATCTAACAATTTCACTTCTGGGTATTTAGCCAAAACACCAAAAACGCTAACTCAAAAAAATATACGTATTCCTATGTTTATTGCAGCATTATTTACAATAGCCAACCAATATATGGAAACAACCTAAATGTCCATCAATGGATGAATGGATAAAGAAAATCAGTACATATACAATGGAATATTCTTCAGTCATAAAAAAAGAATGAAATCTTGCCATTTTATGACAACGATGATGAACCTTGAGGACATTGTGCTAAGTAAAATAAGTCAGACAGAAAGACAAATACTATCATATGTTCTCACTTATATGTGAATGTAAAAACAAACAAACGAAAACACCACCAAGCTCATAGATACAAAATAGTGACTATAGTTAATATTGTACTACATATTTGAAAGCTGCTAGGAGAATAGATTTTTAAAGTTCTCATCACACAAAAAAATTCTTTAACTATGTATGGTGATGGATGTTAACTAGACTTATTGTGGTAATCATTTTGCAATGTACACAAATATCAAATCATTATGTTGTACACCTGCAACTAATAAAATATCGTATGTCAATTATAGTCACATACCTCTTAAGAACAGGGATCCTTTCAGAGAAATATGTCATCTGGCCACCATTTCATCGTTGTGCAAACATCATAGAGCAGCGGTCCCCAACCTTTTTGGCACCAGGGGCCAGTTTTGTGGAAGACAATTTTTCCACAGACCAGGGTGGGGGATGGAATTTTGGGATGATTCAAGCACATTATATTTATTGTGCACTTTATTTCTATTATTACATTGTAATATATAATGAAATAATTATACAGCTCCCCATAATGCAGAATCAGATGCCATCAGATACAGCTGTACAATTGAAGTACATCAATTCACTTGCCACTATAAAGCCTACTACCAGATGCAACTTGTCTTTGGTACTCACTGATAGGGTTTTGATATGAGTCTACAAGCAATTGATTTATTATGGTTTCTGTGCAGTCAAATTTCTCTGCTAATGTTAATCTGTATTTGCAGCCGCTCCCCAGCACTAGCATCACCGCCTCAGCTCCACCTCAGATCATCAGGCATTAGGATTCTCATAAGGAGCATGCAACCTAGATCCTTGTATGCACAGTTCACAATAGAGCTCGTGCGCCTATGAGAATCCAATGCCTGATGATCTGAGGTGGAGCTGAGGTGGTGATGCTAGCGTTGGTGAGCAGCTGGAAATACAAATGGATCTTGCTCACTCTCTGCTCACCTCCTGCTGTGCAGCCTGGTTCATAACAGGCCACAGACAGGTACAGGTCCACAATCCAGGGGCTGGGGGTCCCCGTCATAGAGTACACTTACACAAACCTAGATGGTATAGCCTACTACACACCTAATGGTCTAGCCTATTGCTCCTAGGCTACATGCCTGTAAGCATGTTACTGTACAAAATTAAAGCAAGAGAAAATGATGCACTTAAGAGATGTAGTAAGTACCTGATGTATGAGGTTGCTGCAGGCATAACGGCATACCGCTTTACAGCAAACTTTTTAACAAGTAGAAAAAGTACACTCTAAAATAATGATAAAAAGTATAGTATAGTAGATATATAAACCAGTAACATAGTCATTTATTATCATTAGCAAGTGTTATGTACTGTACATAACTGTTTGTGCTTTAAGTGCTGGACCAGTAGTCGTCCAACTGCTGTCAAGATCACTGCATACTTTGGAGGTTTTTATTTAAAAAACTAAACAGTGTTTTGTACACAAAAAGGGAGAATATTGTCAATTTTAAAATGTGTGTCAGTTTTACACAATTGTATGTATATACTTAATTGCAAGGTTAAATTGCTTGCTACTGTTAAAAAAATTAAAGACAGTTTAGATGATAAAAAGTTTAACACTCATGAAGTAGACAGTCTACTTTAGGAGAACTACAAAAATGGGGTAGATGGCAGGAAGCTTTTATAAAATAAAAAACAAAAAAGAGAAAAATATAAAATAACTGATTGGCTGGGGCTGCACAACCAAACTGGTTTAGGGTGAGAAGGCCCAGGGTTGGTCTAGCAGGTGAGGATTGGCTGACTGGACAGACTGCGTTTCTGGTCGGACAGACTGCGTTTCTGGTCAAACAGAGCATTTACAGGGGCATGGAAGTCATTTAAGTTTCAGCATGCTGATGTGGCACCCCAGACAGGAGCCTAGAAATTTATTTCAACACTATTATGGGTCACATTTTAAAAATCTAAACATTTTATTACACTAAGCCAAGCCTTTCTCAAATCCCTTACATGTATTAGCTCATTTAATTCTTACAACACTAAAAGTTACTACCATTATTATTCTTGGTTTGTATGGAAGAAATGGAGATACAAAGTGCTTGAGCAAGATGTTGGCCAGCTTCCCAGGCAGTGCTATCCCAGAGGCTGCAGTCCTAACACATGCCCTAGGGGGTGGCTTCCTAAATCCTGCCTCCAAAGCCTTCCTTTCCTCTGAATTCCTCCCACACTGGAATCCTTTGTTCAACCATCTGCCCTCTCCCCTTCCCAACACCTCAGGAGCAGATCTTGTTCAGCCGAGTGATTTAAACTAAGCCTCAGGGAGCAAAGGATTCCTTCAATAATTTTTAAGTTGAATAAATGCAGATGGGATTTAAAAAAAAAAAAAAAGAAGAAGAGAGAAAAGAAAGAAAAAGAAAAAAAAGAAGAAAAGAAAAGCAAAATTTTTAAAAATGTAGCAAGAAAAAATAATAAACCCTGACACTTCAGGGTCCATCTTAAGTAAAGGAAAACTAAATCTTAATAACACTCCTCTCTCTTAGATACTTGAGGAGAAATAAGACACTTTAACCTAAAAATTTACTTAAGTTAAAAAACACAAAAAATTTTTAAAGCATGTCTATGCTTTGTTCCAGATCTTTTGTTCAGGGAAAGCAATTTAATGAGTTTTTGGCTTAGCAAAGGTAGGGCAAAGATTTATTTGGGAGGTTGATAGTGAAGAGGTAAACTGTCTAGATAAAGTAACAGGTACTGAAATCTGGGAGACAGAAAAACAGCAAATTCTCCGGAAGGGAAAAGAACGGAAAGGTCACGAATTGAACTCTAAGCTAGAGGAGGAGCCAGGAATGCAAGAGGGCTGTGCAGTGAATGACTGACAGGTATTAGTGTAGTGGTGTCTAATACGCCACCCCAAGATGTTGCGCCTGTGCCAGACTCTAATCCTCATCACCCGCTCAATACAAACCTCAAAACAATCACCTTATATTAGGGGTCCTTTGGGAGAGAAAAATAAAGGTAGTGTTCAACACAGGGTGAAGGAATGCAGAAAACGGCAGCCCTTACAGGAAAAGACTGGAAAGCATAAGTGAAGAGTTCCAGAGAAGCATGAAATCTGAGAAAGGCAATTAAGGAGAGTGGCCAGTACTGTAGACGGTGAAGTAGACTGCTACGTACTTACCAACTGAGTAAATAATGAGGCCCCAAGTCTTTCTAATCCAATAGATAATGCTGGTGAACCAGCCAAGTGCCACAGACCATTTATTACCCAGCATCTTCCATCACCCCCACTGTGGGAGCAAGTCTGTTTCTGCGCAGTGCAGTCATTCTCATGCCTCAACTCGTAATGACTAAAGGTAACAACCAGGATTTGTGGTTTGCAAATCTCAGTCCAAGCTGGCCCTGAAGCAGAAGTGGCAAGAAGGAAGAGAAGAAAGCATTAGATTTCATCTAGCAACTCGGGAACTCCACCTCACTAACTAATCTAAAGATGAGCTGCTAAATTACCCAATAGGAAACATTAAACCCTGCCCATTAAACCAGGGATCGCTTTCAGGGTAAGACAATCTATTCCCACAGTTACCTCTATTCAATATGAGTTCCTAGATAACAGGGTATTTCCCTCATAAATCTAACTGCGGCTAGTATACTGGCCCCTCTGAGCTTATTCTATACTCAAGTCTCTACACGTTTTCTGCTACATATTGCTGTTCCAAATAGTATATATAGGAAATTGAATGCTCCACCAGATATATACTAATTCAGACTCACTTTAAAACCTTTACTTTTTCTCCACCTGCCAAATGATAAGAGGAAAACAAGTAGGCATGTATAGTTCAGCTCCCAAAGCAGTTCTCTTAAAGCTGATGCAAAGAAGGTGACATATATTCTTTCTGAGACACAAATTTCCCATCCTTGTTTTTTTTGTTTTGTTTTGTTTTTTTGTTTTTTAATGTAAGTTACCTGGAGTCTCTAAAAATGGTCCAACTCATGCAGTTGAGCTGCCTCACCACAGCAAGGCAGTAATGTCTGGCAGCATCAACAAAATCATGTTATGTTTTAAACTCATTCCACTAGTCAAGTACACAATTAAATTCCACTTTGCAACCTAAAAACAAAATGCTAAAATCTTTAGATAAACTTAAACCTAATCAAACCCAATGATAAGGTCTATGGTGATTATTAGTTTAGTCAGCTCTACCTTTTTTATGCAAAGCATCAACAACATGCAGTTTATATAACCTTTTAAGAGCAACTATTTCTACTAGATTGTGCAGAAAGCAACATTGAGTAAATACGTATCAGAAAGAAAAAAGGAGGGAGGGAGGGAGGGAGACACTACAATAGGGATAATGGCAGAACAGAGAGCAGCTGCCTTGCCTTGTATAACACTTAGACTGCCAAGAATAAAGCTTTAAAAAATTGATTCTGCAACTTTTTTTCTGCCTTTCATGGGCCACTAACTATGAAAAAGATTTCCAAGACATGTTTATAATCAGATCTATGTAACTAGAGCAAACTGAAGCAGAATCAGAATTACAGAAAGATTCAACCACCGTAATTTAACTTCTAGAAACACCAGTTCCCACTCCTCAGTGGGTTCCTGGCTTCTGTCACTTAGAACATCTCAAGTCCACTAACAGTAGTTCCAGCTATGGCTCAACCACCATCTGTGACTGTCTTTCACAATCCTGGACATCAAGAACAAGCAATGTTTCAGTACTGTTTGGCTTGGCAAGACATAAGCTAGACATAAGCTAAGTGTGCGCATTTTTTATTCTCTGGGGTTTGAGCTCCAGCAGTGTTTGAAACATGACGTTCAAAACCTGAAACTGACTTTGATTATGAGATTACAACTGGCACTCTGAGACAATCTACGACAAATATCTATGCTGGAAAAAAAATCCTTCCACAAAGTTCTTAGAATTCATTTCCTCTACAAATACATCATTGCAATTGAGGCAATGTAAAGCCTGTCACCCTTTTTTGGATATGCCTTTTTGGATATTGTTTTAAGCTGGTTACTTATAAGAAATGAAC
>NW_011888932.1:3497115-3510343 GCF_000151845.1 Pteropus vampyrus | reverse complement strand
CATCATTGCAATTGAGGCAATGTAAAGCCTGTCACCCTTTTTTGGATATGCCTTTTTGGATATTGTTTTAAGCTGGTTACTTATAAGAAATGAACGCCTCAGGAAAAACCTTTGGCGTTCCCTCTAACTGCCTGAAAGGAATTTAGACAAAGGACCTGCTTCCAGGAAGCGAGCTCATATAGATAGATAACTGTGATAGGAACTAAGTGTGATAGACGGGGAAGAACCCAGCTAGTCCTTCCTGTGTCCTCATTGTAAAGATGGCCCAACAAACATTTCTTTACCAAACATTTACTTTCCAATCTTCAGGTGAATTGCCTTTTCCTTAGCTTAAGATAGCATGTAAGCCTACACAACCGTCCTTGAGTCCCATATTCTTAGGGAACCCCACATACATGTAATAAATGTGGTCATTTCTCCTGTTAATCTGTCTCACGTTAACTTGATTTAGTCTGTCCAGAAGTTAGAAGGGTAGGAGGAAACTTATTTTGCCTTCTCCACACTTCAAACAACAAACGCCAACACACTGGCCTGAAACTAGGGTAAGATGAGTGAGGCACCCACCTGAAGAGGGTACAATAACAATACCCGTAATAATTATGAGAAATAAATAACAGTTTAAAATATCAAAATTAATGCAAATAATACATGATGAAAAGCTATGAAATTTTTAAATAAAGACAAGATCCGACCCTGCCCTTATACAACTCTTACTCACCTCACCCTAATCTTAATCCTGTTGGATCTAGTCTTTATCTTAAATTTTGGTATTTTGTACTTTTTATTGCATTAAACTACTATTTACTTGATTATGGAGTTTTTTGGTGCCCCCTTAAATTTTTCACTAAAGGAGACACTCTCCTCACCCTAGTGTCAGCCCTGCCAACACATATTAACTCAAATCCTTGAGGTAGCTCTACAATTACTCTCATTTGCAAGTTAGTAAAAAAGGTTAGCTACTTTGCCTAAGACCATAGAGCCAGCGTGGCCAAGTCAGATTCCAAACCCAGCTATGTGGCTCAGAGCCCACCCTCTTATTTACAGACACCATACTACCTCTCAGGGATTGGCATCACTAAGGCAATCAACATAAACCTATATTAGTCCTGGGTTATAGAAAAAAAAACTATGTGGAATACATTCCAAATAAACTAAAATTAATGACAATCGGGGCAAATTTAGTCATGACTTGTTCATGGCTTATCAATGTTCTGCAATGTTTAGGCTAAGTGTTGATTCTACCAAACTCCTGGAATCTTTCTAATTTGTCCCTAATTCTTTAGCCAACCTAACGCTCAGAACGAGCCACGAGAGAGAGGAGATATCTGGCTCTTCACTCAAAGGACAGGACTACAGATTTGAGTGGCCTGACGTAGCTGTCGCAGTACATAAATTCTGAGATGCTCCTGGTATCTGCCCTCAAATACAGTCAGTTTTACGAGGCTAACTGAGCTACTGTGTGCCTTGCAGGACACTGTTCAGAAATACTCCCAAATAATGTGTTCATTTACAAAGAGATGAAAATTTGGAAATAAATCCACTACAGCTACAATAGTCCTACCACATTTAGCTAGTTGCGAGTGGTGGTGGACACTGCAGTTAAAAAGGATCATAGCGAAATAGGCTGAAAAAGAATCTAGAAATGATATCCTGGGAAGAATGGTTGAGGGAACTAGAGCTTTTTTTCTTGAGAGAAAGAAAGACAACTTCAAAGTTGGAGAAGTGGTGCCTAGCAACTATTTTCAATTATCTGAAAAGCTAGTGGATTTAATTTATGTGACACCGGAAGATTGAAGTTGGACAAGTAGATGACAGTTTATAGGTAAAAGTTTCAAGGAGCTGGCTTTCATCTCAGTATAAGGAAAAAATCTTCCAACAATTAGACCTGTCTAGCAATAAAAGACCCTGCCACCAGAGAAGGCAGGGTTGGCTGTCAAGCTACTATAGAAGGGATCCAGCACAGAATGCCACTTGGACAGAGGACTTAAAATCCCTTCCAATTCTAAGGCATTAAGAATGGAACAAATAATCAAACTTAACACATTCATTGTTATGCATAGTGTTTAGTTACTAAAAACCCTAGAAAACTAAAACAAAATCAGGAGCTTAATGGAAAGGAGGTCTTACATTTTCATTTTATTCCAAGCTACATTCTTGTTTTTAATTCTAAGCCACTGAAGTAATGCAAGTTAAAAAAATCAATCTCCCTTTTGGAAAAACTAAATTATGTCCTGAGATGGTATTTATAGGTACCATTTAAGAAAATTGGGAAACTACTCATATATGCAATCGATATTTTATAGCTCTCCTACAAATTACATTGGCTGTTATTACCAAGATGTGTATCGTGTAGAAGAAAAAATACGGAAGCAGCTGAGTTAGAATTTAGGAAAACAAAGCAAAGCAAAAATCGAATCAGATATATCTGCAGCCCAATTATATTAAAAGACCTTAGAAAAATTTATCCAATCAGACAAATACACAAAGGTCAAAAATTGTCCATCTTAATGATGACACAATTTTTAAAAAACAATTTTGTGTTCAGGGAGTCTTCCAAAAGAGGTTCACACATAACTTTAAGTATTTTTGTTTGCACAAGAATAGAAACAAGACATGTTCAAAGGAAAATAAGAGAACAACACAATCAAGTTTAAAAATATGAAGTGTCTATAGCCTTTTGCCGAGTAGTTGAGTAGTGTGCACGTGCGCACACACACACACACACACACACACACACACAAACAATGTCTAAACCCCACTGGATTGTGCCAGGGATTCCATTCAATGCACCATGTTCACTGGAGAAGATTTTAAATGAAATCAAAGCATTATGACTCCAGAGAAGAGAATAAACCACAGAAAAAAGGCTCCTACTTGCCAGGCATTTTAGAGATGACTCCATCTGACTCTCCCAATAGATCTATAATAGGAATTCTTAAAAGAAAGAAATCAAGTTAATTAACTTTTCCTTAAATTTACAAAGCCAGTAAGACTTTGAGCTGAAGGTATCCCTGACTTCCAAAGTTCAACTATATTTCCTCTATACAATATAGCCACCTCTTGCACCTACCACCTGCTATGCCAAAACCCATGGGATACTTCTGCCTGGAACTTCCTGAGGTATGCAAGTATGTTAAACTTGTTATCCTCTCCAACCCTGAACCACTTTCCTTCAGTTAAATAAAACCAATCTTCCCCACAATCACTGAAGTTCAACCCTTCAAAGGGCTGCAGTTGACTCTGCTCTTTCCACCATTCCTACACAGTCATATTAAACTGCCATCACTACCTCAACTTCTCCCAAACCCCCTTTTCCCATTACTTTTACTCTATACCTGATCTAAACTTGTTGGCACTGTCTTAGCTGTGCTCCACTTTCTCTCCACTATATACTTTGCTATGAAAAACAAGTCATGCCACTAAAGGAGTTTGACCAAAGCAGTGACTCCCCACAGCCCTCCTTGTTATAAACTCAATCTGGAATTACATGTAAACCCTGAGGGACATTTCCAGCTTCCTTGCCTACAATTCCTTCAACTCTAGGTTTCAATGAAAATACCCTTAATTTTAATCACCTACTGCCAGACATGACATGATCCCTCCATCAAAAACACCATGCTCCCATTTCCCATCTGCCAATACCTTTCCTATCCTTCAAGGCTCAGTTTTAATGCCATCTCTCCTATAGCTTTCATTTACTCTTTCATGCAGAAGTAACAAATATTAAGCACTGACTGTAGGTCAGACATTGAAGATACAAAAATGAACTCAATAAGGGTTTATACAAGTAAACTCTCTCTTCACTGTTATTAAATTTTTTTCATTCCTTTTTTTATAGCACTCAGTATAATAAGCCCACTTAATTGGGCTTATGTTTTACCCTATCAACTCCTTAAGTGGAGATCATTTTTTATTCCCATTAATAGGATGCTACTGGAATACATTGATTTAATATGTACTTACTGACATTTAACGTCTACCCATTTCTCTGTGGATACTCTGTAACAACCTCTTAACTGTTGTCCCTAGTTTCACTCTAGAACCTTCCAATTCAGTTTCCAAATAGTCTGAGTGATCTAATAAAAATGTGAATCAGATCGTTAGTCCCGTATTTAAAAACAATGACTTCACTTTGAATTAGGCAATGGTTTATTATCTATGACACCAAAAGCACAAGCAACAAAAGAAAAAATATATACACTGAACTTCATCAAAATTAAAAACTTTTGTGCTTCCAAGCACTTCATCAAGAAAAGTAAAAAGACGACCCACTGAAGGGGAGAAAATACATACAACTCATATCTAATAAGGGAATTTAATTCAGAATATATAGAGAACTCAACAAAAGGACAAAACGAGCTCGTTTAAAAAACGGGCAAAGGATTTGAACAGATATTTCTCCAAAGATATACAAATGGTCAATAGCACGTAAAAAGACCTTAAATATCATTAGTCCTTAGGGAAATGCAAATCAAAATCACAATGATACCACTTCACAACCACGAAGGAGGCTAAAAGACAATAGTAACTGTTGACAAGGATGTGAAGAAGACTGGAACCTTATTCATTGCTTGTGAGATGTAAAATAGTCCTGCTGCTTTGGAAAACAGTTGGCAGTTCCTCAAAATGTCAAACAGAGCATTACCACATGACACAGCAGTTCCACGCTAGGTATACACCCAAGAGAGATGAAAATATGTATCTACACGAAAACTTGCATACTCATGTTCATAACAGGAAATAACCCAGGTGTCCATCAGCTAATGAATGAATAAACAAAATGTGGTATATCCATACAATAGAATATTATCTGGTACTAAAAGGGAATTAAGTTTGATACATACTACATCATAGCTGAACCTTGAAAACGCTAAGAGAAAGAAGCCAGATACAAAAAGTCACATATTATGAGTCTAATTATATTAAATATCCAGAATAGGAAGAATCATACAAACCTAAAGTAGACTAGTGATTACCAGGGGCTTGAAGGAGAGGGGAATGAGACTGCTAATGGTTTTTTGGGGGGATAATAAAAATGTTCTGAAATTAGACAATGATAATGGTTGCATAACTCTATAACATATACTAAAAATCACTGATTTATGCACTTTAAAAGGATAAGTTTTATAGTATGCAAATTATGTCTCAGTAAAATTAATATACATAAAAAAAAACAAAAATAACAACAACGACAACAAAAAACAATTGCTTCCCATCCAGTTATACTGAAGCTCAAACTCCTAGTCACACCTCAAGGCCCTGTGCCTACCTTTCCAGTCTCCTTGTCTACCACCTTCTCTTCCTCACTCACAGTAAGTACTCCAGCGACACCTGCTACCTCTCCTCTCCATTTATGGAAAGCTCACTCTGGGTTTTCCACATGCTATTCCCTCTGTCCCCAGATCTTCACACATCTGGGTCCTACCCTCATTGAGAGCTCAGCTTAAACATCATCTCAGAGAAGTTCTCTCAGCCTTCACAATCTAAAGCAGCCTTCCCAGTCACTTCATTATTGCAATATCAAATTGTCTTCATAGTACTTATACAAGACATAACGTATAAAAGATTATCAAGTTATACAAGGTTATCTTGATTATTTTTCCTTTGCCTATAGCATGTCTTCCCTACTGCCATAATACGCTATTAAAACATTTGTTAAACTGACATGAATGAATTTACCATTCAAACTATAGACTATAACTGAAGTTATGAAATATATCATCTTTTGGGGAGGTGATAATGAATACCATATTATAAGTACAGATTAGAAATGAGAAACTTCAGACAAGAAAATGATGTGTAGCTCCAACAGCTGTGGAAAAGCTTCATGGAAGTAAAGCAACTGAAAACAGACTGTGAGAGATTAACAAAAGTGTGAAAGGCATTACAGGAGAAAGGTACATCTGAAAATGCCCTCCCCCTCCTTGTCCATGACTCCAGCACTTCACCCACACACATACGACTCACCATGGCTCATAAGAACACAATGCAGAATCTAGAACTTGAACTCCAGATTGTAAGTGCCTCATGAATAGAAGACAATGGTAATGCATTAACTCTATAAACTACACTAAAAACTGCTGATTTATACACTTTAAAAGGATAAACTTTATAATATGCAAGTTATACCTCAGTAAAACTGATATGCATGCCTCCCTGCACCTAATGCAGGCATAGAAACATCTGTCACATGACTAATGAAATATCAAGTTCAGGTATTATTCCAGAACTCTTACTATTATGATGGAAAGCAAGTTCTACCTCCTTACAATTACATATATTTTATATTTTAGACTCTTTTTGGTCCTTTTATGGGGAGAAAGGAATCAAGAAATCATTGTTTCCTTTTTCAGATTTTTTAAAATGTTTTTAGGGAGAGAACAACAGATCACATACCGCCATTAAAAAACCTGTTGAATCTGAGTGTACTCATGGAGAACTAAGCTACAATAATTCCCTGCCATTCACTGTCCCAGTGTGGCATTTACAAGACATGAAGTGGATATTTCACTAGTTACAGCAGCATGACATAATGGGAAGTTTAATGCTAGCTATGGAGTCCCAAGTTTGAATGCTAGCTTCTCTATTTAACTAGCTGTTTCACCTAAGGCAAGTAACTCAATCTCTCTGAGACCACTTCTTTATTTGTAAAATGATACAACTGCTCTGTAGATCTGTGTGTAGACTAAACGATAATATGCATACATTAGCCGGAGCAGAGCCTAGCTCATGCTTGACCCACTGCAAATGTTAACTATGATGACCAAGTCACAAGAATTATAAAGTGCCAGAACCACAGGTTACTGGCCAAGAAGAAAGTGCTGAAAGAGAAAATACTTGATTTCTAGCTTCCAGGCAATTCGATTAGCAGGAATGACTTAATTATTTCAGTACTATCACTATCTTTGGCTAAGTATGGGATGCTTGACCTGCCATTTAACTAGTATAAGAATTCTTGGAATTCAAAAGTGAGACAGTTAAACTGTAACATCAGTCGTTTACTTGGACTTTGTGAAGCTGTACAAAGGAGACCTTCTGCATCATGTCTTAAAGGTCAACCTGAGAACTAAATATCAAGTGGGGGGTGGAAGGAGGCAGAGTAATCCAATGCCTCTACTATCTGCTCAGACTTTCAAAAAAAAAAATCTAGTTTGCTAAAGACAATACTACATGGCTGATACAGCCGACCCACGGTAAAAGTATACTGTCTGAAATCTTATAAAAAAAACATAATTTCCAAGTCCTTAAACCTTCTTACAACATAGACTATACAGAATGCTAAAAAGCAAACTAGCATAATATAACTTTTAACAATTTTCTTGGTAGATTTTAAAGGAAACAGGCAATTCAATATGTCCTTTATAATGGGTGTGTTTATAGCTAATAGTCTGATATTCAATTTACTAGTTTCATGATCAGTTGCTATTACTTGGGTTCCAGGAAGTTTGAAGCAAAAGTTCATGTTTCATAAACTAGGATAACACATTATTTGTATATACCATAAAGACAAGCACAAGTAATGGAAGCTGGAAAAAATGACATACAGCAGGTATTATAACCCTTTCCTTTCATAGAAATAAATGAGAACTAAAATAATATACAAGGTATGATCAAGCCACAAAAGCAACAATTTCTTGTGGACTACAAACAAGCTCCGGAAGAGTTCTAGGTGTATTGTAGCAATGACCACCCTCATCTTTTCACCTGGTAGCTGAACTCATTTGTCAAAGCTCAGCTCAGGAATCATCTCCTCTAAAAAGCCTTCCCTAATCTTACCTCCTCCTAAATGCTAGGTACACCAGGCTTTCCTGTGTCTCATAGGACCTGCATATGCATGTCTTGCAGCATCCATTACCATACACTTGTCTGCCTGCCTCTCCCAATAAACTTAGTAGCTCCTTCAAGGAATAGACCTTGTCTCACCTCTTAGTATCCCATAAGCCAACATTGCATGGCACTCAAATATTTGTTGAAAGATATATGTACCAGGACATTCAGTGCAGCATGCTTTGTTAACCAAATTAATAACCTAAATTCCCATCAACAGGAGCCTGATTATATTAGCAGTTCACAAAGTGTAGTTACAAGATTTCTGAGGGTCCGTGAGACCTTTTCAGAAAACTGAGAGTTCCCCCTTTCTATAACTACAATCTATGTGAAACCAGATATTCTACGAAAACTTTAACCAAAACAACACAGTAGGCTGAATCAATAATCAGATATGAGAATCTAGCTTTCTACCATTAAGCCAAACATTAAAGTTATTTGCAAAAACATGAAAACAACATTACTCTTACCATTAGATTTTGTTCTAGCAAAGTTTTTTTATGTTAATGTTATGTTAAAATGTAATAGGTTTATTATTGTTATTTTAAAAGAATTTTTTAAAATTTCTCAGCTTTAATTCTTAATACAGTAAATATATACAGGTATAGCCTGCATAAACAAAGAGTCTTTGGGGTTCTTGATAATTTTTAAATTTAACATAACATCAGAAAAATGGCTGGTTAAAGAAATTATAGTATAGCTGTATAATAGAGTATATGATTATGTTTTAAAAAGATTGAGGTAGACTGTTGTGCTAATAGAAACCAACGTCTAAGTTTTTAAAAAGTGCAAAACAATGTATATCTGTATGTATTATCTTCTCAAGAAATTTTTAAAAATGGAATAAAACATTGAAATAGTATAAGGGCATTAAACTCACATTAAAGAACAGAATGTAATAGCATTGAAAAATACTTAATAATCAAATTATAATGTACACCTGATAATTATATAATTGTATTAACCAATGTTACTTCAGAAAACTTAATTTAAAAAAGAAAAATATTTAATGATACACTATGAAATAAAGCAAACAATTTTCAAAATAGTAATATATAAAATATTACTGAAAAACAGTCTGGAAGGATATACTGCATATGAAAGTATCAATAGAATTTTTTCCTTGCAGTTAGTGGGATTACAAGTGATTATCTTCTTTCTCGGCTTTCTAAACTTTTGATAATTTACACATACTATTTCTATGATCAAAATCTCAAGGTAAGTGTTTAAATACACATGTACAAATGTATGTATATTGTTGATACTTAAAAAACTTAGTAAGTCAAAAAGTACACAAGTAATTGTAGCACCTATTAGCTACTTTCACACCAAGACATTGACTGGATATTTGTAAACTAAGTTTAACGTTCCTTTCTCCCCCTATGGTTCAAAAACTATTCTGGTTCTGTTGTTTTATTGCTAATAACCTATCCCAAGGATAGTATATTTACTCAATGACTTGCATACAATGACATTCATAACAGCATTATTAAACAGCAAATAACCCAAACGTTCCAAACCAGAATCATCAGATACACTCTGTTATCAGATGATTCTGTTATCGGAATCATCAGTTCAACCCTAAGGCACATTCACCCAGGTACTCTGGCCAGTATCTTAGGACTCACTGTGGACTGCTTTCTCTCTACTCCTCGCAACCAGCTCATTCTGTCAGGTCAGCTCTGCTTTCATATAGATCCTAAAGCCCTTCATTTTTCTCCTTCGTCACTACCAGCTAGCCCAAGCCATGATCCACTCCCCTTATCCACACTGGTACCACTTTTATTTTTTTCACCTCGAGTCACTTCATACAGCATCCCAAGGGTCATCTTTTAGAAGGTAAATCCAAATGTCACCATTCCATTCAAAACACTCTGATAGCTTTCTAGTACCTTTAAATATTATCCAATTCTTCCCAAGACCCTCAAGGCTCTACTTGCTCATCTCTCTCACCTGACCTCCTTCCACATCCTCCCTTGTTTACTAGGCTCCAAAAATACTGCCGTTCTTTCTGTTCTTCAAACAAGCTGTGCTTGTTCTCACCTTAGGGTCTCTGCACTTGCTTCTCTGTGAACACTGCTCCTAGATCATTACATGTTCATTCCTGTGGCTATTCACCTCCCAGAGAGGACTCCCCTAATCACACCACCTAGAAAAGCCCTCTTCACTAACTCACTACCATTTCATTTCCTTCATGACTATCTAATACTGTCCTGTTTATTTGGTTATCTTCTGTCCTCTCAACCTCCTCATCCCCTCACCTCCCTGTGGACTCATGCACCTCTGAGAACAAAGGGATATTTGAGTAGGTAGTCAAAAAATACCTGTGGAATGAATGGAATATTATATAGAAATTAAAAATGTTTTTAAGTAACTTTAAGAAAACAGAAAAATACTCATTATATATGTATGTATATGTATATATATGTATGTATATGTATATGTATATATATGTATGTATATGTATATATGTATATGTATATATATGAATGTGGGAGGAGAAAAGTTATCAACTAACATAATCCCAAGTTAGTTTGTTGGGGGCAAAGACACAGTAAAGAAAAAAATAATATTGGAATTTTCAAGTGTCAGAGTGGTACTATGGGTAATTTTTATTGGCTTTTCGGTTTCTTCCAGAATTTCACATTTTCCATATTTTCTATAAGGCATGTCTTTGATTAGAAAAAGCTACTTTTAAAAAAAAATGACCACACTGAAAGAATGCTCAGATTCAACAGTGCATGTGGCTAAGGCAGACTTACTGTCATGGGACACCTTATTCCGGTCACAAATAGTTCTCTACAAATGTGTGAAAACCCTCAGAGAAAGTAGGAAAAAAAATAAGGAGCTGTGGAGTGGACCTGTGGACAGAAGAGATGCCTCAAAATTGGTCAGGCCCCTTATCTGGCCTAAATCCTGAGTCTCATCAAACTAGAAAAAAAGTGGAAGAAAGTTTATTCCAGAAATCCTGTAATAAACCAATACCCTGTATGATATACACAAAGGCTAACTATGTAAAGTTGTTTTAGATACACTGTTGAACTCTCTCTCTCAAATCTCTCTAATACAGCTTCTTAATCCTCCAACTCTCAGAAGTTTTCACTCTTACAGAAGACACACATTTACACTTAATGAGTACCCAAAAAGAAAAAGAAAAAAGAAAAAAACCTGAGCCCTCTGAACTAGGTCATCCTTTCAGAGAGGGTCAGCCCATAGTCTAATTCAAAATGCTAGTCCCATCTGCAAACCCCAGCAAAAGCTGCAGTTAATATTAATTAAGAGCAGAAACAGGTTTGTTCTTGAACATCTCTTCTCTGTCAAGTCCAGGATACTTCCAAATGGAAATCTGCCAACTTTCCTGCACTTGAGATAAATCCAGTATAGAAAATTTGTGGTTTTAAAAAATAACAGTTTGTCCAACCCTTAACACAAGATGCTCTCACATCCTTCAAAGGGAGGTTTCAGTCACTCATGACTCAACAAAAGAAGCTATCACTAAATATAAAAAGTTCTATAGGACATACTGAGTCTGTGTGTGTGTGTGTGTGTGAGTGGGCACAAGTGCACGCACACACACACAAGCTAATATTCCTTATGACAGAGTTTAAGACTCGGCTCCTGTCAATCCAAGAGACACTCCCTTCTATTTACTCATGCAATGTGCTAAAGAAAATGTGAGCCAAAGGTTTGGGGCTGGGTCTTCAAATAAGGTATTTGATAAGTCTCAGCCTGCACTGCTCCAAGCAGACTAGGCAGAGTCAATGGGTAACAATTATCATAAGGCTAATCTCAAATCCTTAGGGGAACAGAATTTGCCACAGCAAAATGTGCCTCTCTGAGATAGTGATTATTTTAGGCTGGTTAATTTTAAGAAACAACAGACCTGAGAGAAGTTCTGAAAACCATGTAGAAGTTACCCTTTGTAAAGAACATTTACATTTATAAGGGTGTTTCCCTCACTGTACCAGGCCTGCCTCCACTAACAGTGGAGAGGTATGGTCTTAAATCTGCAGAGCAACCTTACCCAGTTTACTGTGCTTTTCCTGGTAACCTTCCATAACTGACTCTCCACTCCCAGTAACTTCTTTCATCTTTAGCTGAAGGTGGTACTTAAGATGATGTTCTGCCATTTTGGCCAGTTATTCAGTCTTCCTGGGTCTCCCCCAGGTATATGGGAGGTATCCATGTTATTGAACTTTTGTTTTTCTCCTATGAATATGTCTCATGTCAATACTATTATTAGACCAGCCAAAAGAACTTTGAAGGGTGGAGGAAAATTTTCCTCCCCCAAACATAGCAAGCCAGGCAGGAGGCAGGTATTCTCACTCTATCAGCCACCCTGAACTCTATCTATGGGTTGGGTGGAAGTTAGATGTGGCAAGCTAACTTTAGATTGGCAGGAGAAAATATTGGTGAAATTAGTTTCCTGGTAAAGCTCTCATTTGAATACTCTTGTTTTCTATTGATCCTGTTCCTCCAAGAGATGGTAAAACCAGGGCCCCCATGGTTGTTACCACTGGAGTGATGTGAAATCTGGCATCGCCCCAGCAGCAGGCGGGTCCTCGGTTCTTCCCTGCCGACACAGTAAATTACAGGTCAGTGAGATTTAGAAAAAGTAGAATTATTGAAAGTATATTTTAGAAGGAGAGAGGCCATGCTAAGAAAAGCTGCAGCCCCATGGAATTTGGGAGGGGAGAAGATGAAAAATAGAGTATGCTCCAAGGCAGGAGCGGGTTATCAATGAAGAGATGTAACAATGCAAAAGTAGGAAGGTCTGTTTATGTTTGGGCTGTGCAATCCTACTACTGGGTATTTACCCCAAAGACTTGAAAGCCCGTATCCAAAAAGATATTTGCACACCGATGTTCATAGCAGCATTATTCACAGTGGCCAGGACATGGAAGCAACCAAAGTGTCCTATGATAGATGATTGGCTAAAGAAGCTGTGGCACATATATACGACAGAATATTACTCAGCCATAAGAAGAGATGAAATACTGTCATTTGTAACAACACGATGGACCTTGAGATAATAATGCTGAGGGAAATAAGCCAGACTGAAAAAGTAGAAAATCACATGAAATCATTTATGTGTGGAATATAAACCTAAAGGCAACAAATGAACAGGACAAACAGAGACTCAGGACATGGACAATGGACTAGTGGTTACCAGAGTGTAGGGGGTGGGGGAGGAGGGGAGAGGTAGACAGGGTAAAGGGGCTCAAATATAGTGGGGTTAGGGGGAGAGCAAAGTGTGTAAAGGGGATCAAATATATGGTAGCTGAAGGAAACTGGACTTTGGGTGGTAATCATACAATAGAATATATAGATGTCAAATTATAATGTACACCTGAAAATTATATAATTGTATTAACCAATGTTACCCCAATAAACTTAAAAA
>NW_011888932.1:3478784-3495365 GCF_000151845.1 Pteropus vampyrus | reverse complement strand
AGATGTAAATACCTGATCTTCTCCAGGAGCTCTTATCTAGGCCATCTTTTTTTAAATGCACATTTCAGGAAGGGGATTCTTATCAAAAGAAAAAAGTGGGGGAGGTCATTTAAATAGATCCCACTTCTTTTATGGAAGCCATGAGGTCTCTACATCAGTTTGTACGTTCATGTGTATGGATACATATGTATTATATATTGTATGGTACTTTCTACATCCAGATGGTATTGCTCATTTGTAAAAGAACTCTAACTGGCTTAAAAACAAATAAGCACATATATACATATATACATATATGTATATATATGTGTGTGTGTATACATATATGTATATATGTGTTTGTGTGTGTGTGTGTGTATATATATGTATATATTAAGGATTGGCTATTCTAAAATTCTCAAAAATACAGAAACTAACCCAAATCCTTTTCAGGTTCACATGATTTGGGGAAATATTCGGAACTAAAGCTAATTTAAGTCTATTGGTTTAATTAAAACGGATGTATTTAAAATAGTTATCAGCATTAAATATAATACTTTTATTCAAACTAGGCTTATAAACTTGTCAGCAAAAAAAAAATTGGAATGATGGCTGACTTGGTAGAACATTTCGTGAAGTTTTTGTGGGTAACCTAAATATAATGATTGAGAATAAATAAAATAGATGTAGGTGGGATAAAAAGTTTGTAGGTGAACTTTTCAGCAATATTTATGTTTTATATGTCTACTTAAATAGTTTCTCGAAATCTTTTGATAATTTGAAACCTCAGAGTTTTACTAAGTTAAATTAAATGATGGAAATTATTGAATATCTAGATCATTTCCAAATAAAACACTGAAATATTAATTAAGTCCATCTACTTTTTACGGAGGCTCTTTTTACAGAGAAACTGAAAGATAATTTGGGGTTTGCTACTAAATGCCTTGTGTCACATTGAAAGACTGTACTGTTAAAAAGGGCACGTTTCTTGAAATTGTGAAATGTATTTGCCAGTAAAAAAGGCTATTTAGAGAAGTTATGAAATGTATTCATAAATTTGCCAATCAAAAGAATGCTATTTGCTTACTTAGTTTTCATTAGAAATTAAGATCTTTAAAGGTTAAAAATCCCAATGTAAGTAATTGAAACTACTAAGAATAATAAGGGAAACAACTTTGAATGCAAGGAAAGTAAGATATATGTTTTCAGAAAAAAAAAAAAAGCGGGGGGAGGGTTGAGCTATGAACTATAGGGATGCATTTTTGGTAAGGGAAATGAGAGTAATTTTGTCTGCACTAGAGCATGTGGTTATAAAGGGCAAAACTAAAGGTTTACAAAAAGTTAGAGAAAGAAAACTTTACCTTATGTAATTAAACTGACTACAGTTGAACTGCTGTAATAAGGGTCTTAAAAATTAAGCTTTAATATCAATGGTATACCTTTGTAAAGCTGAAACTTAATTTTCTTTCATCTGCTAAAAGAAAAAAGTTTTCTTAGACTGTTAGTCTCTTCCTTATAAGAGATTGTAAAAGGTTTTTTCTTTTCAAATAATCTGTTGAGAAAGCAAATATGCTGTTATATCAAATTAATTGTTTTATGTTGTCTTAATCATTCTTGAATACTTAAGAAAACTGAATCTTCTCAATAGTAAGAGCTAGGTTTTGCTAACAATTATGTAATCTTCTGTTATTTCTCTTTGAAATCTTATATCGTCACTTTTGTTAAATGAATAATTATTGTTCTATTATGACCTATTGTCCTACTCAGTTAATGTTTTAAAATCTTTTGATATTTCTTGACAAGTTTCCCAAAATTTAAATTTTAAACCGAGTCTTTTTCCTAACCTAAAATAACTTTGAGAGTTTTCTAACAGGGCCCTTGAAATACTTCAAAGGATATCCTTCTCCTATTAAAGGGGCATATTAAACTAATTAGGCTTATTTGCTGTGTTGAATTGCATGGGAATCACTATCAAATAAATGATAAACTCCTAGGGTATACTGTATGGGCAAACAATACCTGTAAATTAAATGAATACTCAGGGCTGTGGAAACCCAAGACAGCTGCTTGGTTTCAAGGCTCCTGGGTAAACCTCCTTTTCAGTTTTTGCATTCCTTCATCTACTATAGTGCAATTAAGCTAGACTTCACTCTACTGCCATTTAGTATGGGTTATCAACATGGTCTTGTTGTATGTTTTCCAAATGGGTTGAAGTTTCCCCCACCTCCCCACACCCGCATCGCTGTCTGCTGCAAGGCTGATGCCCTCACAATGGCAAAGAAACTGTTAGAAAATGTGTTTCCCATTTAGGGTACACCTTCTACACTCTCCAGTGACCAAGGCACCCACTCCACTGGCCAAACACATGAGCCTTGATGCAGGCCTTAAAAACTTCTTGGAATTACCATTATCATCTTCAATCATCAGGTGAGGTCAGAAGAACTAATGGAAAAACTGGACTCTAACAGAAAAAGTCTAACAGAAAATTATATGAGATTGAATGAACTGATAAAGATGATTATAATTTTTATGACTTTTTGTTTGAAATATTACTGATTTTTAAAATCTTTTGTTTTCCAGTTATAAGGAAACTTGTTTCTCTTAAACTAGCTGCGACTTAGAGAAATTGGGTAAATTATACCTTTGTGAGCAGGATTGAAATATTTATCTTTTTATCCCTACCTGACCCCTCCAGACTTAGTCACTCTTAGTGACTATTCTTCTTTTCATGGCAATAATAGTTATTTGTGTAAGTTCAATAAGAATCTATACTCCATGTAACAAGACACAACTGGAGACATTGGTTGCATTACCGAAGCTTTGCATTTGGAATGTCATATTTGAGAGAGGCATGCTTAGACCCAGCAATAACCAGACAGCTTTATGGAACTAGGATTGACTTTGGGAGCCAATAAAAAGCCTCTTGAAAATAACGGCCTGATATCTTGGCTTACAGGTGGGTAAAGATCACTTTCTGGCAGGTGAAAGATCTTCAAGATATTTTGGGGACCTCAAGAAGAGAAGAATTCACCCAAATCTATAGGCACTATAGGTAAAGTCTAAAGGCAGGCCCTTGGTTTGACTTTTCTGGCTTCAAGAGGCTTAAAAGTTCGATCTGGAGACTCTTCATAAAAACCTTCAGCAAAGCAGATTTAAAAGAGCATATATGGTTAATTACTATTCTTGTTAAACTTACACAAATAAATAGGCCAAATTTATCAAAACTAGACTTATTTTGCAAATAAATTAGTTTTAATTTGGTTATCTTTGGTAAAAATGAGGGTGATTTTAGAGGGAAAAAATATGTTTCAGTAATATATCTTTGTGGATATTAGATTCTAGTACTGTTCGCTGTCTTTTGAGGTTTTGTTTCTATCCTGAATTCTTCTGGTTTCCTCAAATATTTCACTGATCTCTCCAAACTAATATTTCTAATTTTCTCCTATCGTCTCACTTGGAACTATTGAAAACTAAAACTGTCTTTTCTTGAAGCTCTGCAAACGGCAACTAGACTTAATATAAACTTAAGAGAAATTGCCACAACAGCTCATGCTTAGAAAATCTCCATGCCTGATGTAAGCCTCTAAAAGTTTGCCTGAACACCTGATGACATCATCAGAGACAGTTCAAACTGCAAAAGAAGCTCTGAGCCTGACATCTAGAAATCTTGACTGACTGTCCCCTTGGCTCAGAAACTGATTTATAATTTGTTCCAATCATTTACCTTTGTTTTCCTTTTGTTTCCAGAGATGTCTCTTACTAATTACCAGATTGCTTGCACAATATAGGCCTAACCTTGGGAGCTTACCTGCAAGACCACCTCCTGAAATAAGACATAACTATTTAACTGAACTGACTTATTCTGGTTTAATAAGATATGGAAAAATCTAGTCAGTATTATTTCTAGAATGCGAAGCTTCTTACCTGAACTTTCAAAAGAAGTGCTGAAGGGGAGCAGAGTTTGCCACCCAAAAATATGCCTCTTTGGGATATCGGATATCAATTATTTTAGGTTAGTTAATTTTAAGAAACAGCAGACCTGGAAGAAGCTCTGAAAACCAAGAAGTTACGCTTTGTAAAAGGACATTTACGTTTGTAAGGGACATCTCCATTTGTAAGGGTGTTTCCCTCACCATACCAGGCCTACCTTTACTATCAAAGAAGATTAGAATTTAAATCTGCATAACAATTTTATCCTTGTTTATTGGGCTGTTCCTGGGAACCTCCCATAACTGAGGCTCCACCCCCAATATCTATTGTCTTTAGCTAAGGTCAAATTTAAGGTGATGGTTTCTGCCATTTTGGCAAGTTACTTGGTTTTCCTAGGTCTCTCCCATGTATACGAGAGGTATACATACATGTCATTAAACTTTTAATGTTTTTCACCTGTTAATCTATATCATGTCAATTTGATTGTTAGACCAGCCAGAAGTACCTAGAAGGTGTTAAAGAGAAAACCACACACCCAAAATGGCATCAATGGTACTAAACACTCATGATACCAAACCTAAATTGAATACCTGACCTAATTGCAATTTCGACCTCTCTGGAAACATAATCTTAAAAATTCTGGACTTTTCTGGTCAGCACTAATGAAGTAATCTGTCATGTGGGCCCTCTCTATCCCTCATAGAAAAAGCAATCTCAGTTATAAAAAACAATCACAGGGATGTAAACTATAGCATAGGGAATATAGTCAACAATATTGTAATAACAATGCATGGGTACTAGGCTTAGCAGGGTGTCAGTTTGTAGGGTATATAAATGTCTAATCACTATTTTGTACACATGAAACTAACATATTGTATGTCAACTATAACCGGAAAATAAATTAATTTTTTAAAAAATCATTCTCTTTGTAATAAAGACTAATATAGGAATAAAAAAATTTTAAAAAGGCACTTTACAAGATAAAACCTTTCCCGTTCTCCCCACTTTCTCTCAAAAAAGATGTCTGGGCCCAAAATAATCTTTTTTGTTGTTGTTAATAATGCCTTGGCCTACCCACTCTTCTTCCTATAAAATCTTCTATATTGGACAACCCTTCTGAACGCCCTTCTAGTTGCTAGATAGGATGCTGCCCAAATGATGAACTGCTTAATAAAGCCAACTGGATGTTCAAATTTACTCAGTTGAATTTTGTTTTTCAGCAAGAAATAAGAGGAAATTTTTCCCTCCCCAAAAATAGTTAAGCACAAACTTTTGCCATGAACCAGAACTAATTAAACAGAATGGATTTGATCACTGGAGAATGTCTGACTTTTTCAGGGGAAGATGTAAATAGAATTCCTGACCCATGCCTTTAACGCAGACCAGCCAAACTCCTTTTATGCATTATTTACTTGCCAGATAGATCCCTGTCTCTTTAAGTCTCTCAGTGGAAAATGGAACATGGTGACGGCAGAAGGGACATGGGGCACAAGGTATCTTAAATACTGCTATAGCCCCCAGCACCTAGAACACTGACATATAGCAGGTACTCATTAAAATATCTATTCAATGAATCAGACATTTGCTGCACTGTTATAACTGTTATGTGACAGCAGCAACAAAATCAAAAAGCTATATGCAGAGGAAAGAGACGAATTTTGCGGAGGAAGAGAAGATTTACCAGAAGCAAAGAGTAGCCTTTGCAGGGAGAAGCAGCTTTTCACCAGAGGCTGCAGAAAAGCCATGTGGACAGAAGTATGCCCTAACAAAGGTTGGAGCAGATGGCCTGAGATACTTTCCAATTCAAATTCCTACCAAGGTTTTATTTCTTGGGGTTTTGTTGTGCTTCATCATCTCCTTCAAACCTTCAACTTTTATAAAGGGGTACGTATACAGGGGTTGTTGTGCTTCTCTGCCAGGAAATTAGCTAAAAGTAAACAGCAGGTAACAGAAAATTACTGTGGAATGTTTTCTTATTTACCAAGCAGTGAGCCTTTAAGACTCTTAGACATTCTGAGAGAAAAATAATCCGAGTACACCCTCCAAAAATCCACTAGAAACGACCCAGCTTAAAAATAAATTGTTGTTCTTTATTTTTCTTCTTGTTTCCCTGATAAACAATTTTTAAATGGGTTGATGCAAAAACTACTTCATTCCCAACAGAAAAAAGAAAATCTAAACATTTCACAGTCACTTCTTATTCAAGGGAGAAATACTGGGGAAGGGAGGAATAAAGGAATTTAAAGAGAACGGAAACTAAAATTCAGAACAAAAGAAAGCTAAAATAAAAAAACGAAATGAGACTAAGGGAAAAAGAGCAAGTGGAAAAATTTCTAAACCTCTCAGAAAAAGCATAAACTGGCCGCTTCCCATCATATTCTATTTAAAAATGGAAAAGACCACTAATCCAGTCCCAGGATGGACAATGTGAAGCCTTTCAGGCCAGAAGGAAACAAGTCACTAAGTCAGGTATAGAGAATGCTAAGAAGTGGACTGAATTCCACTCTAGCGTTTCCTCCCCTCACTGTGCCACCATCTCCCTACCATGGACAAGGCCGACCTCATCCCTACACCCTTAAGCTGAGAGCCAGCCCCGCTTCTCACACTGCTCTCACTGCAAACTGCATCCCAAACACTAAAAGAATAAAATACATTTGAATGCGCTATTAAAATTAAAATAGACCTAACTGAGGTAACAATACCCGCCAGAGAAAATTCTAGCGGCAACCTGGTACACAGAACTCTTCCTTCAGAGATGGGCGTGGGGGTAGGGTGGGGAGAGTATTCTTGAAAATCAAAGTAAAAGCTTGCTTTCACACCCTGCTTATGAGACCAGGAATAAAACTCTGCCTTTGGGATACTTGATTCCTAGCTTTTGAGCCTTCCGTATTCCAGCAGTCCACCCACCTCTTCCAACTAATCTGTGCTTCAGTAATGAAGATCCCTAGATAATTAACCCCTAACAGCTAATAACTCCCTTGGACACCAAGAACAGTAACGATAGTAAAACACCGCCGTTTGCAATAACAAGTTTTCATAAAGGAGTTGCTAATTATGAGCATCTGCATCCCAGAAGGGTTATGTACCTTGCAGCAGCACAAGTTACTTTTCGCCTTTTAATGCCCATTCATTAGGAACTGGTGTGAAAGTGGGGTGGAAGCAAAGGGGGAAGGGCCGTCCTGATAGACTATGAGATCAGGCGATCTATATCCCCAGATTCACCACGCAAGCCAAGGGAAGCATTCTCAAGAAGACATTTTCCAGGGAAGCTGGATTTAAAATGTAATTTATCAGATCAAGTCTCCTATTAGTCTCGTAACGGCCAGGCCCCGGCTTGGGGAGGAGGGGGAGCTCGTGGTGAGAGTTTACCTTAGAAGGCAGCAGCGAACAGACAGGCCTTTCAGAGCCACCCAGGGCTCTGCCGGGAGGCCCTAGGCGGCGCGGGGGGACTGGAACCGCGCGCGGCTGCGAGCCCCGCGGCGCCACAGGTTCCCCAGCGCGCAGCGGGGCCGGACTCCCACAGGTGGGCGGCGCTCGGCCTGGGGGCTGCAGCGAGAGGAGAGGGTGCCGGGGTTGACCCGAGACGCGGGGGAGGGGGCGGCCTTGCCTTAAGGAAGCAAGGCGAGGGGGGAGCTTGGCGTTGTCAGCTGCTTGGTTCTCGCTCCCTCAGCTGGGTGGTTACCGGCTTTTCCCCAAGGCAGGAGGAGCCGGGGCGGGGAGAGGAGCCCCGTGCACCTCCCACCCTCCTCCCAGTGAGCCTTGGCCTGCTCCCCGGGCGCGGTTAAGCCGCACGGCCGCGGGCCACCGGCTGCATGCACCCCGGCACGTAGGAGCCTGCACAACCACAGGCGGGAGGGGGGAGGGCGCGCCCGGGGGCCGAGCAGACCTGGCCCCTCTCCGGCCGTTCGTGCCCCCGGCCTAACTAGATCCCGCTTCGGTTCACCCCCACCCCTCGCCCCTGTAGCCCCCTCACCGGTGTTGGCCTTGATGTTCTCCCGCAAGAAGTGGCCGCTGGAGAGATGCTGGAGGCCAAAGTTCTGGGCGATCCTCTGGCACACAGTGCCCTTCCCCGAACCTGGCGGCCCAAGGATGACCGCGCGCAGGAGTTTGGAAGCCATTGCCATCGCGAGGAGTGGGGCGGCTAAACCGGCAACCCGGACAGCGGGCTCGGAGAAGCCCTGGGAACTTTGTTTCTTCTGCCCCTTGACACCCTTCGCTCCCGCGGGGACTCGGCGGCCGCCCCTGCAGGGGAAGGAGAGACTTTTGAGACAGCCCCTCCCCTCAGCCCCGCGGCGGGGCGGCTCGAAGGCGGAGTAAGGCGCCACGCTGCACCTCCCCGCCCTCCTCGTCCCCACGCCGCGAGCCTGGAGAAGTCCTGCGCCCCCGCGCCTGGCGTGGTCAGCCTTCGCGGCTCAGAGATCGGCCGGCCAGTCCCACCTCGATCCCTCACTCTATCTCGCTCCCCACGCCGCGTCCTCCTGGGGTCCGGCGGCCCGGCATCCCCACGCTAGTACCCATCAAGAGGGGAAGCCGGATCCGCAGTGACTTAAAGCGCACCACGCGCTGCCCCACGCAGCGGGCGACCTGGGAGCGGAGCCCCTGCCCGGATCCTCGCACGTGGGCAACGTTTAGTCGGCGCCTCGGCCCCTCCCCAGCGGCTGTCACATCCCTCGGAGTCACAGCGGCCGCTGCTGCCCGCGCGGACCGCCCAGCGCCCACCTCCGCGGAGGGTTGACGGATGCGCTCCCCCGCGGCGACGAGCCTGAGTCCGGCGCCTGTCCACCCAAAGCAGTCACGTAAACACACACCTCGGCTGGGACGCGGCGCTCAGACAGGCTTCCAGCCCAGATCCCGCTGGGCGGTGCCCGCTCCACCCGCCCCCACTCCGGGCCCTGGCCGGCCGCGGGGGACTCGCGCCTTACGTAAGCCTGGTAGACAAGCTTCGCGCGATGCGCGGACCTGTGCCCGCTCCGCTGCCTGCTGCCCGCTGCCCTGCTCCCACTGCGTCTTCCTGTGCTCCCCTAAGACTCAGTGGGGGCTGTGAGAGGCAAAGGGAGATGAAGAAGACGCAAGGGACAGAAATCCTTTTTGGAGGGTCGCTTAGGGACCTTATCTGCTACTTAAGGGGAAAAAGACTTGTTGAGCGCCTACTGTGCGTCAAGTTCGGGACTTGATTTCCTTATGCAACGACTGTTCCTGGTATTCACAGATGAGGAAAGGAAGCTTGGAATGAGGCCATTTATTCATTGATTCATTCATTCAACAAACGTTTATTGAGCGCACACTATGTGCCTGGCGCTGGTTTTGGTTCTTGGCATATAGCTGTGAACCGGAGACAGAATCCTGCCCTCGTGGAAGTCACATGGCAGCGAGAGTTTTGAACGCTCCTCTACCCGGACACCAATGCCCAGGCTTCTTAGGAAAGAGGGAAGGAGTGGAAGATTAATCACCCGCGCTCGGGATCTTATAGCCAACTGATTCCAGGACTTCAGGGCACAGCTGTTGGCACTGCACTTAAAACTCACCAAGTCCAAATGGTGCTATCTCCTTTCTCCTTTTCCCTGCATATCCCAATTCATATCATCTTAAATCTGTTCACACTGCACACGTAGCCTTCGTTTCCCACTGGTACTAAAGTGGTAACCGTCTGCCCATAATTCCTCCGCTTCTGCCAGTCCATCCTCCATGTGGCTGGCAGAGATATTGTTAAAATGCAAATCAATTTCTACTATTTCCCCACCTCAGATATTATTGTCACTTCAGGATAAAGTAAAAAATCTTTAGCAGAGGCACACAGGTGCCTTCCATAAACTTTGCATTCCACTAGCTCCCCTTCTCTGTCCGCCCTCCTTCCACAGGCCTCCTGCCTGTGGAAAATCCATTGCAGAGTTCTGAGTGCCGCCACCCCTGGCTCACAGATGGGAGGGACGGTGTGGAGAAAAGCCTCCTCTGGATTTCTGGCTGCTGTGAATTGGGGGTCTGAGGGTGGGGGAAAGAGCCTGGCACATAGCCCTTGTCCTCCACTGCCTGCACACACACAGACAGTGTCTAGTCTCTGGCTATCTAGGAGCATGGCTGGGCCATGAATGCCGGGCAGCATTTGTTCCGTAGGCTCATTCCCCTGTCAAAATACCTGAGCTGTAGACCTCAGGAGGTTGTTACACTGAGGCCCTTCAGCCCTTCTTCACCTGGGAACAAAGACAAGAGCTTGGGCTGGAAGGTGGCTTAAATCTCTTCCTCTTCTTTCTGCTACATGCCTTGTAATATATAGCAGATACTTTGTGCTGGTTCTCAAACCTGAAAATGCCTCAGAATCACTCCAAGGGTTTATTAAAACATGTTGAGTGCCACCCTCCACAATTTCTGATTCTGTGGGTCTGAGGTGAGCATTTCTAACAAGTTCCCAGGTAATGCTGAGGCTGCTGATCTAGAGACCACACTTTGAAAACCACTGCTCTAGTGAAATAAGCATCGAGACACAGGAGATGTGTGGTCTCCTGTTTCCTCTGCCTGCTGTGGGATCTTAGGCCCTAACCTCTCCCCTTTTAAAATGAGATTGGATTTAGTACATCCCCAAAGTCCCTTTGTATCTACCAAGAAGTGATTCCCTAAGTTCCCAGAAGAAATACAGCTTCTAGCCTCCACAAAACCTAAATAAACTATATTACCCAGTTCTTTAGCCTACTTTTGAAATATCTTTACCAACAGCATCTTATAGTATCTTATAGTATCATGAAGGAGAATTGGCCACTCACACAGTCCTTTGTGCTTTAGGAGCTTAGGAGCTTATATTATGAAACAGAAAAAGGAGTTGTGACATGCATAAACTCATTAGAGAAACTCACTCAAGAATGGAACCTAGAATTTCACAAAACAGCATGCAAGGGATATTCCCTGTGCACGGCCACATTAGGGTCCCACAGCTCACTGCTGATTGGAAGCAGTAGGACTGGAAGAAATGTGTTTTGGAGTCAAACGCCTGGAATCAAATGGCAACAATACCATTCACTAAGTCTGCGAGCCTCTTGACCTCTGCTACCCTTAGTTTGACTATCTATAAAAGGGAGATAATACTTATCTCACAGGCTTGTGGTGAGGCTGAAATAAGAAAATGCGTACAAAGGATTTACCACAGTACTGGACATATAATAAGTATTTCCTCATGAACATCATCATCATTATTAAACATGGGACAATTATTTAGTCTCTCTGATCTCAGTTCCCAAATCGTGAGGAATAAATGAGCTAATGTGACAAAGAAACTAGCAGGCTCCCTGGACCTTGGTAGATACTCTGTAAATGGTAGCTATCTTATCACATACACACATGTAATCTACTCTTTCCTATTTTCTTAGCCTAGGTTTTTAAACCCATTTATAATATTTTTCGCAGTCTACAAAAGAATATACATCTATGTGTTTGTCTCCCATGTAGACAAACTGTAAACTTTGAGGGCAAAGGCCAAATTTTATTCATTTTTCTATTCTCAAAAATATTTGGCACTTTGCCTGTAATAAGTACTCTGTAATGGTTGGCAAGTCTCCTTTCCAACATACTTAACATCAAGCCATTTTGCATCTCTGCAACTTCACTAGATGGTAATATAAAATCTACATTTGATCACATTTTACACGTTCTTTCATCAGATTCTCACAAGTTTGCAAAGAAGGTAATGTTCTCGTTCCTATTTTACAGATGAGAAAAAGAAGGTTCTGAAAGTTTCAATGAACTGCCCAAGGTCACAGAGTTAGTCAATAGTGCAGCATGAACGCAAACCCAGATTTTCTCATTCCCAGCATAGCACTCTTGTTTATTAAACTTCAGCCATTTCCATACTACTTTCACAATTTGTCATAACCTTGTCTCACTTCGGCTGTTATCTGCTTATCATGTTTCTTAATATCGATTCAATTTGTTTAAATAATTTATTTGAAAAAAAAACTATATATAACTCACTAACCATAAATAAAAAGATACACTAAAATAAGTACAAGAAAAATAAGGTTACCATATTCCAGCTGGTAACACGTTGAGTTTCTGAGTTTAATCTTTGTTTAAAACAAAACGTAAGGGGGTTGTTTACCGAGTGTTAGAGAGGTGTTTAAGACATATGGCATCTAGGTAAAACTTTCTATTCATCTGTAATTGCACAGCTCAAAATTAAATTAGAAAGGAAATACTTTTTAATATTCAGTTTAATATTATTAAAATCATCTCCATTACCACATCAAATTATCTCTTGCATCATCAGTGATACAAGTCGCATGCTCTAATGTACCTTGAATGTAATGTACCTTTGAAATGTAATTTAACTCAGCAGCATTTTTTAATGTTGTGATCACCCCAACCATAGGTCATAGATATGATACTGACCCCACCTCAAGTTAAACCCCCATTCTTCTAGCTATTACCTCTTGGTCATTGTCTTTCTATTGTAATTTTAGAATTACTTCTGCTATATTTGATGGAAACTGTAGGATCTTTGAACACAGTGGCTTCATCTTTTTCATCATGGTCCCTCCTCATCTAGTTATAATAGAGTCTAGACATGGAGAGCAAATGTTACTGAATGACTGACTCACTGCTGAATGAGTGAGTGGAAAAGTTATTTTTCTCTTTGTTTTCTGTGAAGCTTCTCTCAATAGACAGAAGAAGGGCTAATGACTTGGACGTGCCAAGATCCAGAAAAGAAAGCTGGAAAATAATAGGAAGAAGAAACAAGATATCAGTCCCATGTGCCTGGCTCTTTTCTCCCTGTAGCCATTCATTAAATACTCAAGAAGCCAAAGGTTGCATTGAGAGAATAACAAATGACATTATTTGAGAAAATAGGGTGTTCTTACAAGTGAAAGAAACATCTTATCCCCAAATTTACTAGCCCACATGACTATTAACCTAAAGCATCTTAATAGTTATTGCAAAGAGGCAGCAGCATTTATTTTACAAGCCTGCTTTCTCAGACAGAAAAGAAGAGAAAGAAGCCCCCAAACAGTTAAAGAACTGGAAGGAATGAAATCAACATTCTTTGTATTTACCTGGCAAGACCCATTATTCTCCATGAGCAACAGACTATTTACAAATCAGTCCTGGAATAACAGTCTATGATAGAGGTGCTCTCTCGGGAGATGAAGATATCGAACTCCCACTCTTCGTCTTTTCACTGGAAAACACTAGAAAACAAAATAACAATGTGTTATGCTTTACCTTCAAATATAATGATAGAATAATGATATCTTGCTCTGAACTTTGCTCTGATCTATACGTCTGATAGTGGGGATGGACAAGACTGTGTCATTCTCACCCTTCACCTCACCTTTCTAACCACGATCAACAACAGAATTCCTTTTAGAAGTTACCTTGGGGTTAGTAGGCACGTCTGGAGATCAGATGCCTTTGGGTGTGTCTTTCCTTTGTGCAAAGTTACCTGCCAGTGGAAGTGCAACTTTCTTCCTGCTCCAACTGGATGAAGGAACTAAAATTGGATATTGAGTTTATTCTACTCAAGTCTAGCTCATCAAGTCTGAGTGAGTAAAGGGAATCCCACTTATGGAGGCCTTCTAAGTTTGGTCTTCTGATAAGAACAGTAAAGATTATAATTAACATTTATCGAGTGTCTACTATGTGCCAGACCAGCGTACTTGCTTGCTCTCTCTCTCTCTCTCCCCCTCCTCTTTGTCTTTCCTCTCTTGCTCTCCTCTCTCCTCTCTCTCTCTCTCTCTCTCTCTATACATTTATTATTATAATATACTATTTAAACTATACACAATGTTAATTCTTACAACAGCCCTATGTCATAGGTAGCCTATCATTGTGTGTCCACTTTATAGACCTTAGAACTGAAGGAAGACATCTGGTAACTTGCCTGAGGTCCCATAGACATAAAAGGAAGATTAAAGATATAAATTAAACACCCTGACTGCAGAATCCCAGATCTTTAATCCCTGTGTTATGCTGATTCAGAATCCTCTGGAGCAGCACTGTTGTTATCTTTTAATTTTATTGATGACGAAACTAAGACATTTAAAAGGTTAGATAATTTATCGCTCAGTGTCATTCAGCCAGTAGGTAGCAGAGCTGTGATTTGATCTCAGGCATCAGGGTCAAAGCACATAACACTACACCTTACCCAGTCTCCCCAGCACTTGAGTGAAGAGTGTTCTAAGACTGTTGAAAGAGTTCTGCAACAGATTGCTGGTGTATAGAGAAATACTAACAGGAAGGAGAAAGACTCATCCAGACTGGCTTGCCTACCTCAACAGCCAGGTGAGACAACCAGGGTCCTATAAAAGGTCCTTCCGACTAGGCCCTACCTCTCAGGAATCTCCACAGGTTTTAACTTATGTCCTTCCTCCTGAACCTGCCAGTTCATCTGTCAGCCCCCTGCTGCCAAATTGTTGCTGAGTCCCAGGTTTTGATCTTGCTGCCAGACCCCTCTGATGTGATGTTTGGCTCACTGTTGATCTGGCTCTTAAATGGCATTCCCATTTTGTTCTTCACCCCATGACCACAGGCCAGCCTACCAACTCCAGGAACAAGTTCCAGCTGTCCTCCCCACTGCCAGCACCACCCCTCTACCACACCAATCCGAAATTTGGCTGCAGATCCCCAGACCACACTTGCCTGAGGGTTCACTATGAAGAAGTCATTCTGAGAGACAAATTAAAAGGGTAGAAAGAGAGTATAATTTAAAAGATGCGTCTTGTTGGAAAGTTACACAGAAGACCTAGAGATGAACAAAGATCAGAAATGCAATGACCAGTTGTAAGACAGACCAATTGAATAAGGGTTTCCAAGTGAATCCCAAATATAGAAGGGCAATTTAGCACAAGGGTTAATAGGATGGACTCTAGAGACAGGTGGGCAAATTTAACTCTTGGCTCTGCCACTTACCAGATGTGTGACTTTAGCAGTTCCTTAATCTATGCCTCATTTCCATCTAAAAAATGGGAATAGTAGTAGTTCCTGTCTCATAGAGTTGGTGAGAACTTACTTAAGCAAGTTAGTATACAAAAAGGTTTGGAACAACGCCTGGCATGTAGTAAGCACTACATAATTATAAATTTCATTACTATTGATTCTTTGACCACAAAGGTCACTGTACTTCATGGCACTAAAGGCAGATTCTTGGAAGAATTAAGCCATGCCAGACAAATGTATTCCACTAGCAGGACTATCTTCTGAGGATGCTCGCCTTACTTGTTTGTGTAATTTGTTTTCATATAAAGATTTTCATACATTTTAAAACAACCATCTTGTCCCACCTGAAGCTTCTCTTCCTTGTGCTAAAGATTCTGAATTAGCCATTCCTTGAGTGATATGGTATCCTACTGGAGACTAGGACAGCAGTGTGTCTTTTGCTGCTTAAGTAAGAAATACCATAAAGTTCCATTTATCCTCAAAAGATTTATAGGTAGATAAACATATAGAAAGAATTCTTTCTTTTTAATGGAAGATAATAATAATAACAATAATAGCTAATATGTATCAAATGTTACTATGCCATCTACTAGACTTCATTCTGAACTATGCAAAGCCCTGGGAGTTCTTACGTGACCCGCAGAGGATGCCCAAAGAGGATAATACAGGACTTTCTACAGAGTAGATATTTCTGCCCATGAAATAGTCTGATTTCCCTTCATGAAATAGCCCTCTTCATTCTATTATCTCAAGAGTAGCCATGGGACTTGCTTTGGTAAATGAAAGCAGAAGCTTTAAGAGCTAGAGTTGCCCTCGTCCGTTTCCTTTTTGCCACCATGGTCAGCAAATGGCTTGAGTCCCAAAGTAAAGATGACTCTACCTCCATAGGAAAGACTGAACCATGATGAAATGTGTAACATAAACAAGAAATATATTTTTATTGTTGTAAGCCATCAAATTTTTTAAGGTCATTTATTATCACAGCATAAGCTAGCCTATCTTCAGTCCTAGATGCTGAATATTATACAGAAGTCTTGCTGATTAAGAATGCCTTCACCCTCTGGGTCTCCTTCAGACGAATATTTTCCTTCTAAGGTGAGATACACAGCAACACGTAAGGCATTCCAGATGTAGTCTGATGAACAGTTCCTTGATTATATTTATACTATAGCAGGATAGTATTTTCCTATATTTCAATCCATGATCCTCTCCTTCTCGTAACAGCTAAGGAATTTTATGCCAGTTGCCTTATGAAGAAATAATGCACCAGAAGAGAGAAACCAAGAGACTTTTCTTGGCTTTGAGTTTTGGGCTGAGCTCTTAGAAGAAGTGGAATAAGTGCTTGTGCCTGGACAATACAGTTGATTTGGGAGTCTGAAAATTGTTGAAGGCTTTTAACTCCCCATATTCTGGAACAGGAAAATCCCCTGGGCTAGGGGAAAAGGAGAGGCAATGGAGAGTTGAACTGGAAATGGTTCCGTGGAAAAAAAAAGGGGACATGCACATCCATTTACTTCCCAGAACTGAGCCCCAGGAGGGAGGATGAAGAACACAGCAACGACATTGGAAAGAGCCAAATCCAAAAAAAGTTTGTGTCCTCTTTCCCAAGTAGCACCTAGAGAAGTGGCCAAATCCCAGAGTGACATGTATTATAGACTGAATTTGGTCCACAACCACGTCTTGTTTGGCAAGCACAGTATTTTTAGACAATTTGGATTAGGCATAGTGCTTGTCTCCTCTGAACCTACTCCTTCT
>NW_011888932.1:3471159-3478734 GCF_000151845.1 Pteropus vampyrus | reverse complement strand
ATATGGTATCCTACTGGAGACTAGGACAGCAGTGTGTCTTTTGCTGCTTAAGTAAGAAATACCATAAAGTTCCATTTATCCTCAAAAGATTTATAGGTAGATAAACATATAGAAAGAATTCTTTCTTTTTAATGGAAGATAATAATAATAACAATAATAGCTAATATGTATCAAATGTTACTATGCCATCTACTAGACTTCATTCTGAACTATGCAAATCCCTGGGAGTTCTTACGTGACCCGCAGAGGATGCCCAAAGAGGATAATACAGGACTTTCTACAGAGTAGATATTTCTGCCCATGAAATAGTCTGATTTCCCTTCATGAAATAGCCCTCTTCATTCTATTATCTCAAGAGTAGCCATGGGACTTGCTTTGGTAAATGAAAGCAGAAGCTTTAAGAGCTAGAGTTGCCCTCGTCCGTTTCCTTTTTGCCACCATGGTCAGCAAATGGCTTGAGTCCCAAAGTAAAGATGACTCTACCTCCATAGGAAAGACTGAACCATGATGAAATGTGTAACATAAACAAGAAATATATTTTTATTGTTGTAAGCCATCAAATTTTTTAAGGTCATTTATTATCACAGCATAAGCTAGCCTATCTTCAGTCCTAGATGCTGAATATTATACAGAAGTCTTGCTGATTAAGAATGCCTTCACCCTCTGGGTCTCCTTCAGACGAATATTTTCCTTCTAAGGTGAGATACACAGCAACACGTAAGGCATTCCAGATGTAGTCTGATGAACAGTTCCTTGATTATATTTATACTATAGCAGGATAGTATTTTCCTATATTTCAATCCATGATCCTCTCCTTCTCGTAACAGCTAAGGAATTTTATGCCAGTTGCCTTATGAAGAAATAATGCACCAGAAGAGAGAAACCAAGAGACTTTTCTTGGCTTTGAGTTTTGGGCTGAGCTCTTAGAAGAAGTGGAATAAGTGCTTGTGCCTGGACAATACAGTTGATTTGGGAGTCTGAAAATTGTTGAAGGCTTTTAACTCCCCATATTCTGGAACAGGAAAATCCCCTGGGCTAGGGGAAAAGGAGAGGCAATGGAGAGTTGAACTGGAAATGGTTCCGTGGAAAAAAAAAGGGGACATGCACATCCATTTACTTCCCAGAACTGAGCCCCAGGAGGGAGGATGAAGAACACAGCAACGACATTGGAAAGAGCCAAATCCAAAAAAAGTTTGTGTCCTCTTTCCCAAGTAACACCTAGAGAAGTGGCCAAATCCCAGAGTGACATGTATTATAGACTGAATTTGGTCCACAACCACGTCTTGTTTGGCAAGCACAGTATTTTTAGACAATTTGGATTAGGCATAGTGCTTGTCTCCTCTGAACCTACTCCTTCTGTCTCTCATTAAGTACCAGCAATGAATCTTGGGGAGCTGACCTTGACTCAAATGATAGACTTAATTGGTCCTAGGGTATTTTAGTTACCCCTTGCTATTAATCAATTCAGGAGTGGATAAGTGACTCAATTCTGAGGAATTATGAGTAAAAGCAATTCTATGGAATTGATTGGGAACCAATCAATCTTTCTTTTAAACAAGATGTTTTTGCAGCTCAACTGTTGTTGATAGCCACCTTACAGTTATGAGGGGGCACCAGCATTAATCTGAAGCCAATAGTATGGATGACAGAGCAGAAAAATGAAAACAACTTGGTCCTTGATGATGTAATTCAGCCTCTAAACCAACCCTGAATTCTTCCTTACTTTTGGACTTCCTCTTACATTAGCCAATAAATTTTTTGTTGTTTAAGTCTATTTGAGTTGGATTTTTCTATTGCCCACAGGTAAAGCATCCTGATATAAGCTCATAATAAATATTAATTTCATAATAAATATTAGTTATAGAAAAATTTTAAAGTTACAATTTTCTACATCATGTTTAAAGGACTAACTTTCTTTTTCCTAAAATTTCATATAACTGAAAATCGAAGTTTCTTTTATGGCAAATCTAGTAAGTATTCATTCACACTGACATAAAACTCCGAAGACATTTTTTCTACTTGTTCACGGATAATTACTGGAAACTAGACAATTTTCTCTTTAGTTCTTCTTCATTCACTCATGTAACAGTAATTATTGAGTGCCTACTGAATGCCAGGCAGAGTCAGCTCTGAGGACACAAGGGTGATCAAAAGGGTCCTATTTTCATCGACTTACAGATTATTAGGTACAAGGAATTCAGATCAGAAGTGATTTAAGTGATTCGGCCAGGAATCCTTTAAATGAAAGAAAAAATTATGAGTTAAATTCTTATATGAAAAAGAATTCAACAAAGAAGGCAGCTCCAAACAGTAGCCAAATGGAGTCCAGGTTAAGTTGATTGTGGAGTCAAAAATCTCAAGAGAGTTAAGTGGGAGTCTCCTGAGGATGCCTTGTCTTAAAGGAGATAATGTATTAGGCTCTTCTGAATGCCTATCTCCAATTGGCTTCAGAAAACATCATTTTCTCTTTTTTCCTTAACATAAGTGTGTATAAATAAGCCACTTTTTATTTTATTCATTCAACAAAAATAACTGAATTTCTACTGTATTTCAGGTTCTAGGCTAGGTATTGGCGGTACAGAGTCAAATAGGGTCTTTGCCTTTAATAAATTTTAAGTCTAACGGAGAGTCAGACATACAGCAACAAAAATAAAACAAAACAAAAAATTTGAAAAAATGGTCTCTAGTGTCAAAGGGACCTTAATCAGAAGTCACTTACAAACTGGGTGATTTGAATCCACTGGTTAACCTTAATTCCCTCATAGCTACAAGGATAATAATTATAATAATACCTATTTCATAAGGGTTTTTTGAAAAAAATCATATATCAAGCACATAGTAAGCACTCAATAAATATTAGCTACTACTACTATTTATTTAACACTGTCCTTCAAGCATTGTTCTAAATGCTTGTGATACATCAGTGAATAAAACAGACAAAAATCTCTGTCCTTGTGCACCTTACATTACCATTTTTATTCAATATGATAAATATAATGAAGGTATATATGAGACTCATTATTATATCCCCAGAATCTGACTTTCCCAGCTTGAGATTCTCCCCGATTCTGAGAAAAAGAATAGGGTGCAAGTCGTTTCTTTGAGAGGTGATCCTAGAAAGCATGGTGAGGAAGCGGAAAAGTAAAAAAAGGAAAGGGAGGGAAGCCAATACACTACACGTGAATTAGAGAGTCACCTCTGTGAGAAACTGGGCTCATTCTCATACAGTCCCCCTGAATGACTGTGTAGAACACACTTCAGTATTGCCCTGGGATATTAGTCCACCAACTTGTTCTTCATTGGTAGAAGGTTGCTCCTGAGGCATTCCTCAAGCAGAAGGACTCAGGAAGCCATCCTTATGACAGAAACTGTCCGCAGGTGATCTTGCAGGAGGTTTAAGGGGATATGGGTGAGGAACCAACAGTTCAGCTTTACTAGCAGAGTGTCAGGCAAGTGGTAGACATTGGATAAATACATAAAAGAAAAAAGAAAAGGGGAAATCACTAAAGTCTGTCTGAGGGAAACAAGAGAGCCTTTTCAGAGAAACTCCTAATGTCTGATGTTAGATTTTGAAGATGTGGGGACAAAAGCACATAGTGTATACCAAGCAAGGGGAATAGCATCAAGAATGTGAGATATGGAAGGGAAAAAAAGACCCAGAATCATTAGACTTAAAAAGTAAAAGAGTAAGGATAGAAAAGGCAGGAGAGAGGGCAGGAGCCACATCACAGAAAGATTTCTGTATAGTCTTAACCATTTAGATTTTATTTTAAAGGAATGGAGAATCGTTGAGCTATACAAGTACAAAAGTGATGTGATCGATTCTGAATTTCAGAAAGATAAATTTGTCCTCTTTGCAAATACCCCAGTAAAATGGATTGAGTCCAATGCTGGGTAAAGTAAGATGTTAGCAATTGGAGAGACGGTGGCAGGATAGATAAAAGAGAAGAGATGAATATAAGAATTACCTAAGAAATAATGTAAATTGGTTAGTTGTAGGGGAAGAGAGAGAAATCAGGATGATGCTCAGGTTTCTGACTCTTATGCCTAAGGGAGAATGGCACCCCGCCCCCTCTCCCACTGAGCCAGGAAACACAGTAGGAGGAGGAATAAGTGAGGGAGTGAGGAATTCCTTTCATATATATTGTAGGGATCTTTGAACTTTTGTGTGCAATTACCTCCTAAAATAATTTTGAAACATGTAACCCTAAGACATTTTAACATTGACTGTTAACACTGTATATCATAAATGTAACAAGGGGCAACAGGTATAATTTCCAGCCATGCTATAAGACTGACATTTAAAAATAAAACTTACATCACTCTTTTAAATATATTGGAAACTAAATACCTTAGCAAATGAATAGCCACTATCATCCTCTTGAAATGTACATGAACAAGCTCTTCTACAACAAATTTTTATATCAGTCTGTTTTTACCTTGAACTAACATCTCCATTTCACTTTCCTTACATTCCCTTTTTGTTGTGATGTAATATATTTTTATTCTTGATTACCCTAATATAATCAATTATATATATAATAATTTCCTTGATTACCCTAATATAATCAATTATATATATATATAATAATTTCCTGTGATCTTAAACTCTTCTTTTTTAATAATTCAATTCTACAACAGCAAAAAAATTTGATTGAAAAATGGGCAAAAGGTCTGAATAGACATTTTTCAAAGAAAATCGACAGATGGCCAACAGGTACATGAAATGGTGTTCAACATCACTAATCATTAGGGAAATGAAAATCAGAACCACAATGAGATATCACCTCATGCTTGTTAAAATAGTTCAAAAAGAACTCAATTCTAGGAATTAAGTTATCATTATAATTATTAGTCATACACTACTGATCAAAATGAACAATGCATTACTATTTTTAATCACAATTATTAAATAAAAATAATATTTTATTATAAAGGCCTCTCTTGCCAAAATAAATTATAATTTTAAAACTTGGTTTATGTGGATATTATTGCTAGACTGAGATAGGGTTCAGCATTAATTCTGCTCTATTTTCCACTTTTATAGATATAAGTGTTGAGAAAACTTGTCCACAGAAGTCACAGGTTTGGAATAGGAGTTCTGTTGCAGCAATAACCATTCAATTCTTTGAACTCCTTCCAAGTTATAGTCCAAAAACCATGGAGCGATCTATCATTAAAATGAATTTTTTAGTCATCTGTTAGCTGAAACTTGATTCTTCCCTCAATTCTGCTGCAAGCAAAGAATTACAAACACCTGACTTGCAAAACGGTTTGTTATCCAGTCATCAGAGTCATTCACTTTTTGGATTTCTGAGAAGTTTATCAAAAAGGCTTTCTCTCAAAAGAATTTCTAAATGATTATTACATCACACCTGTTACTTTTCCACCTACAGGCATTTTGATTAACTTGATATTTTCAGAAAGGATTAGCAAATGAAAACATTATTAATTTCAAAATACCTTGAGTAATAAAATTTTTGGCAAGGAACTTTTCTCTTAAATCATGTGATTTAAATACATTTTATTCAAAAATCTTGGGCTGCTTTTTTTTTTTTTTTTTTTTTTAGCTCATTTGATTTAATGAGCTAACATCTACGTGGCAAATTCAGCCCTCACTGTCAAACCAACCGGCCAAATTAGATTTTTTCTGTGTCAGGAAAGATCTGACTACATTTTTTCTATTCAAATAAACATGCTAAGACACATCCCCATGACAACCATCTCACTTTTGAATTCAAAGAGAGAGAGAGAAAGAAGAGAACCTTGCTGAGAATTTGTTCCTGAATGAAATGAAATATATAAAATGCCATTCTATTTCATATTTTTTATCAATACCTCCTTTTGTTTTGTGTGTATGTGTGTATGTGTGTGTTTACTGTCAGAAGACTCTTTGTCAGAAATGATAGATTCTTCGATAACATTCAGGGGATGGAAAAACTAAGGTAGTTAAAAATTGTCATCATGCCCATATTATACTGTAGAACTGGATTCAAAACATCCCAACAGGAGCCAAAATAGTCCATTCCAGATGCCACCCTCCATTCTTCACAGGATGTGTATAAGTCAAGAACAAACATGAGCCCTGCTTTGGGTGCATGATCCCTGGATCAGAAAAGGGTTAGCTTACCCCAGTGTTTCGAATGGTCTCTTTGGAGCTCTGGAGGTTTTTACACCTGTGCAAGGTACAAGGACAATTAGATTTTTTCTGTGTCAGGAAAGATCTGACTACATTTTACTTTATCGAATGGGATATGACTGATTATGAAAGAGGAGTTGAGAAAGGAAAACTGGCATAACACCTCAACGCACAGCGTTTTCTTAGAAAAATCCTTTCTAGCAAAATTACATATGGAAATCAGGATCCTGGAACTGATTCCCTTAAAATGATCTCTGCCATCATGCCTCTTGGAAAGTCTTTGTATCTGTCTTTGAAAACCATTTGATTTATACCATTTACACCATTGATCCTCACAACAGTTCCGTGAGTTCTGTACTAGGAACGGCTATTAACATGACTCTCATTTAACGGATTAAAAAAAAACTAAGATGTGCAGACATTATACCAATCACCCACAGTCACTTGAACCCAGTTGAATGGACATTCTGGGTCCTTTCATCAGACCCCTGCTTCTGCTCCAGACAAGCAGAATAAAACACCATCCCAGCACCATTTGCCTTTCTAGCTGGAAGGCATCTGCTTCTCTCCTCTGCCTCCTCATAGAATGCTGGACTAAAATGACATTTAGGTTTCTATCAGTATCTCACTGAAACTCAATTAGTGTTTTAACTCTGGCTCAAGGTAATTTTTTCCCCCAATATTTTATTAAGAAAAAAATTAAATACATTTATATTGAAAAAAGTCATATATACCCACCTGTATACCCATCACCTAGATTCTACCATTTATATTTTACTATACCTGCCAGGCTTATTTTTAAATAAATCTTTGGTAGCTTATGTTTCCTCCTGCTATAAAACAAGAAAATCCCACTGTACCTTCATTCAAGATGTTTTCAGAGTTAGGCTTCTGACCCACAGAAAACTATAAATATAAATTTTCTCATCTCCGCTAGTTCAGGTCACTCATTTAGTCCAGTGATACCAAACCTGGATGTACATTAGAATCATTAGAATTTTTAAAACATACCAGTGTCCCAGCAGTATCCCACATTAACCAAATCAGAATCTCTGGGAGTAGATAAGGATTTTAGCATTCAGTTAGCCAACAAGTAACTTAATGAGTGTCAACTATGTGTCAGGCACCATGTTAGGCATCAGGGCAAATAAGGAAAGTTCCTTCCCTCATGAAGCTCCATCCTCTTCCCTAACCATAGGATTTTTTTCTTGAACAGTGTATTCCAGCCCCTTCCAGCTAACTCTCCTTTCCTCTCAGACTTCCAGATTTTCATTCAGGACCCAGAATATTCTTCCCTTTCTCCGACTAGAGTGTCTACTCATGCCTCAAGGTCCAGTTTACATGTCGCCTCTTCTCGAGTCTCACTTGGCCATTATAGCTCAGTTCATCATGTTCTTCTCAGGCATCCTAGTACTGGTTTTTCATATCAAAGTTAA
>NW_011888932.1:3455125-3471109 GCF_000151845.1 Pteropus vampyrus | reverse complement strand
ATCAGTATCTCACTGAAACTCAATTAGTGTTTTAACTCTGGCTCAAGGTAATTTTTTCCCCCAATATTTTATTAAGAAAAAAATTAAATACATTTATATTGAAAAAAGTCATATATACCCACCTGTATACCCATCACCTAGATTCTACCATTTATATTTTACTATACCTGCCAGGCTTATTTTTAAATAAATCTTTGGTAGCTTATGTTTCCTCCTGCTATAAAACAAGAAAATCCCACTGTACCTTCATTCAAGATGTTTTCAGAGTTAGGCTTCTGACCCACAGAAAACTATAAATATAAATTTTCTCATCTCCGCTAGTTCAGGTCACTCATTTAGTCCAGTGATACCAAACCTGGATGTACATTAGAATCATTAGAATTTTTAAAACATACCAGTGTCCCAGCAGTATCCCACATTAACCAAATCAGAATCTCTGGGAGTAGATAAGGATTTTAGCATTCAGTTAGCCAACAAGTAACTTAATGAGTGTCAACTATGTGTCAGGCACCATGTTAGGCATCAGGGCAAATAAGGAAAGTTCCTTCCCTCATGAAGCTCCATCCTCTTCCCTAACCATAGGATTTTTTTCTTGAACAGTGTATTCCAGCCCCTTCCAGCTAACTCTCCTTTCCTCTCAGACTTCCAGATTTTCATTCAGGACCCAGAATATTCTTCCCTTTCTCCGACTAGAGTGTCTACTCATGCCTCAAGGTCCAGTTTACATGTCGCCTCTTCTCGAGTCTCACTTGGCCATTATAGCTCAGTTCATCATGTTCTTCTCAGGCATCCTAGTACTGGTTTTTCATATCAAAGTTAATGTAGGATATAGCACATTGTGCTAGGGTTTCTGGTTTCACGTGTGGGACTACACTAACTACAAAGAAGCAGAGACTGTTGTGCTTGACATGATAACTTCATCATGTAGGAAAGTACCTAGAATACAGCACAGTTTCAAAATTTCAAACAAACCAAAGGGTAGTTGATGTTAGATTGAATCTAATGTAATCACCCACTCCGTGCACAGCACATTTCCTGAGAGTCATTCTGAGTTCCTGCCAGAAGATTTGTTTGATAGTTTGAGGGATGCTCTGTCTTACCTAAAGTGACAGAAGCTAGATTGTGACTTTTTGGGAGGCTTATAAATTATTTTCTTGGATTTTCTAAGAAAATATTTCCATGGAAAACTCTTTATTGCAAACAAAACCAATAGAATTCATAGTGGGGAAGGTCCTAGAGAAGACATGCCATGAAAGAGTCTACTAGGCTGGACAGAGATAGTGTAGGCTTTGAAGTCTCACCTTCACCCCCTACTATCTACTTGACTTAGGCAGTTTACTTAACCTCTCTGAACCTCAGTTTTTTCACCTCTTCCTCTCCACATTAGACTGAAAGCTTTACAAAGAATTACATTAATAGCTAACATTTACTGAGTGCTTACCATGTGCCAGGCATATTGCTAACTCCTTTACAATTCAATACACGGACCCTTCAAGGCAATATTATTATCCCCGTTTTACGGGTCATGAAACCGAGGCACAGTAAGCGAGATGTCAATGATTATACAGCTTGTAAAGAGTGGATTCGAATCTAGACAATCTGGCTCCAAGAGTTCGCTCTTATCCATGTCCTAGCGACCTTGTTTGCTTTATTCAGCCTGTATTTCCAAGCCCTAGAATAGCAATGACACACGGGTGCTAAAAATTGTGTTGAATGAATCAATCAATATCTTCTTGCAGCATTGGTGAAAGTAGGAAGGAAGTACTATTTATTATTTACCATGTTTCAGGCTCTTTTATGTGTCTTACCTGGCTTAATCCTACCTTTGAAGTATACGCTATTATTAAAATATATTTAATAATATATTATTATTATCTGTGTGTGCTATTATTAAATGTATTTTAATAATAGCACACACAGAGGAGGAAACTGAGAGAGGTAAAGTAACTTGCCCCATGACACACAACTGACAAATAACCTCTAATCTTCTTTACTCCAAAGCTTGTATTCTTTCTTCTGAACCTGTGATCCTTAGATATTTTTGCTCACCTTGTAACTTGTTATGTTGACATCTACAATTGTTATCATTAGTTTAAGCAATTGCAAGGGCTATAGTTGCCTAAGTATTATAAATATTGACATTTTAAAACCATTGCATCATCTTTGGGGAGTGGGGGACGGGAGTTGTTAAAAGTCCTTATTTTTTATTCCTAGTACCACTACCGCAATTTACAAATCAGGGCAATACACCTGATGCCAAAAAAGAAAAAGCTACAATCAATAAAAGACCTCACTCCATTGCATTAACCATTAAGTGCACTTTTTGCAAGCTGACTGTGACTGTATAAGAATGGTTTCCTGTTTAAGCTGCAGTAACTCTTCTAGCTATGGATGATCATTTGTTTCGTGGCCAATTTCAGTTCCTCTAGTGTATTTGGGATGACTCTCTCAAAGTAACCTGCAACTTTCCTGACAACTCCGTGTTCTCTCTCCTGCCCTTTTCTGCTGAGTTTTTAGAACCTTCTACTATCATATCCACCACTTCTACCACCAGGTTCATATCACCACCACAAGGACCACTTTTATTGGGCTGTAATTGGATTATTATTGGCCACTATAATTGCCAAAGCCTTTGAGGTCCCACCTCCATCTTGGTTACCATTGCCAAGTTTTCTCCTTCACTGCAACCATTATATCCTCCACCTTGGTTTCCACATCCTGGTCCGTCTCCCCCTTTACTACTCTAACCAGAACCATACCTGCTGGAGTTGCCACTATCTCCTGAAAATCTACTATAACTACCATTGCATCCTTCATAACTACCTGCACTGCCACCACTCCATAACCATAGTTGACTCCACCGAAGTTCCCTCTGTGACCCATAATATTGCCAGATTCCCTTCACAATCTCTTTGTGATCCAGCATTTCTTGTTTAAAAACAGACTTTTTTACTTTGAAATTATGTTCATTAAGTGTAGTACTTTTGAACAATTTTATCAACCGTATCATGGTCACCCAAAATTACAAAAGCCAGTCTTCTCTTTTTTCCATTCCACCTGTCTTCCATAACTTCTACGGTTTCAATCTTACCATACTTTTCCAAGTAGCCTCTCAAATTATGTTCTTCTGTATCTTTTTTAACACCACCAACAAAACTTTTTCTTCACCATCAGATGGGCAGTAGGCTTTCGGGCATCCTTTCTAGAAACAGCCTCTTTGGTTCCATTATACTCCCATCGACCTGATCCAGACACATTGCTGCATCTGCCACTTCAACATTGGAGTAAGTTACAAAATCAACCCTCCCCCACAGAATATTTTGATTGGGGTTCTCATCTGAATCCCATCCTCTCAATTATCTCTACTTTTTTATTTTCCGCCTCTCCCTCTCTACTCTTTTCCCATTCTGATTATACACGCCAGCTCAAGTCTCTCACATCTTGAGCCCTCTCTCCTTCCCTAGCTCCTTCTCCTTCCCTTCTAGAAAAGAATTATTGTCACTACAAATCTCCTCTTCCTTATCTGTCATTCATACCTTAACATTTGCAATATGACTTCTGCCCCAACTACCTCATTAAAATTCCTTTTGTCACGATGACCATTCAGTTACTCACTCTCTCAACCATATTTATTATAGGCCTACTCTATGCCAGGCACTGGGGATACAGCCACAAACAATACAAAATCCCTATACTTAGGGACTTCCCATTCTAGTGGGGGGGTAACAGATAATTAACTAATAAATATTCTAATGTCAAGTAAAGATAGGTGTCATGCTGAGACTCATCTGGATAAGGGGCTGGAGTGAGGCAGGGGTGCTATACAAGATAAGGTGGTCAAAGAAGGCCTCTTCAAAAAGGTGGTATCTGAGGCAGAGATCTGACCAAAGTTAAGGTGTAAGACATGCAAATGTCTGGGGGCAAGAAGAATTTAAAAAGGGGGTAGGTTGCAGCAAGTGCAAAGATCTTAAAAAAAAGAGACTAATGAGAAGGGAGAATGGACTCCTACTTCTTAAATCCAATCAAAGGGCGTTTCTGAATATTAACCTTTTTGACTCTCAGCAACATTCACCAACCATTCACTTTCCCCTCCACCTTGAAAACTCTTTCTCTCTTGGCTTCTACTATGCCATCCTCCTCTAGTTTTCCTGCTTTTTCTCTGTCCATCCCACTTCACTTTTGTTCTTGAGCACTTCATCCTCTACCTATTTTTTAAACTTTATTGGGAAATAATTGACAAATAGGATTGTATGTATTTAAAGTATACAATGTCAGGGAGAGTATCTCTTGACTGAGCATCTGGATTCAGCTCCTTCGTTTCCAACATGGAAGACACTTACATTGATTCCCTGGACCTTTTAAAACTACTACAATGCTCCTATGATAAAAACCACCAGATCAGGGCTTGTGGGTTTCTTCATCATCTTATCGAGAGCAAACATCCTGATGTTGCAAACAGTACTCACCACCAAGTTCCTTGGGCCGAAACCAGTCATCATATCTCAAGCTGTGCCGACAAAAGTTGTATAGAGTAAGTCGTTGTCAACCAGGAACCTTGGACAAAAGACTTAGGCTGAGAGCACATGGCAGTGTCCTCCTTGCGATGAAGACTGGGATAAAGATTTGTGGGAACAGACCAGCACCCCATTTGTCTGGGCACAGCCAACTACCGTGTTAAAAACGGTCCTGCTAGCATCATCGTTATAGAACATAACAGTAACCTGTCTTCAGGCATGTGTGTTCCCAAGCCTCTGCCCTGGGTTCTGCCATGGAAAAACAATGAAAATGCACAGTAACTGAATATCTATCTCACCAAACGCCTGACCCTAGAAGACTCTTGCTTCTTCCTGCCACTAGTTCATTTTTTTCTAATCTAATTATAGAAAGATTAAACTGTCTATGACTTTTGAAAAAATAAGAAAGTATGCAATGTGATAATTTGATATACATTGTGAAATGATCACTAAGATCAAGATAATTTATACATTCGTCATCTCACATAGTTAACTCTTTCTTTGTGTGTGTGGTGAGAATGCTTACGACCTACTCTCAGCACCCTTCAAATACACAATATTGTATTATTAACTATAGCACCATGCTGTGCGTTAGATCCCCAGAATGTATTCTTATAACTGAAAATGTGTATCCTTTACCTACATTATCCGATTTTCCCCTCCCCGCAGCCTCTGGCATCCACCATTCTATTCTTCGTTTCTATGAAATTGGCTTCTTTTTTTTAAGATTCCAAGTATAAGCGATACCATACATTCTTTGTCTGTTTCTGTCTAGCTTATTTCATTTAGCATAATGACCTCCAGCTTCATTCATGTTGTCACAAATGGCACCTAATTCTTAAACATGGGCAATATTTTCCTACAGCTTTGTCTCTAACCTGCTTTTCTATTATTCTGTATTCGCTTGCTGAGTGATTTCAGTCCTGATTTTGGCTTCAACTATCATTCACATGTTGATGAAACCAAGTATATTTTTAACCCATACGTCTCTTCTAAACCCTGGACTCATATAACTAACTTTACGCACATCTCTATTTGAGTATATCCCAGGAACTTTAAACTCATTCTGTCTAAAGATGAGCTCTTCATCTTCCCTCTTAAAGTAACTTCTTACATAGTATTCTCTATCTAAATTGGTGGGAAATACCATCTATCTAGTTGCCTAAGTCAGAAACCTACATGTCTGAGATTCCTCCACTTCCTTTCTCTCCATGTGTGAAATGTCACAGGGCCATTCTATTCTATCCACTGTCTAGTTCTCCATGCCCAAAGCCACTGCCTAATGCAGATCCTCCCCCACCATTTCTGCCATTTTTTACTGACTTACTAGCTTCCCAACTGGTCTTCCTGCATCCAGTCTCTTACTCCTGACCCTATTTTTTTTTTTTCATTCTTTCCTAGGGTATCAATTTCTAGGCCCAAAATTCCCAAATTCTATATCAACTCCTACCTGTGAACCTCAGGTTTGTATGTTCAATGTTTATCCAAGACTGAAATTCAGCGTGCTTGTATGAGCCAGAACTATAAAGCTCATTCTTGATATTTAATTCTTTGTTACAGCTTGCACACAATCACATGTCCACCTTGCTTCCAAGTTTGCTCATTTCTCTCTTACCCAACTTCCCTTAAGCTAGCAAACCCTTCTTTCATGTTCCCTGACCTTATTTTCTGCACTGACTCTAGAAAGATCTTTATGAAATGTATATCCAATCTTGTCACCTATACACTTAAAATTCTCCCTTTTCCATTAGGATAAAATACAAACTTAGTGAGGAATATACGGTTTTTGAAGATCTGGCCCTTACCTGCCTCTGCAAGCTCATATTCCATTACTGCACACAGGCATCCTTTATTTCTGTTACTCTAAATCAAGTATAATCACGACTTTAATATATCGTGTTCTCCAGGCCTTTTTATATGCTGTACCTTCTGTATAGTCAGTGCTGACAACATTCTATTCAATCAGAAAGCCACAGCTTATTCTCACTTGCCTCTTCTCACTGCCCATTCTCCCAGCTGTTAGGTGCTTATTCTCACTTGCCTCTTCTCACTGCCCATTCTCCCAGCTGTGTTCTGTGTTGCCTGAATACTTGCACACATCTCTGTCCTTGCCTTATAATTTTAAGTCTACTGATTTTTCTTCCCCTTTTTTGTAAGCTCCTTTGAGGCCAGGGTCTATGTCTTTCCTCTTTATCCCCAGAATCTACCTTGGGATTAACACACAGAAAGCATTCAATAAACGTTCTTTTGAAGGCATGGAGGTAAGAAAGAAAGAACCAAACACAACTGTGTTAAGTAGGGACAGAATGAGGCCAGACACAATGGAGAAAACAGACCAGATGTTTTAAGGCCCTTTCCAACCCTGAGCTGCGATGAATCTTTCAGATAGGAAAACTTTTGTTGTGCTTCGCCTCATTTTCTCGTTCCCTTCGTCTACAAAAAGAAAGATATATTCGGACCCTGAATGAGAAATAAGCCAATGGTTTTGTTAGGTGCCATTACAAAACTATTTGCCTATTAAATCCAATTTAGCTTTCTTTGCTTCCCCTTTTTTATTATCTGCCTTTTCATGAAGAAAAAAAATAAATAAAAAGAACAAAAGACTTGTTGGAAGAATATGTGGTTGTTTAATCTGGGCCTCTCTCGTATCCTCTAATAACCCAGCAAACTGGTGATTTTTAGTCCTTGTTGAATGATACAGGATATATTATCTTTGCCCATTCTACTGCAGGAGAATAATGGTGTGGGGAAGGAAGAGAAGGGGACATTATTTTTCCAGGCTTTTTTCCCAACTAAGAGGAAAAAGCTATCACCAAAGGGCTATGTGCTTTGTTAGGCATTGACTCTTGTTGGTAATATCTAAAATCCTCATTGGAATCCAGAAATTCAACTTTTGGAAATGTCTTTACTGAACTAAAATTTTGAATAAATGGAAACATGGATATAGGACTCTTATGCAATATTATTTGAAGTGGCAAAAGACAAAAACACTAGAAACTACTTGGATATTTACTATAGGGGAATATATAAATAAGATTGGGTATATATAAACTATGGATATTATGGCTAAAAAACTTAAATCTATATGTATTTACCCGAGGGGTTTAAATGAAATATAGATGAAAAAAGCAAGTTATTTTTGTGAGTTTGTAAGTCTTGTTTTTAAAAAGTATGACGAAAATCTCTAAATATGTGAATATATACATACATACAGTATATGTGTATCTAGATATATATACACATACAGATAAGGATGTGAAAAGATACATACTAAAATGTTAACATTTGCAATGGGAGGGGGAGATTAAGCTGAAGGGGATATTGTTGACCAGTTTACATTTACACAACAGTATTATCTAGTTTGTTGCCTCAAGCTAGCATTACTTTTGTACTTCAAAATGAAAACCCAAATTTTGAAAGTGCGCACACACACACACTTGAAAGATAAAAGTCCTCAATTGGTGCTTTAAGTCTAAACACCAATCTAACGAGTAGAATCCTTTTGACTCTTCCTAAAGGATCCCCTGGTGAGTTTGTTATAATAATCCGGCTGCAGAAAAAAAGAGAGAAAATGAGGCTAAAACACTCTGGCTGGACTGCATAAATCTTTTCTTAAAATTGAGCAGCCTGCTGATTGACAGCACTGAGGGCTATGGAAGCCCAAGCTCTGAAGTGGTCCATCAGAACTCTGTGTTCTAGGGAAGGAGAAAAGTAGAAAAAGGCAGCCTGATTGCCTCTTGGCTTTTAGCCAAAGGAGTTGCTAGTGGTGGGAGTGGAATTTTTCCATGGCAAAGGAAGAGGAAAAATCAGTTCACATTTCCTACAGGCAGAGCCCTATTTATTCAGGAAGATCTGGGGGGCCCTTGCTATTCATAACAGGAGCGTTCTCATTGGGTCATGCCTTGATTTTCACCATTGGAATTTTTTCTTCTTTTCCTTTCTTTTTTCCTTCTTTTCTCCCTCTCTCCCTCCCTCCCCCTTCTCTCTCTCTCTCTCTCTGATTCTTCCTTTCTTTCTCTGGCCTGCAAGTTTGAAGGTGTTTCTCTGTAAAATGCAAACATCCTACAGAAGTACCATGTGTGACCACTGTTAGATTAAGTGCACAGGAAGTCAGGACAAACGTGAAGAGCTATTGGTTCAGCAAGGAAAGTTGCATCCTCCAAAAGAATCTGACATTTACCTCACAAAACAAACTGCATCAGCAGCTTTTGGGGGACTTGAGAGCCCACAAGGAGGAGCTCCTCTCCTTTCCCTCCTCTTCTGCTCTCTCCTAGCCAGGGTACTTGGACAGGAATTGTGGGTATTGAGAAACCATTTTTGTAAAATTTTACTTGGGAGCAAATTCTACTAATAAGTATGGAACCATAGAATTGTGTATTGAAAAGACTTAATTGCCATCTACTCCCACCTCTACGGATCATTTTCTGAGAGTTTACTATCAGCTATGTGCTTCGTACCTTCATATAATCCCCATAACATCCCTAGGAGGAAGAAGCTCCATTTTCCCAGTTTGGACGAAGAAAGAGGCTAAGTAACTTTCCACAGTCAAATAGCCTGCAAATTATTATGAGCAAGCAATCAACCTGCAGATTCTGTCCTCTTTGCCTAGGTACACTGCCTCTATTTATGATGCCATTGAAAAGTGATTACAATCTCTGTTTAGACACCTCCAGTAATGGAAGCCTCACTATTTTTAGAGGTAGTCAGTCCATTGCTAATTATGAGGAAATTCTTTTTTTTTTTTTTTTTTAATGCTGGCTGTCTTCTGTTCAGCCATGTTTACACCTTCAAGTGCCACTCAGAATATATCTAATCTCTAAATCTTCTCTGTATTCTGTTCTTAGTTCTTTCAACTGTTCTTTCCTATTTCTCACCATCCTGGTCCTACTTCTCTATACACTCTCCTGTTTTGTCAGCTTCTCAAGTTAATTGTCATGGCCAGAACTGAAAACAATACCCAATTGTAAACTCCATGATGGAAAAGAATGTATCTGACTTGTTCCCCAAATAGAGCCAGACTCTTGCTTCATCCTGGATGCTTTCAAAGTTGGCTAATGCAGTCTAGCTCATGGCTAGCTTTATTGGCAGTCCCCACACCTCAACAGTGACAACCCACCCAGAGTTCACTGTCACTCGAATCTCTAAGACTTTCTAAAAATTAGTGGCACGTAGCCGGACAGGTCTTCCCCAAACTATTTTTGTAAAATAGGTTCATTTTAACTTTTTGCCTCTAGAGACAGTGTGCTGTAGCGGAAAGAGCATAATCCTTCGCCACATACATATCTATCTGGGCTTTACCACTTAATGGCTGCATAACCTTGAATCAATCATTTAGCCCCTCTGACCCTCCATTTTCAGCATCTATAAAATGAGAATAATAATACCTCTTTCATAGAAATGTTTTGAGGATTAAATGAGATAATGAATGCAAGGAAACTAACACATATTAAATGCTTGACGAATTGTTAATTTACACAAAATAAAATTTCTATCTTAAGTTTTTATACTATATGCACAGCTTAAAGACTGCATTTAGTCTGAAAAGCAGAGACAAAGAACAATATATGAAACTCCTGGTACTTATATGAAAAAAATAAGATCTAGGAACTAAAACAATGAAAAAACAGAAGTTCAAGGCTGCTCTGCAGAAGACCACTCAGTCAGATTCCTCCCTAGTGTAGTGCCAGGCCCAGAACAAGCAACAAATAACCTGCAGTTTTGAAACAGAGAGCCATTGGGCAGGACAGGTGACATTGTGATGCCTCACAACAGGCTTCCATGACATCAGAAAGATAAATTCAAGGCAACAAAGCACCTGTAAAAAGGAAAGAATCAAGGTGAGTTTTTTGGGATTTAATTCATTCACATATTCAGTAAACGTCATAGAGCTCCTAGCATATACCAGGTGCTTTCCTCAGTTGCTGCCCATACAGAAAGGAGAAAGTCGTAGCTGCTGCCTACCAGCAGCTCAAAGTCGAATCTGGAAGACAAGAATACAAATAATCGAAGGACAGTGGAGTAAGGACACAAATGATATGTGAGAAGTCTAGTGGCAGCACAAAGGACTAGAGAAGATGTCAATGAAATGATCCTCTTGTTTATAAAATCTTACATTTGGGCAAGGGGTAAGATGATGTTATGCTTAAAAATTAGTGAGAGCCCAGACTCAGGAGACGGAGTTCTCATCCCTTTAGGCTTCTCTTTGGCTCTGCACAAATATGTTCTCCTCTTTGGGCCTTAGTGTCTCGATTGAACTATATGTTTCTTAAGGTTCGGGAAGTGACCTAAGCTCTCTGTGGGTCTTAGTTTCCTTGTCTGTAAAATGGGGATAGCAATAATATCTAGTTCAGATGATTCAATGGCTTAATATTTATGAAAGTACTCAGAACAACACCTAATTTACAATAAGCATTATACATTATTAAATAAAATCAGTATAACTGTCCTAATTGTTTGTCACCAGGTCTCTATTTGAAACCCCTTAGTGGAAGAAATCAAAGGACTTTTCAAGGACCCGAGAAGCCCCAGCAGTGAATCTCAGCGTAATCAGACCATGCTGTTCATCACCAGCCTTGTTGCAGTCATCTACCAACATCTGGGTCCCTCATTTAGCTCCTGGTTCACTCGGACTCTTCCCAACACTATTCTCATCATAATCCTGTGATGAGATTATCCACATAGATAATTTTTCTGGTGTCCTGGACTCTGCATCCCTTGACTTTTCATGCGCACTCTCTTACCTGGGGAGCACATGTGCGTGGGTCAAACTACCTGGGGAGCACATGTGCATGGGTTAAATTGTATACACTGTCATTTTGACTTTTGACAGAATGCAATTTATTTTTATGTTTACTTAGGAAGTCCCCACTTATTCCTAGTTTGTACAGAGCAATGCATAAAATATAGACTTTCGAATATGTCTTCAGTTTTTCCGATAAAGGGGCTAAATGGGTCATAATGTAGTGGGTTGGGATAACAGAGCTACTTACAAATTAAGCAAATCAATTTCATTTCTAAAACAAATATATTTGATTTTAGATGTTTCTTAGTTGAAGGTTGCAGTATTTGGAGATCACACAGGTAGTCTCTATTTAACATTAAAGGAATGGATGGGGGTAGGGAAAGCCTTGTATTGAGTAGCTCAAAAAGATTCTATGTATGCCTCAAGAAGGCTGTGATTTTATTATGGCAAGAGACAGGAAATCTTAAAATGTAAATATGTCTCTTTTTGCACTTCTAGATTCCTCCATCCTTGTGTTTACCAAGTTAATGAAATATCTCTCCACTCTCTTTCCCTCATCTTCACCAAGCCTCTTCATGCTCCATTATGGGCTGCTGCTTTTATGGGTTTTGCCATGGAGTCCTCTTACTATCTGGACAGAAGCAGTTCCCCCAACTTCAGCCTTTGCTTTTCTGGCGTCCGGGAATCTGGGATTGGTCTGCTCCTGGAATCTGCTAAAAGCCCTGGGTCCCTGCTCTAACCCACCCTCAGATTCCAGCCTGCAGAATGCTGATATACTGATCGAGGCTCTGCAACTACAGGAGGTTCTGAACGTTTCATTTATACTTGAATTCCCCACTGGGCTGAGAGCTCTTCCCTGACCCTCTGTCTACTTATGTAGGTTCTCCCACATACTTAGCCCTTGCTGGAATCCCGACTCTGTCACTGGTTGTGGGACCCGGGACAAATAACCTATGCTTTCTACATCTTCACTTTCTTTTCTTTTTAAAAATTTTTTAGTTAAAAATATTTTATTTATTTCCAAGTACAGTACAAAGATTTCTGCTTCACTTTCTCTGTAATCAATGGCATAAATTAAGACAACAAAAGAATGTTTTTCTATATAACTTTTAACAGGAATTGAATCTGCAACCTATAGAACATTCAGAAAACAATGCCGCAGTGAACTAATCAACTTAAAAACGAGCAAAAAATAAAGCAATAAAAAAAGAAAGAAAGCAAAGGAGAGAGATGGAAAGAGGGAGAGGAAGGAAGGAGGTGGGGAAAGAGGGAGGGATGGGGGAAGGGAGAGGGGGAGAGAGAGAGAAAGAAAGGAAAAAGGAAAGAAGAAAGGAAGGGAACGAAGGAAGGAAAGAAGAAAGGATCTCTGTTTTATGAATCTTCTCAGAACTGTTATAAGGAGAAAATTAGTGTGATACATACAGGTAAGAGTATCGATTAGAATATAGATATACATAGATATTCAAGAAACATTACTTCTCTGCCTGCCTTTCATTCATCATAGCTTCAGGTGCAATGTTCATTGCTTCAGGACTCCTGTGTGCTCAATAAAAGCCCAAGTTTCCTGTACTCTCAGAGACAATCCTATGTGTCTACCAATCCTTGCCACCCCTCTCCCTTCGTCTTCCTCCATAGCCTGTGCCACCGTGGTCCCTGCTTGCACCATGGCTGAGCCAGCATAGCTCCCAACAGTTCCATCTGTTTAGATCATCTTCCCTTTCCTATCCCCAAATCCATACTTCTCAAACATCATTGATAGTCAAAGTTCAGTCTGAGGGCCAGCAGCAGTAATATCACCTGGAGCTTGTTAGAAAAGCAGAATGTGCTGCTCTACGCCAGACCTACTGAATTACTTGTTTCATTTTAACAAGATCCCCAGGTGATTCGCAAGTGCACTACAATTTGAAAAGCACTGCACTAGATTATTCTTTAGAGCTCAACTCAAAGTTATCACCTCTATGAAAATGTCACTGATCCTTCTATTTAGCTTGTCCACTTACCTGCATTTGGGCACTGTTATTTAGTTTCTTCTCTGTGTTCCCAGCTACCCAGGCACTCACTCATCCATCCATGCCTTCATCTGTCCACGCCTCCGTCCATCCTCGAATCTGCAAATACTTAGTAAGGGCTTATCTTGGCAAGATGGTCTCTTTATTGATGAAGATAAAAAAAAAAAAAAAGAAAGCCTACACACTCCTTTCCTTCAGAGAGCTTACAGTTTTGTGGAGAAGGTAACCAGTTTTTAGACAATTACGAGAATACTTATGAGTGCTATTTATTCAGCAGTCACAAATATTTACTTTTTTTAGGAGGCTAGGGAGCACAAAGGGGGCACACACCACTCAGCTTATGGGGTTGAGAAGATGAACCAGAGATATTGACATCGAAGCTGAATGCTATTAGTCTCGGCCTACACACTCCTCCTCCAGGGAGCCTTCTCTGATGTTTCTTTACTAGGTTAGGGGCTCCTGTTCTATGCACCATCCCAGAGGAATCAGACTGCTAAAATGCCAAAAAAAAAAACCATATTCCCAGGCTTGGGAACAGTGTGTGCAAAAGTCTACAGTCTAAAAATATCATGGAGCATGTGGTGTATATATATTAATATATCCTCTGCACTACAATGATTTCTGTACCTGTTTCCCTATTCATCTGTCAGTTCCTAAAAGGCAGGAGCTATGACTTGTCGTTCTCCACATTTCCGGCACCTAGCACCGTGCCTGGCATGTAGTAGGTGTTCAATAAGTATACAGACAGTACAGCAATAAGAAGATAGGTTTGGAAAGGGATTGTTCCTGGATTTAGTTCATTGTCCTTCAAATTGGTATCTTGGGCTCCCTTCTAGAGCAATAGGATAAGACCTCTAAGGGAAAACAGGTTTTTTTTAATTAAAGAAAAAAATTACAGATTATGGCAAGTATATGAGTCCTGTGTAAGCAAAAAATTATTGTTTAAAAAAAGTCTATCTCATTCATTGGTTAACAGGCAAAAAGGAGGGAGGGAAAAGTTCAGAGGTAGTCAAATAGTAAAGCATGAGCATATGTTTTTGGTTTCACTGCCTCTTCAAGTTTCAAGCCCAGGGCGCATATGTCCTTCACTAGAGGCTCATATATGTGACTTAGTTATAATAACTAAGCCCGTGTCCCATTTCTTCTGCATCTAGCAATGAGGTGGGTTTCTCTTCTGAGAAGGGAGTTTGGGGTCAGCTGGCTTGTTCTGGTTACATGAGCTGAAGTTTAATTCCCATGCCCCTTTAAAAATTCTCTCGAAATTACAATCTTTAGAGTCAAAGAGACATTAAAAATCTTAATCTAGTCCACCAGTTTCCAACATGCAGCCCTTGGTTCCATTTGAGATGTTGAAAGAGGGCCATGAATCTATATCGGCACCCTGCACTGGGTGCAGACTGAATTATGGTTACGCCTTAAATAGGTTCTATTTTTCCAATCAGGTAGTGCAGTGGTTTAAAACTGACTCTGGAGGCAGACTGCCTGGATTTGAATCTCAGCTCCACCATAGCAAGCCTTGTGCCTTTAGGCAAGGCACTTGCTATGCCTCAATTTCCCATCTGTAAAATGAGTGAAATTAACTATATCTTTGTTTTGGTATTAAATGAGCTAATATTTGTACAGTGCTAGCATAGCATCTGGAACACAACAAACACTCTATACATTTTGGTTAAACAAAACAAAAAAATAAAGCTTGTTGCAGCATTTATTACAACTCTAACAAATAATTATTTGTACATATATTTAACATCGTCTGTCTCTCCCTAGCCTGTAATGGCATAGGAAGACTATGGCCTTTTACTTAATGATATTGACAGTGCGGGCAGGGTAGCTGGCACAAAGTGTTTGATGGATACTATTACATGAGATAGGCTTCACCTCTTTCCTCACTGTATCTCCCTGCTCAACAACCTGCTATGGCTCCCTCATACTTACTGCACCAAATTCATTTTCTCTGCCTGAATTTCAAAGCCTCAGTAATCTGGCCATATTTGGTCTCTCTGTCCCATGTATTCTCAACAAGAACAATATCGCCCCCAAGGGGGCAAATACTGGTTCTTGGGGTCAAAAATATCTTATGCTTTTTATGTGTATAGATACATAAACAGATCTACAGTATATAACAAATATACAATATATCTGTGGTATTAAGATTTCATTGGAGGGGGGTAATTAGGAAAAATATCTAAAAAGTTCCTGCTGCTAATGAAAAATTTTAAGAAACATAGATCTAGCCTATTTTCCTCAAGAGAAAAAGATATCATTAACTATCAAAACTCATAGCACAAAGGGTCACAGAAATCGTTTTGTCTTTTCTTTGGTCATCAGTTTCCTCGGGAGTAAAATGAAGGTGACCTCTGGGGCCCTTTTCAGCTCTGACAGTTGATGCCCCAAAGATCGAGTGCTCACCAAGATGACACATAAGTGTTCACCCAGATCTTTGCCCTTTCATAAGTGAATTTCATTCCCACCCATGGGCTTTTATTTATTCTTGTCATTTCCCTCCCACACACTCCCAGAACTTCTGTCTTCTCTTCCCCTTTTTCAGGCCCCCACCTCCTTCCAACAAAGCCTTCTATCATGACACTCTCTCCCTCCCACCTCTAATCCAGGTTAAGGTGTGTGAGCTAGGATGTGAGTGTGGATGGTTCCTCAGAGCCCTAGGAGATGAGACTTCTAGCTGTCCCCAGCACGGTCCTTGCCATAGACAATGAGTATT
>NW_011888932.1:3422455-3453860 GCF_000151845.1 Pteropus vampyrus | reverse complement strand
CCCCCACCCCGCTGCCCCTTGCAGCTTCATGAGCACAGTCAGGGGCAAGGAAACAGCTGCACTTGGGGAAGGGCCCTCTGACACTCCATCCCACTGGGATTTGGGAATAAAAGCTTAGACTACTCTGCCACTAACTTCCTGTCAGTCTGTGGCCAAGTCATTTAGCCTTCGACCTTCATTTGCCTTGTGTATAATTGGTTCAGTTCTCCTGTTGATACTGAGAGATAAGCTGGAAAATGTGTTTTGTCAGATTGTAAAGTGCCATAAAATATAAGATAATATCAGTTTTCATTTAAAATGTCTCCTCTTTCTGAACTCCTAATGTGCTTGTGTCAGAACCACATGAGAGCACTTAGATTTTCTCCCATCACTGCATTGCAAATGACTTGCTGCTCCCTGCAGGTGTCTGTTCTTTCTTGTCTCCATGCTTATGTCTCTCTGCTTCTGCTCATGTTGACTCCTAGTTACTTCCTACTCATCCTTCAGGACTCTGCTGGGGGCCCATGTTTCTCTGCCTTCTTTGTCTCATCCACCAGAACGGAAATCATGGCAGAGCAGGGGGACTGTATTAATCTGCTAGGGCTGTCATAACAAAGTGCTGTGTGGGTTAAACTACAGAAATTTACTTTCACAAAATTCTAGAGGCTAGAAGTCCAAGATCAAGGTTGTCAGTAGAGCTGGTCTCTCCTGGGGCCTTTGTCCTTGGCTTGCAGATGGCCACCTTCTTGTGTCTTCACATGGTCATCCCTCTGTTTATTGTGTTGGTGTCTTAATCTCTTCTTCGTAGCACACTAGTCATATGGGATTAGGGCATATCCCAAGGACCCCATTTTAACTTAATCACTTCTTTAAAGACCCTATCTTCAAATACAGTTACATTCTGAAGTACTAAAGGTTAAGCTTTCAACATATGAATTGGGGAGGGGGGGACACAATTCAACCCATAAGAGGGACCTTGCTTTTATGTCACTACAACTCTGTGCTGACTCATAGAAAGTGTGCAGCAAGTGCTTGTTGAGTCGATGAATCAAGAAATGAAAAGATATGTTTTCTCAACCAGAGCAGAAGCTACTCTAGGACCATGAAAACACAACAGACTTGGAATTGAGGGACCTGGATTATTCTTCTTTGCTTCATGTTAGTATAGTAGGAGATCCTTTTAGCAGCGGCATCAGAAGATGCCCCTTAACCTGGATCTAACACGTCTGTTCCTCTCTCCTATAGCCATTAGAGATTCAGAGCATTTATCTTTCACAATGCCTAAAGCACTTGCCAAATTCCAGGTTCCTACAACTTCAACCTAAGAAAATGCCATTTGCTGCTCAAAATTTTATTATTGGCCTCCCTTTGCCTGCTACATTCTCTTCCAGGGAGAAACCAGGTTTCCCTTTAGGGTAAGTGATTCTCCTGTAGCCACTTAGTAATCACTGGAGAATCTATTGTTTTTATTATAGTAGCATGATTAGTCATCAGTGTTTATTCAGCCTAAGTGTTTCAGATGCCACGCATGAGTTATATAGCCTTTTAGAATTGGAAGGAGCCTTAGAAAGCATGGATTTTGGAGCTTTAGATCCAAGTTTGAACCCTGGTGGACTAAGGCTTCCTCCTCTGTCAAATGAGAAGAGTGATACTTCACAGACTTATTCTGAGTATTAAAGAGGATAACAAGGGCCTTGGGCATAAGAGAACTGAAATACTGTTACTTTTCTTCCTTTCTTCATTTTACAGATGAGCAAATGAGGGCCCAGATGAGAAGAAAGTCTTAAGCAATATCAAATCATGTCTTCAAAACAAGCCAGAATTTGAACCCTGATATCTTTTATTTTTATTTTTTTTATTTTTTTGTGGTAAGAACACTTAACATGAGATCTCAGTGTACAGTATATTATGGTTGACTATAGGCACACTGTCGTACAGCCGATCTCCAGAACTCATTCATCTTGCTTAACTGAAACTTTGTGCTTGTTAATCAGCAACTCCCCATGTTCTCCTCCCCCGACACAGCCCCTGGCGACTACCACTCTACTCTGATTCTATAAATTTGACTGTTTTAGATATCCCATCTAAGTAGAATGATGCAGTATTTATGTTTCTGTAACAAACTTATTTCACTTAGCATAACATCCTCGTGATTCATCCATATTGTTATATCCGTATTATTACAGGATTTCCTTCTTTTTAAAGCTGAATAGTACTCCATTGTATATATCTCTGATGTCTAAATTTCAAGTCCAAAACTATTTCTTTCACCCCCATGCTGGATTTATAAAATCTTTAGCTAAAACTAAAGAAGTAACTATTTTTAGACAATGAGTAGATATCTCAGTTGGCAAGTCAACAAGTAAAGGACAGCAAACATTTGAAAAAGAAACACACCAGCTTTCTATAAGAGACAGGCATTCAACACTCAGGGTCTTTTGGACAAGTGAAGACAGCTCCTCCTGGAATGCTGTGCCTTCTAGGCTAGTCTAGCAGGTGATGGAAGTTTAAAATTCAGGCCTAAGGGTGAAATCATGCAAAATGTATTTCCCCATAGTAAGCTCAGATATCCCAGCATTATTCTCTAGATATTTCTGAAACTTTAGGCAAAAGATTAGTGCCTCTACTTCAGGACAGCAGCCTCCTTATTAGATTTCCAGCCTTTTTAAAATTCATGCTCCTGTTGAAATTGGAATTCTCTTTCTAAAACACAAGTCTGACCTGGTAACTGCTCTGCTCCAAAACTCTGTATGTTTCTCGATTTCTACAGGACGAAGTACAGACTTTTTAACACAGATAAAATAAGAGTATATTTCAAAATGCATGTATGTGTTTGGCCAAATCATATGTGTATGAGTTTACAAGGGCTGTCACAGACTGGATGGCTTAAACAACAAAAATTTATTTTCTCATATTGCTGGAGGCTGGAAGTCCAAGATGTTGGCAGGGTCAGTTTCTCCTGAGGCCTCACTCCTTGCTCGCAGATGGCTGCCTTCTAGCTATGTCCTCACATGGTCCTTCCTCTGTGCATGCATGCCCCTGGAAATTGGTGTGTCCAATTTCTTCTTTTTATAAGGACATCAGTCAGATTGAATTCAGGCTCACTCTACTGGCCTATTTTAACTTAATCACCTTTTAAAAGGCCCTATCTCCAAATACAGTCACATTCTGAGGTATTGGGGGTTAGGGCTTCAATATATGAATTTTAGGGGGACACAGTTCAGCCCATTACAATATGTGTACACTAGATATGTTTTAAAACTAAACTACACATTCTAGAAAGAGTTCGTTGAAGAGGTACTATAAATTAAATTATTTGGCTAATTTTTATATTTCAGATGTAAATTGTCTTTGATGGGAAGACCAAGAATTTGATATTACTAAATGCCTAACTGGCTTGAGATGGACACTGAGAACTGCCATAGTAGAGCTCCCAGAATTATGGATGTTGCTAGGTCTCAATCAATGTTTCCAGGTCCATTCTCAACAGGATGGTGACTTAAAATTCCATCCTATTTAACTTTGTATCCCCTGCCCAACAGCTAACAAGCATTTAACCGTTGCTTTAAAAAAAAAAAAAATGCAATGAAATTAATTACCCTTGCCCCTTCCACTCTCTAGTTTTCTGTCCCACTAAGCATCATTCTCTTCCTCAAGCATATGTCTCACTCTTGCATCTTTACACATGGTGTTGTTTCATCCTTGACTGCCCATTTCCCCACAAGCCAGGATAGTCACGAATCCTGATGTACATATTGCAGATAAACACTCCATCCTTTATTCTCTCTTTGCACCATGTATGTTTTACCACTTAGTGGATAGGAAATGGATTTTAAAGGTCAGTTTTCCTGTCTCCCTCACTAGGCTTTATACTCCTTGGCAAGAAAAATGTTTCATCATACAGTAGGTACTTAGAAAATAGGTAGATTAGTTGGTCTGCAATTCTGCTCAGTGACATAGGTGGCGGTCATACAAATGTATGGACCCTAAGGAGTGAGTTTGCCTTAACCTCATGTTTTGTTTTGTTTTGTTTTTTCCAGACCCAAAAACATCCATAACCTAGCATGACTCCAAGCCAAATAAAAGAAAGAGGTCCTCTCATGATGAAGCCCCAAGACCCTCAGGTCTACCCTGCAAAAGCTCTCAAACCAAAATAATTTGCAAGTTGACTACTTCATTCCCCCAGCCCACTCTCCTTTCTCTAAGCCACTCTGCCATCTAACCCAAGCACTAGCAACCTCTCTGTCCAGGTGTCAGGCTGCAATAAAGAATGAGACAGAATAATCTGTCTTTGATAAATGCACAGGACATTTGATAAATAAGAGGAGGAGGGGGATTTTTTATTATGTACATGACTGAAAGAGAAAACACAAAATTGCTAATAATTTGTGTTAGCACTTCTGGTAGGTGATATTATGAGTGATTTTTACTTTATTCTGTAGAATACATTGCATTGTCTAAATTTTCTACAAAGAGCATGTTTGACCTATATAATTGAAAATAAAGATGCACATTATGAATAGAATAAAGCCCCATGATAGCATACTAGGTGGGGTCCATAAAATTCACTGTGTTAAATGTGGGGTCTTGGCATTGTGAGATTACTGAAATGACCAGGGCAAATCAGAGCCAGCCAGAAGGTGTTTGGAGGTCAGTTGATGGTATCCAAATCATTCCCTGCCCTGGATGTAGTTTGGCACTTCCTACTTGGGGTGAACAACAGCAGCAATTAACAGACCTGTCTAATTAGCTGACCTTCGTATTGTCAACCCAATATTGGGGACACTGGGCATCCTTTGCAAAATGGAGCTCTCTCCTCAGAGGACAGGTGGGGAGTTGTTTTGGGAAGGGGCAGGCAGGGTCAATCACAGCTTCATATGTGAATTCATATTATGGGGGAAGGTCATTATCTTGGGAGTTGTGGCTACCACAGGGGAGCATCACTCAGCCCTCTCTTTGAGAAAGAAGTTGCTGCTCAGCTGCAAGAAGTGCAATTAGCTGACAGCTTCCTGTTGTTATTATCTTCAGGACCTTTTAATCAGGGGCCCCCAGCAAATGAGTAAGCATGGTGAGGAAACTAGGGCCTGGCTGTTTTTGCCTAATGTGGGACTCTTCTAACGGGCAGTGTTTATTCCAATAGGTCATCCAAGAATTTCTAAGCTCTACATCAGTGTCTGAGACTCTTCCTACACAATCTTGCCTCTTCCCCCCTTTTATTATTTTTTTATATATGCATTATCTCAAAACTCTTGCACTCATAGCTCTGGCTTAGTAGACCCTACTGACAGAGTTTTACATACACACATACACACACATACACACACACACACACACACACACACACACACACTCATGGGTAAAGGACCTGTGAGTATAACTAATACCTAAACCATCCATGCAGCATGAAAGAACCCACTCATTTAGCTAACATAAGCTAAGTTCCTACTCTATTTTCCAAAGTCATCTAATGAGGGAGATAGAGGAAAATAGATCTACAAAATACATTGTGATATCCTTGTGTATACAAGCATGCCTCTAATTGTTTAAGTAAATGAAAACTTCTAATGAGTTCTCAATGTTCTCATCCTACTGTTTTCTTTAGTTGAATAAACATTCCTCTTGCAATCTTATTTATTATTTTGCTTTGCAAAGCCTTTTGCTACTGACACAACAAAGTTAAACTCGAATACACATCCAATTGGGAGATTCTAATAAATTCTAAATTGAAGATTTGAATTCATGAGTTCCTAAATAACAGAGTCGGTTATTATGTTGCCTTTAGTATTCCTGTTGCTGGTGTTCTGTTGGTTTTTGACCCCGAAATTACTGATGATCAGCAGATCTAATCATGACAGTAATAACTGAAGTACAGAAATAATAAGACTTAAGCCATAGTCACATTAAAGCTGATAATAATAACCTCTACCCATACATTAAAGCCTTAGCTCACTAATTGTACCTGTAACCTAAGAAACCATAGCAAGCGACCGCTGAGAGTAGAACCAACAACACAACAGAGGAGCATCACAGTGGGATTTTCCGTAGCATCACAGTGGGATTTTCTCTGTTCTAAGAAATTCTAAAAGGATTTGTTGCCATCCCCAGGGAGTTCACAGCAAGACAGAAGGTGGGCCACATATTAGTTTTCTGAATCACTTGTAATAGGGCCTGAATTATATCTTTGACACAGAAATATCCAAGTATACCAGCCTTCTGGCAGCATTATATATGTATGCACGTATATATATGTGGGTCTTTGTTTTCAGGACTGTGTGGAAGTCCAGCACCCCAAGATTTCTGGGGGCTCCTCCTAAAAGGGTGGCTGGAAGTCTCATTCCACAGCTCATTCACCCTCCCTGGCACCAACCTGATTTCTCCTGACCACCCTATATGCCATCAAGCCTCTTGAGACTGTTCTTATTTCTGACCCTCTGCAGCTCTGCACGTCCACGTTCTCCATCTTTCTCATCCTCCATAGCATGACCAAACACTAGGCTATTGTAATTTAAAACTCTCACTGACTATATAAGAATAACAAAAGCAGATACAGGGAAATACAAACAGGAGTCAATTAAAGAACTCCAAATCAATTAAAAACAAAAACAAAAACAAAAAACTCCAGTTTTTAAAAATGGAGAAAAGCCTTGATTTCAAAACAGACTTCAAAAAAGATTATGAATCACTAGCAAGCACATGAAACTGTATTCATCAGTGTTCATGTAAATACTATGTAAATTCATGTGAATACCTCATTATTTATCAGGAAAATTCATATGAAAACCATGACACAACATTTCTCACCAACCGGAATGCCTACATTTTAAAGAAATGACAAAATACCAAGTGTTGGTGATGATGTGGAGCACCTGGAACTTGCATACATTGCTATATTGGGTGTATAAGATAGTAAATCACTTTGGTAAACTAGTTGGCAATTTATGATAAAGAATATACTTACCTCATAACCCAGGAGTTCCACTTCTGAGAGTATGCCCAAGAGAAATGAAAATATATGTACACAAAAGATTTGTACAAGAATGTTCATAGCATCTTTGTTCATAATAGTGAAACCTTGAAACAAATTAAATATCCACCAGCCCAAGAATGGATAAACAAATTGTGATGTTTTTGTACATAAAAACCTAATAAGAATAAGAAGAAACTACTGATATACATATCGACATTGACGAATCTCAAAAATATATTGAGCAAGACACAAATGAGTACACATCATTTGATTCCACTTATAAATGTCATATGAAATTCAAAAACAGAACTAATCTATGGTGACAGAAATTAGAACATAAGTTACCTAGGATAAGGTGGGACAAAATGACAAGAAAGGAACACTTTCTGAGTAATGGGAAAGTTCTCTATCTTAATTAGGGCGATATTTATGTGAAGATAAACAATTGTCAAAACACATTGAGCTGCATACTTAAGATCTGTGCAATTTACTGTATGTAAATCATACTTTAAAATATCCTAATGCTTAAGCCACACCATAGTCCAAATAAATCAGAGTCTCTGTGGGCAGAATCTAGGCACAAGTATTTTTTTAAGTTTCCCAGAAGGGGCCTCACTTTCCACAACTGAAAATTCCAGCATGGTGTTTCCATTGAAAAAATGAAAAAACAAAACAAAAAATTTCCTTTTTTCTTTTAAAGGAGCCAATTCAAACCAGAGCTAAGTAAAAATAGAAATTATTACTCTTTCTCCCACTCCATTCATATTTTTTAATGGATTACCGATGACAATGAAAAAAAAAAAAGGAACTAACATTAATTCAGCACCTACCATGTGCCAGGCACTATACTCTACTTTTATACTCATCATCCAATCTTTGGGACAATCCTTTTGGTAATTATTATCTCCATTTTGGAAAATAAATCCTGAGAATCTGAAAGACAGGTAATGTGCCACAATTTTTTTTGAAAAATTCACAGCAGAGAATAAAACTCAAGTGCATTTGACTTGCAAGGTTTTGTTATTCTTACACAGACACTTTTTAGAAAATCTGACATAGTAATTTAAAAAAACTATGTCAAAAAAAAAAAATCAAGCCTCGATTCTTAGTTGCTATGAGGCATTAGTTTTTGAATAGTTTGTTTTGTGAAGATCATACCTTTGAGATTTGGGATTTTTTTTCCTACCACATGCAAGTTGTGTTGTGCTTTGGCAAGTAGCGTATGGCCCTCACCACGGTGCGTCCTAGATTTCATGTCTCAGCTGGCCATGATGAGGCAGACTATTTTCTCATAGAAATAGCATTGTCATTGGTGGTTTCGTTCTTTAACTATGTTCTCGGCACCAAATAAATCAAAGGAAAAAGCAATGATACAAACAAATATATACCTTCATAATCACTTTGAACAATCACACTGTGCTTCCCAGAACATAAAAGGATCACAGTTTTTCCAAAGGTCCCCAAAGTAGTCTTATAAACTGTACATACAACATCTATAACATATAAGTATAGGGTATCATAAGATAAATCCAAAATTAATAATCTAACCATAACATATATTGATTAAACATTTAAATAATTATTTTGCTTGTACTTTTTAGAATTTTAGAAGGATTTTGAAAGATGACTAAAATAAACCATAAACTCTGCAAACTAGCTATTCAATTACCAGACAGGTTGATCAGAGGAATGTTATAGATATAATGTATCTGAATATCTTCAAGCTTCTGGAAATATCTTGGTAGGGGGATGGAGGGAGGAGATTAAAACACATATACAAAATGTATGTCAATAAGAATCATTGCAATAAATACTGAGTATTAGAATTACATATTCTAACAATACGTTTTCATGTAATTCTCACAACTTTGTAAAAAAGGCACTGTTCTTATAATTATTTTAAGATGAAGAAATTGAGATTCAGAGGAGTTAAATAACTTGTTTAAGGATATACAGTTAGGAAGTGACGAGATGAAGATAAAAGCCAATCTATTGACTGTAAAGCACTTGCCTTTCCAAATAATAATGACTCACCTTGAGCAGGGGTCCCCAACACCTGGGCAGTGGACTGGGACTGGTCCATGGCCTGTTAGGGACCTGGCCACACAGCAAGAGATGAGCAGCAGGCAAGCCAGCAAAGCTTTATCTATATTTGCAGCCACTCCCCAGCTCTAGCATCACCACCTCAGCTCCACCTCAGATCATCGTGCATTAGATTCTCATAGGAGCACCAGTCCTTGCTGCCAAAAAGGTTGGACAGCACTGTTCTTGAGCACTTACTCTGTACTAGGCACTGTTCTAAGCACATTGCAGGTGTTTAACCACTTAATCCTCCAGCAGTCCTACGAGTTAGGTACTATCATTACCCTCATTTTATAGTAGAGGAAAAGGAAACACAGGTAAGTCAATGTGTAACTAGTTGAGCAACCATTTGTAAAGTATGCTAATTGCTGATTATAAGCAACCAAAGGGAAAGTCTCCAAGGACAGATCACTGCATGCCACAGTGATTTGTCCTTGCTCTGAGCTTTTTGTTTAAACTTTACTTGGATAAAGACCTGATCTACTACCCGAATAAGGGAAACCATGAATTTGGTGGGATAAATTGTACTCAATGGCAGAAAGTCAGGATGCAAAAAGATTTCAGTGGTCTGGAATATTGAGATAAATCTAACGAGACGCAAATGTGGGAGAACATAAAGACCTAAATAGGTCCATAAAATAGATCAATTGGAGGATAAATAAATTAAGTGATGCATGTAAAAGAGTTGTATAGCATTTAATTGACTAAAAGTGTGACTCGAGTAATCGATGATAACTGAGTGCTGTTACTAGATATTTACCCCCCACTCCCATGTATGCAGTTGCATGCACGCACACACACGCACATGTCATTTGGAAGTTAAAAATAAGAATGTCCTGGACGTGGTTCCATAGTATAGCAGTTAGCACATCTGCGTTACACGCAGAAGGTCTTGGGTTCGTGCCCCAGTGGAGCCACGGTCCATAGTCTACAGCCATGCCACCCTGAACAAGCCTGACATCTGATCTCAGAAGCTAAGCAGGGTCAGGCCTGGTTTGTACTTGGATGGGAGACCACCTAGGAAGACCAGGTGCTGTAGGCATAAATAATTATAAATAATCAAAATAAATACATAAAAATAAGAATGTCCTTTCAGAGTAAAACTATAAAATAAGTAATGGATCAGGGCAGACAAAGATAGCATCAGTAGAGACAGAAAACTTCCTGGCAAAGATTTTACTTTAATCTGGTTATATGTATTCTCATATCTAAAAAGAAGAGTATGGCCATCAGTAGGATCATTGGTTAACAACTAAAGCAAAGATATAGATAGGCAAGTCACAGAGGCAAAGGGGAAAAGGATCCTAGAGGCATGAACATAAGCACTTGGTTCTTGTGATATATTTATCTTTGTACAGGAGATGAATGTGGAAGCCGACCATAGCTGGAGATCAGCTGTTAGTGGGACATTCCAATCTTTAGGAAGAATTTAAGGGCTCTCTACCATACCCTCGGAGGAAGAGTGTTTGGCATTATCAAGAGTAAGGCTATTTTGGGGCTATGGTATTGGGTGCTAGAGGAAATGAGAGGGTTAATTGAGATGCAGTGAACAAATAATTTTAAAAACTTTTTTGATTCTCAGGCAACATGAACCTGTATGTAATTAATTGCAATGGGAATGTAAACTGGTACAGCCACAATGGAAAACAGTATGGAGGTGCCTCAAGAAATTCAAAACAGAACTACCATATAATCCAACAGTGCTACTTCTGGGTATATATCGAAAAGAAACAAAATCATTGTCTCAAAGAGATATCTGTTCACCCATGTTCATTACAATATCCAAGATGTGGAAACGATCTAAGTGTCTGTCAAAGATGGATGGATAAAGAAAATGTGAATATTATTCAGCTTTAAAAAAGAAGGAAACTCTACCATTTGTGATAACATAGATGAACCTGGAGGGCATTATGCTAAGTGAAATAAAGCACTCAGAGGAAGACAAATACTGCATGGTATCACTTATATGTGAAATTTTTTTAAAAGTTGAAACAGAGGGTAGAATGGTAATTGCCAGGGGCTAGGGGATGGGGGAAATAGAGAGAGGCTGGTAAAGAGTACAAACCTTCAGTTATAAGATGAAGAAGATCTTAGGATTTAATTTATAACATAACAACTACAGTTGAAAATACTGTATTGTATAAATGAAATGTGCTAAGACAGTAGAACCTAAGTATTCTTATCAAAAAAGAAAAAAAGGTAAATATGTGAGGTGGTGCAGTGTTAATTTTAATTAACTCGGTGACAATCCTTTCACAACGTTAATTTTAATTATCTAACTTATTAATTTATTAATTAAATGACAATTAATGTTAAATGATAAAATAGATTACAATTTTATTTGTCTGTTATACTTCAATATGGCTGAAAAATTTAAGTGCAAAGAATCTACAAAAAACTACTAGAAGTAATAAGTGTGTTTAACAAGGTTGTAGGATACAAGAACAATATACAAAAGAAAATTGTATTTTTATAAACTATTGATAAACGGTTTTAAAATAAATTAAATTAATTCTATGCATAATGGCATCAAAATAATACAATACTTAGGAATAAATTTTGTAAAAGTAAGTGCAAATTTGTACACTGAAAACTACACAAATCTCTACTGGAAAATACACAATATTGTTGAGTAAAATTAAAGAGGATTTATAAAAATGGAGAGATACACAATGTGCATGAGTTGGAAGAATCAATATTGTTAAGATGGCAATTTCCCCAAATTGATGTGTAGATTTAATGTAATACCTATCGAAATGTCAGTAGGCTTTTTTGTGTGTGTGAAAATTGACAAGTCATTTCTAGAATTTATATGGAAGTGCAAAGAACCTGGAATAGCAAACCAATTTTGAAAGAGAAATACAAAGTCCGAGGACTTTATTTGATTTTAAAGCATTGCAAAGCTACAATAATCAAGAACAATAAACATTTAGATGAATAGAAGAGAATAGGGAATCCAGTAACAGACTATTACACATACATAGTCAATTGATTTTCAAGAAAGGTGCCAAGTAATTCAATGGGGAAAGAATAATCCTTTCAACAATAGGTGCTGGGACAACTAGATAAACACCAACAAAAGAAATGAAACTCAACCCTTACCTTACATCACACATAACAACTTAAAGAAAACATAGAATGAAATCTTTGTGGTCTGGGATTAGGCAAAGAATTCTTATATATGACACAAAAAGTATGAATAATCAAAGATAAAATCAACAAATTGAACTCTATCAAAATTAAAACTCTTCTCTTCAAAAGACACAATTAAGAAAATGAAAACATTTGCAAAACATATATCTGGTAAAGGACTTGAATCCAGAATATATAAAGAACTTTTATAATTCAACAATAAGATAAATAACCCTATATTTGAATAATCACCTCACCAAAGAAGATATATAAATGGCAAATAAATATATGAAAAGATGGTTAATATCATTAGTCCTCAGAGAAATGCAAATTAAAACCAAAATGAGATACTTCTACATACCTAGATACCACTACATACATTAGAATGGCCAAAACAAAAAAGACTAAATATTGGTGAGGATATGGCAAAACACATGCATTGCTATTGGAAATGTAAAATGGGACAGCCACTTTAGAAACAGTTTGGCACTTTTTAAAAAGTTAAACATACACTTGCTCTCATGGAGCTTATATTCTAGCAGTGTAAAACAGATAATGGATGGATGGATGGATGGATGGATGCAGAGATGATAGATAGATTATAGATAGATAAAAGAAAATAATAAGAAAACATCTTAAGTACTCTGAAGAGAGTTAAAAGTGTGATATCAGAGAATGACTGAACCAGAAGAGGGAACCAGTCATGAAAGACCAGGGAGAGGAGCATCTTAGGCATCATATATATATATGATGTGTATATATATGTATGTATATATTTATTTATTTATTTATTTTTTTTTTTACTGTCCATTGCCCCTAGAAGCCCTCTATTCCTTCTTTACTCCGCTAACAGTTCAGGGCCAATAAATGTAATCACTCACAGTAACTCCCTTGATCACCTTAGTTAAAACCAACTTTCCACCTACACTTTAAACCTGTCACCAGGAACCTAAATAGGCCCTTACTCCTACATCTCCCCAATCCATTCATCTTCCTACATTCTACATTCCTCCAATCACTTTCTGCTAAAGGACTGTTTCACACCTATTCCTCTCTTCTCCCTCATCCTCACTCTCAGCTGATGATGGTATTTCTTTCCTCATTGAGAAAACTAAAGAACCAGAAGAGAACTTCCAGTCACTCCTACCACACCCACATGTCCATACAGGTGCACCCTTTAGACCCTGCCTTACCTCCTGTCAGTCAGGCTGCATTCTCAGTGCTTCTATGTAAAAGCTTCCACTTGAGCATTAGATCCCACCCTCTCGCAGACTCAAGAACATAAGACCAGCCAATCTTCTGTCTTTACCCTACATAACAATTTTTTTCTCTACTGGATCATTTCCATTAGTATACAAACAAATCATTTCGAGCACTTTAAAGACAAACAAAACTCTCCCCTTGACTCTATTTCCCTCATTTGATTACCATCTTAATTCTCTGTAACCCTTGTAGCAAAACAGTTGTATATACCATCAGCCTCTAGTTCCTCTTCTCTTGGTCTCTCTCAAATTCTCTCCAATCCAGCTTTTATGCTACTACTGATCAGAAACTGGTCTTTCAAGGTCAAGAAAAGAAACAAAATTAAAACCCTACCTACCACCAAGGAAAATGAATGAGGCAGCTCCGAGTGAAAGACAAGCTATGTGTGTGGGGGAAGACCCTGAATTCTAGCAGCTGGCTTGAATACCTGTAGCATATAAATTACTTAATTTGCCTTCTTTCCCTCCATACCCTCCTTTCCATATATTTTCCTTATTCTCTCTGAAACCTACCTGTTGTCCAGCTTCCTCAGGCAGTCAGAATATCAGATCAACTGATCACCATTTCGGGGAAAATAGAGTAAAACAAAATTATAGCAGTGAATGAGAAAGCTTTCATTTATGTTTTATCTTTGAAATCAGTGTGAAACCTCAAAAATCTAAAAGTCTCTTTAACTTAACCAGGAATAATTTAAAAAGTCTGAGGAAGAATTGCCCCCAAACAATATGCCTATTCCAAGATGAATATAGTTGCCTTTGCGGTCATTCTGCAGCTACTCTTTATAAATGGCCTTGCCAGGAATTTTTACATATTAACCTCAGGCAGCTTAGAAAGTCTGGCTGCAGTGGTCTGCTTGCTGATCTTATCAGCAGGGACAACTGTGACTTAACTCACCGAGTTGGCCTCCTTTTGTGAGCAGGCTGGGTCCTACTGGAGACAGTGCCAAATGAGGCAGACATTTGACAATTATCCTGTTCAGTTGGTTAAAGTAGGAAATCTCAGTGAAAATAGTGCAGATCAGTGCTTAGCAAAATGCAAGTCACAAAACATTAGTGGGTTGTGGAATTAATTTGATGGGTTGACCAATTTTTAAAAGATGAACTAGAATGGAAGTTATCAGGCTTCATTATGCATACTCAGGGTTGATAGAGTTTGTGAGACTTTGGGTTTTAGTTATGAAGAGGTGTGCCTTGGATCATAAAATTAAAATTTTAAAAAGTAAAGACTTTGGTCTAGATTCATTCATAATGCAATAGCCAGTATGGTTGAATGCACTAATCAAAATTAGAGGACACTGGAAATTTTCCACATTATTTTATATCACCAGGCATGAGCAGAAAATCCAGAGCACCTTAGAGAGGGCTTCCATATATAAGAGTAGGTGAAGATTTTGAAATTTAGTCTCTAAACCAAATTACTATCAGAAAAGCTTTACACGTTACAAAACAATTTTACAAACTTGACCTCATTTGAGTCTCTTGCCCATCCTTTGTAGTAAGCAAGACAGGAAGGTGGCAGCATCTGAGGCAGGTTTCAATGATCCATCCAGTTTAGGTCAGGAGCCCAGTCAGCAGCTGGGAGAAAGAATCTAGTACCATAGCCCCAGTGAGAGAGTTGGCAAGGGTGAAAAATCATGTGTGGGTCCCAGACAAGTAAACTGGGATTTGGGGCAAAACTCCAGTTCCAAGAGGGAGACTGGAAAGGATGATCAGGAACTAGGGCCGAAGCTGTTATTAGATGAGGCAAATAAGGGGGCCAGGCCCATTTCCATGACATGGATTCCAAACTCCCAGCTACAGAGTTCCAGAACCCCATGATTGCGTTTTGAAGAAGTAGGAGAGTATGCGGTGGATGAGGAGCAGGATGAAGAGGTTATCAAGCATTTACAAAGGCATGAAGAGACTAGCAGGGGATGGCAAGTTAATCAATCAGATTGGCATGTGTAGGGTTGCTAGATAAAATACAAGATGCTTACTTATATTTGGATAACAGATACACAATGAATACATTTCAGTTTAAGTATATCGATGCAATATTTGGGACATATTTAGACCAAAAAAAAAAAATCGTTTATCTGAAGTTTAAATTTAGCTGGGCATCCTGTATTTTTATTTACTAAATCTGGCAAATCCCACATGTAAGTTTTACAGAGGGTAAAGCTGGAAGACTTGGCAGAGCAAGATTCCAAAAGGTCTTGTGTGTCATGCTTGGCATATTGCAGGAGCCATAGAAGTTTTTAAGCAAGGGAATAATATAGTCAGTTTTGTATTTTAGAATCATCATTGTAGTAGCCCTTTGAAGAACACAACAGTTCAAAATGATAGGACCTGAATGACCAGAAAGCTATTTAAATACCCCAGACTTAAGAACTGAATATAACTAGCTTCACAATTCACCTAACGTTAGCAAGATTCCCAGGTTCACTTCGGCTGTAGAGATCAAACTATCCTTTCAAGAGCTGCTCTTTGTTTCAAAGAACAAAAAACTTTCAGGGTGAGGGATATGTATGTATGTATGTATGTATGTATGTATCATTTTTTACCTTGTCCAAAGCCTGTGTGAGTCACACTTTTTTTTTTTTTTTGGAGCAGGAAAGTCCATAACTTCACTTTATATTTCTTCCCACACAAAACCAGAACAAGAACAGAGGCGGGCAGTTCTGGAAAGGGCTGAAAATGTGTTCAATCCACATGTTCTTTGGGCTATTCCAGATAGCGCGTGAAGCTGAGTGCCAGTTGCGGCAGCTGCAGATTCAACACTAATAGTTGCACACTTCTTGAGGAAGCTGGAAAGATATGTGTATATATCAATCTCTTGCTAGTAAGCTCCATGTCTTGTTCACCATTGCATTCCCAGTAGGTAATCAATAAGCACTTGTTGAATGAATTCCTTAAGGGCAAAGTCTATGTTTTCATTATCTTTGTTTCTTTAGCCCCTGACCTAAGGCTGGGAATGTTTCTCAGAAAACAGTTCTTGATTAAAATGGTCCAATTAATTGACAACCAGAAGGGCTTCCTATTAACTACATTTCTGCAACATTACTTCAAAGTACAACCTGACATATTTTTCACTCTTGTACTGGACTAGAAAACTGTCTTTAAAAGTTTGAAAGGTAATTTTCCTCATTTACATGAAAATGTGAGGAGTTTTTTTTGTTTGTTTTGGGTTTTTTCTTGGGCATTTTCCTAACTACTTCCTAAGCTTTGTCACTGCCTGGGTATTAATAAATCTAGATCTTAATTAAATATTTCTCAGGTAGATCATCAAAAAGTAGTATGAACCAAGTGCTATCTTCAGTCCATCAGTATCGATACAGTAACTTGTATACATGTATTTTCCAAGGCTAATGTGTTAACTTCTTGAGGGCAGAACCTATTCTTATTTATCTTCAGAGTCACAGAACTTTCACTAATGGTAGGTTTGTCGAATATTCAACAGCAGGAAGCCTTAAAGGGATAGAATAATTCTAGGAAGAGCATAGGGTAAATAAAAATACAATAAAAAAATTATTACAGTCACTCATTATTAAAGATTATGTTCCAAGTATCCTGCTAGGTCTTTACATATATTATTACATTTCAATTAAATTTCAATCCTAAAAACCCCTCTTTGAGCCAGGTGTTATTATGCTCATTTTATGAGTAAAGAAACTGAGAATCTGAATGATGAATAACTTGCCCAGGACGACACAGCTAATAGATTGGCAGATCTAAGATTAGAAACTGATTCCAAAGCCCATGCTCTCACACACCAGGAATTGTGATTTTTGAAGTGTGTATTGGAGAAATGGAAGAAGATTGTTGGAGTGCCTATAACAGCTCTCTTTAATCAGCAGCTATGTGGTACCCCAGAGGACTAAAGTTTGATCTTCTTTGTAATGATGTGTGAGTGCACATATATAGAAGATAAGAGCTATGGTGATATTTCCTAAATTTTTGAGCAGTGTTCCTTTTTACTCTGTTCAGCTTTATATTTAAGGGAGCACATGACTTTATATATAGTTAGGTTTCCTCTCCACCTTGCTGGAAGGTGGTATTATTTTACTTAAAATTATTATCACACTGTTATTATCTGGGATGAAACATGGACTGTAGATGTTATGATCAGTAATACCAACTTCATGTATGCCATTCAAAGGAATACGTGCAGTCCATGTTCGGATATGCAATGGAAGGAACCTCATCAGTCTGGATGTATATGAATTCATCTGTAACAATCCAGACCCTCCTCTGAGCTGTAAATATAATTGCATATATCAGTTATTCGCCAGTCTTAAAGTTGGAAGTATGCACTTTTTGTCCAGATGCTGACATCTTTTCAGCAGCCCTCTTTCAGCCTGCTCAACTGCCAGTCTTCTCACCAAGTTCACTGGGTTTCAGAAGGAATCGGTCTCATTAAGAATGTAGCCTCTGATAATTTGATTCCAGGATGAGCAAGATTAAATCACAGCTTCACTTCACCAACCTTTTGGCATCTATGAAAGCTAAAGTTAAAGGGCGAGTGTTGGCATAACTAAATTAGAAAGAATTTGAAAAAGAGGAATCAAACATGTTTTAAAAAGTAGGAGCAGTGGAGAAAGCCCGATTTTAAAAAAAATTGAGAAAGCAAATTATGTTTTCCTTGGCTCTGTAAATTAGAAGCCTGCCAAAAATGGTCTGCAAAGGTATAAGAACCAAAAAGCATCTCCAGTGTTCTGCCTTCACCAGAAACATGGAAGGAATTTCCTAGAGACAGTCAGGATGGAATTATAAAAAAAATCTTCATCAGGCCTTCATTCGCTCATTCATTGCCAGGCAGGGTAGTTAAACATGGGAGATATAAAATAAACATGGCATGGCCTTCAAAGCTTACCCTCTGCTTCGGGGAGATACATCAACTATTTTGCACACTTAAGTGTGAAAGGTGCCAGGAAATAATATTCAAATGACACAGTGAGTGCACAAAAAGAGAGTGGTCAATTCTGTGATTCTAAAAAAAACCCAATTCATAAGAATCATGTACAGCTGTTCAGTGAGATGACAAACTCTCCCAGGGAAAGATGCAGAATCTGAATTAACAGACATATTTGAGTCAAATCTCAAGAAAGTGGGGTTTGAAGAAGCAATCAGTTCACACTGGTCCTAAGATGGGAATGATCTAGTAAGTCTGCTCTATTTTAATTTCTAAGATATTAATTTTACAAAGCAGAATTGCTGCCATACAACACTAAGCAAATCCCCGTTCCGTGCCCATCCATCATCCTCCATCGCCACCAATCTAGCAGAGATAAGTGAGCAGAGCTCAATCCGAACTCCACTCTAAATAAATGTGTGACTCCCATCACTACTCAGGGCCTCGGTTTCTTTGCCTGTAAAGGGAGGAACCCTGATCAACTCTAAAGTCCATTTCTGCTCTGAATTATGAAATAGAGACAAGAAATGGAAAAGGAAACTCAAGAGAAACAAAAGTGAAAGTGCCCAGAGGAAATACAGTAGTAAACAAAAGCATAACACCTTATATCTCACTGGAAAACGTGGCAAATGCTTTTTTTTTTTTAAAGCAACCTGAGACTTGAGAAAGAATGAAATGTCTATCACGCCCTCTGAATGTGAGAAAGATCAGTGTAAGAGGAATCCACCTTGCTCCATGGAACTGTTTTTTTAAGCAATGCTCCCTGACCCTAAACAACTGTCCATTAAAAATTTCTTCCAAAATCAATGCTCGATGAATGCTCCGTTTCCACATAACCACCACCCATGGAACACCACACAAGGGTGTATCCCGATACATGGGTGTATCCGCAAGAGAGAAAAGAAGATAGAGACGAAGGGTATTAGATGCTGCTTGGCGTTGCCACGCAGTTATAAACTACAGCATCGAAGCAAACTATTTAAAAACTTAAGAAATATGATACCCTTTACACGTTATCATTTCTCCCCTTAGATGACAGTGAAACCTCTCTGAACGTAACCCAGAACGGTACACGCGCCTGGGAGCGAGAGCGCAAGCTGTGGGGTGGACCGGCCAAGTGGAAGCGGCCAGAGGGACCAGGCTGACAGCTTCGCGGAGCGTCTGCGGCGGGTGTGGGACAGGGACAGGCGACCGCCATGGTTAGAGAGTGTGATCGACACCCACCGAGGGTCACTGGGATCCCTAGGTCGGAGGATGCTCCCTGTCCGCTGCGGGAACCTCTCTTCACGGAGCCAAAAAGGGTGCGCAAGCGCGCGCACTCCCCCCAACCAACACACACACACACACACGCACACACACACATCCTTCCGCTGGAGTTGTGTCTCGTCTCCCTTTTGTTTTTCTCCCTTCCTAGTCATGAGACCCGGAAGTTTTTTGTTTTTGTTTTTGTTTTTTGAATCCTGTCCCTCTCCCTTTTCTAACCGCTCACACCACCCCCAATCTATCACATGGCAGAGACAGAATAAAAACAGAAAAATGGCGACGGTCACGTTGCGGCGAGCCTTGCTGCGTCATTAGATAATCCTCATGCAAATAGCGGGAAGAACAAAGGAAGGGGGGCCCGGGACCCCCGGGGGCGCAGGTGGGCGTGGGGGTGGCGGGCCGGGCGACTGCGCGTGTGTGGGCCTGGCGCGTGCTGGGGGAGTACGGCCGATGAGCTCCGTGCCACATAACGTTTACTTCTGTGTGCGCGCCCGTGTTCCGCCGTCTCTAAAACTCTTGGTCGCCCGGTTCCGCCCAGGTGAACGAGATGCCGCGGGGAGCGAAGAGAGCGGCTCGGGAGGCTGGCCGTCTGGCGCGCGCACACGCACTCGCAGCGCGAGGCTCGGCCGGTTCGAGGCCCGCGCTGGGGGCGGGCCGGGGGCGGGACGGGCGGCGGCGAGGGCCGAGGGCGCGCCGCTGCCCGGCTTCGGCCGCCGGGGGGACCGTATGCGGCTCTCGCTGCCTCGGGCTGGGCAGCGTGGCGCAGGGGCGGCGGCGCGGGGTGAGCCAGGGGTTCCACACTCCCGCACGGACTTGGAGCGTGTTGCTGGACTGGGTTTGTTGTTGTTGGGGTGTGTTTTTTTTTCTGTAAAGGGGAGGGGGTGACCTCGCCCATGGGCATTTCCGCGGTTTCCCTTTGGCTCTCGCTGGGTGTCAGGCGCTGCGCAGGATGGACGAGGGCGCGGGTGGCCCCTCGGCGCCCCGCTCCGGCCCCCCAGAGGGGGAGCGGCGTGGAGGGGCGGGGCGGGGTGTGTGTATAAATGTTGCGCACTCGCTTTTTCCCCACCCCCGCCTTCTCCTATGGTGCTGGCGTGGGTCCCTCGCGGTCCGGCGGCGACTGTAAATAGAGCCTGGATGTTGTTTACATGAAGGATCCGGCGGGAGGAGTCTGCGAGGAGGAGGAGGAGGGAGGGAGGGAGGAAAGAGGAAGATCGGAGTCCCCGCGGCGGCGGTACAGGGTGAGGGTGAGCCCCGCGCGGTGTCTGAGCACCGGGCGCTACCACGAGGCCGGGACGCTGGACCCTGGGGTAGGAGGGATAATTGGCGTGGGGCCGGGACATGGAGGTCTGTCAGAATGGCATTTTTAGCTTGCAACCTGCCACGCAGATTCTCCCTGGCCAGAGGGGAAGGGGTGTGTGTAGGGAGGGCGGGGAAGCCTCGATTACTCCGCACGTTCATTCTCCCATCCCCAGTCTTTTCCCGTTTCTCTCCGTGCTCACCTGTTTATTTTCATCAGCCAGAGCTTGCAGTTTTTTATGTAGGTATGAGAGGCAGGTTCTTTTATTAGAAACATTATTGAGGAGGGGGGTGCGTTGCTGTAATTTATGCCGATCCAGGTCGGTTTTCAAGAAGGGGGAGGGGACTTGGCCGAGACCGCCAGCTCCTGACCTTAGCTGACCCCAGGGCTTCTCCCCGCCTTCTCGGGCCAAGGAATCCTTTCCTTCCTTCAGCTACCGCATGCCTGCAGCCACCTTTTCGGAGAATGACCACACCTGTGCTTATTCCCGCTTTGAGGAGAGGTGAGCCGAGAAACCAGGGAATCCTCTCGCCCATAGTTCTTAGCTAACCCCCCCATTCCAGAATTGGCCAGAAAGTGCTGCTTTCACCTACTGATTGCACTGGGCACCGGCAACTTGTGGCCTATAAATGTGTTGGTATTTTCTCTTCCTTCTGGACCTGCACCTCGCTAACCAACTAACTGCCTGGTTTAGATGGAGAGACAGAGGTGACCCCCTTGGCCCAGTGTCATTATTTATTCCCAACTGGGTATTTTAATAGAATCATCAGCTGTCCCCTTACAAGAGCTTCGCCCAGATTCAGGCCTAAGCAGCCTCTGGCTCTTTCTCTGGGCCCCACCCTGGCCCCTCTTCCTTCTCCAGAGCCAAACAAGCCTTCCAAAACAGAAGGCACACCCAGCCCTAAATCTTAACCATCCAAAAAGGAGGAGAAACGGTGGAAGAGAAGAGACCCAAAGGTCTCCTTTCTGTCCTGAATATCCCCAACAGCATTTACTCCTTAAAGCCTCCTATATTTATGATGCCTTTATTTTTCTTACCAACTGTCCCTCCCACCCTCTTTGCCCCTAGTCCTTGATATTTGGGGAGATGGGGATGATGGGTGGAGAAAGAGGTTGTCACCCTTCTTCCCTAGAATGAGGCATTTTTCTTTTCCCCGTCTTTTCGTTTCTGAGATGCTTAAAGAGTAAAATACATAAATATGTTTGCATGCTTATTTGAACTTGTTTTCTTGTTGGCTAATAAATAGCTGAGAGTCAAAAGGGAGGGAGGTATTCTCCCTAGTTTTCACTATCTGAGCATCCCAGAGTAGCCAGAGAAGACCCTTTGTAAAAGCCAGCAGTCTCCCTTCCATGACATCACCCCCTAAGCCCTTCCAACTTTAGCTTCAGAACAGGAAGAAAGCTCAAAATAGAACTACCTTAGGAATCCAGCTCCTTTAGAAGATCAACTTTTAAACCAGGCGCAGGAGGAATACTGACCTTTGACATAGGGAGAGAAAGCTGTAGTGTTTGTAATTGGTTCCTTTGGGGAAGTGGGGGGATACTTATGTATATTCAGAAAGGCTTTTCTCAAGATAACTTGGGTACCTAGACCAATGAATGATTAATAGGATGATTCGAGATTCATTTATTGAATTATTCATATGTTTCGGTATGTCAACAATAACAAGCACTGTTCAGAATGAATTGAAGAGGGGCTCCTGGAATGTGGGCTAGAGAGTCTGCTAGATATGGAGGAGGTTGTGGGGGAAGGCAAGGAGGGAGCACTTGAGGAAGGCAAAGAATCCGGGGATGCAGTGACAGCTGCTGTGAGTATGGAAGTTGAGAGGCTCATTATTAACAATGGCCATAACTTTTGCAGGGTGACTAATATCCTGGACAAAGAAGTAATGATGTCAGAATTTTCTACCTTTACCTTGGAAATTATATCTTTGAAATTCAGTGTCTGCATTCTTTTCCTGAATTGAGATGTGCCTTCCTCTCTGAGCTAAAAGGGTTGTTCAGTCTTTGGAAAAAGCTGCTTAGTAAGTGATCATCACTGAAGTATTGACAATTTAAGGATTAGTAGTGGGGCAGAAAACACTTGGCATAGTTCGAGCATCTGATGGGTGCTGTAGAAGGACTTGCTGTTGAAGGGGTAACATCTTTTAATCTGGCCTCAGGTTAAAAAAGATCCTAGTGGCAGAAACACAATTGTTCTTACCTGTTTTATAATACGGTAGCCACTAGATACGTGGCCATCAAGCACCTGAAATCTGGCTATGGTGACGAGGAGCTGAATTTCAAATTTTATTTAATTCTTAAAATTTGATACTTGATTTAGATATTGAAAAACTTAATTTTTATATTTGGAAACAACTTGGGCACATGCATGTATTTTTAAACTAAATTTTATACAATCTAAATACAGATTAAGTATTTCTGATGAAATTCAATGTTCAAATTGAGATATAAGTGTAAAATATGCTCTAGATTTCAAAGACTTGGTACAAAAGTGAACTATCATGAATAATTTTTATATTGATTATGTGTTCAAATGTTCATATTTTGGATATATTAAATATGTTAAATATGTTAAAGTTAATTTTAACTGTTTATTTTTTAAAATATGGCTACTAGAATATTTTAAATTATGCATGTGACTTGCATTTTATTTCTGTTCAAGGGTCCTGGCCTATAACATCACTCCTTTTGGTCCATGGATTAATTTCAAAAGAGATACTGCATGAAATACAGTTATTTCATGTTTGTCAACCATCTCCTTTCCCCTGTTTTTTTCCATGTGTAGATTTGGGGACCCCCCAAAAGTTACTATTACAGTATGTGAGTCCTAATAGTGACTGCTTTGCAGATTTCTGTGCAGGAGGTATGCATACTCAGGTCAATAAAAATGTTCAGGGTACTAGAAAGGCTAGTGGCATGGGAGAATTTAGGTACCCACACATCTGGCTGTAGCTGCTTTTTTAAAGCGCTTCTGGGCATGCCAGAATATATCAGAACAGTGCGTGGCACAGTAACAATTGTGACACCTGGTGGTATCTTAGTGATTCTGCTCACCACTCACCTTTGTTTATTTTCTACCCCACCTCCTATCATAGCTCCACTGAGCACAGAAGGTTGCTGACCCCTTTCCTCTAAAAAAAAAAAAATTGTGTAATGCTGACCTGAATAAAGATAGTGCTGGGTTTGAGAGTTGGTTTTGTCTAATGAGATTCTGTAGTGGCATTGAAAGGGACTTAGGGGCCATTTAGTACTATCCTGTTATTTTATTCATGACAAACTGTCAGGTACCTTGCCTAAGACGGTACCGACAGAGGTTGGAATTAAACATGTACTTTTGTTGATAACCTGTTCAGAGAATCCTGGGAAATGAAGAGGCTCATCAGTTAATGAACTATTTGTTGAGCTTGCACTTCGTGGGAAGGACTGTGACTAGTTGTGAAGAGTCATGAAGAAAACAGTCTCTGACTTTAGGAACAATACTGTTAATTTGAAGAAATAAGATGTAAACGGTATCAAATTGAATCAGTATAAGATGTAGCACTTAAGTTTGCAACACTGTGGCATATGTTACAAGTAGAAATATGTTCATTTTACAGATGTAGGAGTAGAGGCTCTGAGAATGGTGCAGGAAAGAGGAATGTAATTGTGTTTCTGGAACAGTTCACAGCTCTAGAATTGGAGGTCAGTGCAAGTCTTTGATATTGCCCCCTTTAGCTGTCTGTTAAGGGAATTCGAGAATTTAAGATCCAGCATTTTTAAATGGCACTGCTGCAGTAATGAGGAAATCATAGATTAATTGGTGACAGTCATGGTTTTTAGAGATGATTAGGTAGGTAGGGGTGGATCATTTTGACTAGTTATTCTAAAAGGGTATGTAATATAGAGGTGAAATCAGAATAAGACTGATTTGTGAGCAGATTATAAAATCTAACATCTGGGGGGAAGGGAATGAAATAGAGCAAAAGCAGAAAATAAAATAATGGAGTAGACAGTTGGACTAAAAGTATGTATGGTGAATGTATGTGTAAGGAGGAAAGGCCCAAATAATTTATGAGTCGGTCCATTTGTAAATTTTTAGTCTCCTGGAGCCTCTTTATACTAAAATCCTGGTCATCATGAGCAAGAAAGCTTGTTCCTCTTCCTGTCTATACATTATTGTGTATATGCTTTCTATGATAGGTCTTTTCCTCCAGATGGACCTGCTAGTGTTATACAGCATGGGACTATTTAGAGGTCAGTGCTTGAAGTGCGTAAAACATTGACACCCCCTTTATAATAACTCTCAGTTAATGCTTCTCTGTGAGAATCGGGGTGGACTTTGCACAAGGCAGTGGTCCTTGGCTTTTCCTTGTCTTTTTAGCCAATTTCTTTCTCCTTTAAAAAAAAGATCTGTAACCCCCCACCACCGTCACTCGACGTTTCCTACTAAACTTTGGATGTTAGTTTTTAAACACTCTTTAATACAGCAAAGCTTTGCAATAAATTGATATACATTCTGTGTGTCTTTGACAAAGCAGTAGTTGACATTTGAGCATCTTTTGTTGACATTACATACTTAAAACATCATAGTTTGGTCAAATTTGCATATTTTCTAATGTTGCGGAGTTGGAGTATGGTTTTCACATTGAAAAAAAAATCACACTTTAGTAAAAAATTTGATGGATTTAAATTTGAAAACCTTTTTAAACTATTTTAGTTTAAAAGTATTTTCAAATATTTTGCATTGCCAGCAGTTTATTAATACCTCCAGTTACTTTATGTGTAATCAGATTTACTTAACAGTTCAAAATCATTGTATTTCCATTTTCAGTCCATAGGTAAGAAGGACATGACATGTTTTTAGTGTGTGTTTGTACTCCACAAGATTTAAAAGGAAGTTCTTCAGTATACCAGTTTGCCAAAGATAATCAATTTTCTACATAATATTTGATGCATGCATCATGAAGAAATTGTTCTCAGCTGTATCATTTTTATCATAGAAAAACAATTTAAAATCAATCACTTGAGGAAAGCATTTTATACTGTTTCTTTTCCCCTCTCTCGCTATACAATATACTTTCATACTGTAGCATGAGCACCTGCAATCACTTGTTTTAAAATTAAAACAACTCCATTTTTATGAAAAAAAAATATGGAAAAAAATGTTTCTGATAGTTTTTTAAAAATACACATTTGTGTATTTTTAGGAAGAAACAAAACACATTTTTGAAGCATTTGTTAATTAGTATTTATAAAATACAGTTCTGAAAACCCACATTTTTCTTTCTTGAAATGACTTTAGAATTATTCTGAGAATATTTAAGTAACTTTACAGAATAATGACAATTCCTTTTTTTTTTTTTATTACTTGGTCTCTTGGCTTCTTCCCCCAAGTGTAGATAGAAAAAAAAAATGAAATGAGAAAAAATTAAGGATATAAAGGGAATATACTTACTGTATCAGAAAAGTTTAGTTGTCTGGCTAATAGAGTGAATTTCAACTTTGTAATCCATTACAAACATTAAGTTCATCTTTGTATATTTCATTTTTTAGACATTCAGTTGTACTAGTATTCAGTCTTGATGAAGAACAGTCTGATAACTTATATCAGTGTTATTTATTTGTTCTTATGCTTATCCGCCCTCCAGCATCTCAGAGAAGTATTCATCTTTTCCAAAGCTGACAGAACTTGGGGCCAGAAAATGTCAGGTGGTTATCTTTTTATCCTTTCTGATGGATCAGCTATCTTAAATTGTATGCTCAAATAATCACGATAGCTTTGTTCATTTAACAGATGTTTATAATTTTGGTGAAAATGCAACTATTTCCAGGAACCTTAGATTGTGGGTTCCAACTCTTAAAAAAAAAAAATCATCATTGCCCCCTTGTGTTTCAACTTTGTATTACATCATTTGGCTAACACCTCGGCAATGGATAACCTCTTTAACTTTTAGATATTTTTGTACTTTAGAGAATGTTATTTTAACTTGTATATAGGTAGATTATGTCATTGGATATTAGTTTTCTGAAGATAAGGTCAGTTTCATAGTGCATAAAGTTAATAATGGAGCTAGAGTCATTGTACTCTTTCTGACTTCTGCTGATCTGAAGAATTGATTTATCTCTGACTTATTTGAAATACACTGCTAATATCAAATTTGCATATAATGAGTCTTTGAAACTGAGCAAATGCCTAATTGAAAACATAATTATTTTTCAAATATCTGTCAAGTTTCACTCATATTGAAATAACTTGAGAACTTAGACTGACATGGAAAAAAACTGAGTGAATCATGCTTTTAATAAGTTGATATTCTAAAGCATGAATTCCAATTTCAGAATCTTTTTGTACTTTTTATTAAAAATAAGAATCATCCCTGAAATGACTTCAGGGTACATCTCAAAGGTACAGGTAATTGCAAAGGAAGTGCTGTATATGTTGATTTTTTAAAAAGGCATTCCAAAGGTTGTCAAAAATTCTTGCACTACCATAACTAGAATTAACATTAACTTTAGTGAAAAACACCCTGCAGGTGTGCTAAATACATAATCATCATCAGTGCCTTCAATTCGAGTACATTCTTAGCACTCTGAGCAAGAACAAGTCATTTTCTGCTGATGTGCATCACTTCTTAAAGCATAAAACCCCCATTAGTTTCTGCATCATCATCATCTGAGATTTAAAAAAAACAAAATCTTAAGCAAAAAGTAAATGTTTTCAGAAATCCTTCTATTTGTGTCAACTAGTTGATAGAATTGAATGGAGAGAAACAAATTTCAGGGTTCAATGTTTGGACATGGAGGTGAGCCCTGGTTCACCATAACTCAGGGTTTGATCTCAGGTAAATCACCTGACCTCTCTTAGGTTTTTATTTTCTATTTGTAAAATGGACTAATATCTAACCTATTTCCAGAATCTGTTTTTGATGAATTAATGAATAATTCATTGACAACCCATAGGATTCTTATAGAAAGCCAAATGAGAGAGCACATAGAAAATTATTCAATGTTAGGCATGTTGCCATGTTTGATCAGGAGCACTTTGAGAACAGAGGCTCTGTCCTATTTATCTTAATTTCCTGAGCATCTAGAAGAAGTCTTGGAACATAGTAGTCTTATCAATAAATGTTTATTGCATGAATGATTGAGGTCAGGGGAATAGAGTCAGCAAATCTATACATGGAAGAAATACACTGTAAAACAGCTGGAAAGCTTACTGCATAACTGTGTGGTTGCTCATTAATATATATAAATTATGTTCATCTTTCTATTATAATTCAGCTGGGCTTCTTAATATTTCAGCATCACCACTTGCTGGGCTGTGACCCCATTCTTTTTCTGCTTCTCCACATCTCGAACCAGAAGGGGATCTTTTAGTTTTTCACTTCATGGGGAGCCTTCGGAGGGAGCCATGCAGTCACCCGGAAAGGATGCTGCCAGCCAACACAGTGACTGACAGGCTGCCCTGGCTCAGTTATCACAGTGCTGATGCTGTCCATTCTAAAGGTACAGTACTGTGATAACTGAAGGATGGCAGCCATCTTGCCTTCCATCAAAAGAGTCCCATCGTGCCCAGGAAGGAAGACAGAAGATGAAAGAAGCATGCGAAACAGGCACGGGGACCCAGAAACACTCTTACCCTATTCCTGTATTGTACCTTCCCTAGAGCATAAGGAATATTATTCATCTGTCTTTGCTTTATTTTTTAATACAGGAATAAAGAGGATTTGGATAGTTGTTTGCAGAGCAGCATGAAGACTTGTACCAGCAGACATATTAAATTAAGATCTTTGGAACTTCTAAGAGACTGATAGTAGATAAGCGCTAAGTGTGAATTAGTATTTTTGGAGTGGTATTTAAGAGAAATTTGTGCCATTTTTATAAATGTAAAAGGTAACCCAATGGGAGTAGCTTGGCCCTTGTCAATATTAGATGTTCAAAATGAAATTCAACTTAAATAGGGAGAAAAAAGCCCTACAAGTTGAACAGTATTGAATATTATGTCTTTGTGTTCAAGTAATAGATAGGGATATTTCATGTTTCTTTCAGGAACATAGAAAATATTTGAAATCTAGTAATTAAAAAAAAAATACTTGTTGAATGCCCATGTTATTGCAGTTTGTGTCACCTTTACACGAAAATGAAATGTAAATAGTTTTATTGCCTAATTATGGACCATCCTGCAGTGATACATAAAAAAAACAATTTTAGGGATATGAAGCTATAAATACCAAACCAACAGAAAGTTTGCATAAAAGACTAGAACATTTTACAAAGCCCACATCTTCACCCTGTATCCTACTCGAGAGAGCATCGTTGGGGTGGGGTTATTGGAGAAGCCACAGTTTCTCCATCCCTCCTCCCTCAAGACTTCTAAGGAAGCTGTACACATGGAATAACAGCAGACGAGAATCAAAGCACACTTAACTTGTTAGATCATGGTCTGCTGCAAGGCTCGGGTAATTTTATGTATTTTAGGCTCAATGCCTAAACAGGGACCTCTTACCTTTTCCCAGGCTCGTGTCTGTATCTGGTAACCTTACTACCGTGGATGGCTGACCTGTGAGGAACCCAAAGCAGTGACCCATGTGCTTGGGCAAAGAGAATAAAGTCTGCTAAGGTGAGTCCTTACTTGGACCTGCCTACCGTAGGGAAGAAGAACCAGTGTAAAGGAAAACCATATTTGTGACCTTTTAACATGAGTCCTTACCCACTAATCAGTACAGTCTCAGTTAGTGTTTTTAACTCGGACCGTTTGTATTAAGTCCTTCACTGGAACAGAGTAAGGAAAAAAGAACTGGAAGCTAGTGAAGAGGAAAAGCCTTGCCTCCCTGCCCAGAAAGGTTCGATTTCACCCTTCGTTGTACAGTCTTCAGACATTCCTAGTCATTGATCCTTTGCTGGTTCACAATTCTTTTTAACCTCTCCTTTCATCTTCACCTGAAGAAGTAACCCCTTCAGCCACACCTGCTCAGCCCTGAATTGTTTTCCATGTGGCATAAACCACATTATGGCCCAGTACCTTCACATGTACTCATAGTCAGAATTTCTCTAAACTGCGGGGTGAAGTGTGTTTTTGATTAATGGTTAATGGCAGGGACCAATGGCCCTGCCCAGTTGCTTATTATACTACCAGCCCTAAAATTCCTTGGAGTTTTTTGCTCCCTTAATCAGAAAAGGAATTTCTGACAGAAACCCTGGAAGAACTTCTAAGAAAGGAAATTCTGGGATTGGTGAATTCTCAAGTAACTTGAAAATACTAATTTTTAGTATTATAGCAGGTGGAAAAAAGTGTTTCAGGGAGTAAGGTGTTGTGCAATCATTGGCCTTGGTGAGACTTTCATCACCTTCCTTGATCTTCCTGTTTTCCTGTTACTGGTTCTATAAAAATTCAGGTTTTATACTTACCCAGCCTTGACCTCAGAGTCCACACTGGAGTCTTGGGTGTTGCAGAGCTGACTGTTGGGTGTAGTTTGGAATCACCCCTATATTTCTGCAGGTGGAACCATACTGGGTCCCGCTTCCTGTCAGCAGGGAAGCCTGTGGCTTGGTTTGTGGCAGTAGCTCTTTGCATCTTGCCTGGGCCTGGAGGTCTTTGGCATTTTGGAGGCAGTTCACAGATGTAGGTGAGAAGTGATGTAAGAAATCTGATGGGGTTTTTCCACTGCTTTGATTAAAACTCACATATGCATAAAGTGTGTTGGTTGGTGTATTCGTGGCATTCTTTGGTTTAGGTATGTGAGAATGGGAAGAATGAAATTAAACAGAAATATCACATGATCCAGCAATTCCACTTCTGGTTATATACCCAAATGAATACTTAATAGATATTTACACACTTGTGTTCACAGCAGCATTATTCACAATAGCCCCCCAAATAGAAGTAACCCAAATGTCCATCAATGGATGAATGGATAAAGTGTATATACCTATAATGGAACATGTTCAGTTTAAAAAAAGAAAATTCTGTCATGTTCTGCAACGTGGATGAACCTTGACAGTATGCTAAGTGAAGTAAGCCAGACACAAAAGGATGAATACTGTATGATTCCACTTAATAGGAGGTACCTAGAGTAGTCAACTTCACTGAGCCATAAAATGGAATGGTGGTTGCCCAGGACTGGAGAAAGCAAGGAATGGGAAGTTCATGTTTAATGGGGACAAAATTAATTGGGAAAGAAGAAAAAATCTGGTGATAGAGTCACAATAATGTGAATGTACTTAATACCACAAGTGTATACTTAAAAATGGGTAATATGGCAAATTTTATGTATATTTTACCAAAAGAAAAGCATTTCAGGGTAAAAACAGCTGACAACAGGATTGAGGGAATCGCTCTCAGGAATTCCTTAATCTTAAGGATGAACATAATTGCTGCTTCAAGTAAGCAATTAAAATGTAGTTCCCATATTTGCATTTAAAATTCTCTAATGTGTAGACTGTTAGAAGTATTTCCAGGGTTTCTGACATAGCATAGCTCTAAAATTTTATGAAATGTGAAGACATCCTGGACCTCTCCATGCTCTACCTCTGGAGTTGGGGTAAAGATG